>NC_044066.1:655833-972500 GCF_902167405.1 Gadus morhua
TATCAACCATTCTCCATCGTTGAGGACAAAGGCTTCAAAGATTTTTCAAAGACCCTGGACCCTTCATACACTCTGCCTAGCAGGAAAACACTATCTCAATCTCTACTGCCTAAGATGTATGGAAAGCTAAAAGCTGAGTTATTTGAAAAAATCAAGAGTGCTCCTGCTGTATGTCTCACAACAGACTGCTGGACATCTGTGACGACCACAAGTTACATGTCTGTGACCTGCCACTATATTCAGGATTTTGCTAGACCTCCCATCTCCTGGACTGTTTTGCCTTGACAGACAGACACATTTCAGCTCACCTGGCAAGTGAGCTGAAGAGAGTTTCAACCGAATGGGGTGTCAGTGACAAAGTTGTAGCTTGTGTCACAGACAATGCCAGCAACCTTGTGGCAGCCCTGAGAGACCACCTGCACTGGGACCACATACCATGCTTTGCACATGTGTTGAACCTTTGAGACTGTAATGGTGATTAAGGGCTATATAAATAAAATTGAATTGAATTGAATTGAAAAAATTGAATTGAATTGAACCTCATTCTTAGAGCTGCACTGAGGTTTAGGGCACAATTAAAAAAATAAAAGCTGTGGTTGAATATTTCCACAGAAGCACAGTTGCTTCGGACAAGCTGAAGGCCACACAGAAACAGATGGGCCAGGAGCAACTGCGTTTTAAGCAGGATGTGGCTACAAGGTGGAATTCAACATTCTACATGCTGAAAAGGTTAATTGAAGCGAAAGATCCAGGGTAACCCTTCCTTTTACAGTCCCCTAATTACTAGGTATTTACCCGGTACATACATGGTAAATCATAGTGTATTACTGGGTAATTACCACTGGTAATAAGAAGGTAAATACAGAGGTAGTTACCCGGTAAATACATGGTAAATCATAGTGTATTACTGGGTAATTACCACTGGTAATAAGAAGGTAAATACAGAGGAATTATCCGGTAAATTAGTGTATTACTGCGTAATTACCACTGGTAATAAGAAGGTAAATACAGAGGAATTACAGCTGATGTACCAAGTAAAACCTCCACTATCACCCATCGACTCAACTAAGTAGCGTGTAGTTGTAACTGTTTTAGGTTGGTAATAACTCCGATATTGTGTACTTCCTAGGAAATTACGCAACCAATTCTTAGAAACATCTATTATCCAAGGTTTATGTTGGTAACAGCCCAAATTTAATGATGTACTATCTAGAAATTAGCATAGTACTTTCCAATAAAATACTTTTTCTTAGTTATTATTCATAGCTACACCCATTTAGAAAGGGTTTATTCGATTTACCACTATGGAATTATTTACCTGGTGACAACCTCTGCAGGAACAGTTTTCGTCTAGTGTCATGGCAGTGGCGATCCTAGGTCCACTTCCGCCCCAGGCAGCGATTGTTGACGGGGGGGGGGGGGGGGGGGGGGGGGGGGGGGGGGGTTTGTGTCGTGAACCAACGGACTTCGGTGGAGGTTTCTCTCCGTCTATACGAACAAGTGTGCGCCTGCAGCCAGAGGGGGCGCCAAAATACCTATTCCCCACGCAATATTGTGTCGTACTTCATTGATAACCGCTGCGCAACGCATTTTTTTTTTATACTGCTCGTGGCGCCCCCCATGTGATTTGCCACCCCCCGCAAATATGCCGCCCCGGGCGTCTGCCCGGGTCGCCCGTGCCTAAAACCGCCACTGTGTCATGGTACATCTTCTTAAATACTGGGTACGAAGCCGTTTGTTTCCATGGTAATACCAGGTTCTTACCATATCATTTATAATAGATACATTCCATTATCCATGCAGTCAACACAAACGTGTACCATGTACGTTCTGCGACGTTACCAAGTAAAACACGACAATTTACCCAGTAAGTAAGCTGAAACTGTACTGTAAAAGGAAGCCTCGTTTGTTTCCATGGTATTACCAGGTTCTTACCATATAATTTATAATAGATACATTCCATTGTCCATGCAGTCAACACAAACTTGTACCAAGTACGTTCTGCGACGTTACCAAGTAAAACACGACAATTTACCCAGTAAGTAAGCTGAAACTGTACTGTAAAAGGAAGCCTCGTTTGTTTCCATGGTATTACCAGGTTCTTACCATATAATTTATAAAAGATACATTCCATTGTCCATGCAGTCAACATAAACTTGTACCATGTACGTTCTGCGAAGTTACCAAGTAATACACGACAATTTACCCAGTAATTAAGCTGAAACTGTACTGTAAAAGGAAGCCTTGTTTGTTTCCATGGTATTACCAGGTTCTTACCATGTAATTTGTAATACATTCCCTTTTTCATGCAGTCAACACAAACTTGTACCATGTACGTTCTGCGACGTTACCAAGTAAAACACACCAATTTACCCAGTAAGTAAGCTGAAACTCTACTGTAAAAGGAAGCCTTGTTTGTTTCCACGGTATTACCAGGTTCTTACCATATAATTTGTAAAACATTATTCCCTTTTCCATGCATTCAACACAAACTTTTACCATGTACGTTCTGCGACGTTACCATGTAAAACACGACAATTTACCCAGTAATTAAGCTGAAACTGTACTGTAAAAGGAAGCCTTGTTTGTTTCCATGGTATTACCAGGCTCTTACCATATAAGTTGTAACTGGTTATTCCCTTTTCCATGCAATCAACACAAACCATATATGTTCTGCAACATCATTCACCAGTAGTTAAGCACTTTAATTGTTGTTATAAAACCCCAAACCACTGTTGATGAAAGGCATATTAAAATTAAACAAAATCAAAGGCTTATCTTTCAAACAATGCATATCTCACAAACAGGCACTGAACACTGAAGAAATCTGACAAAAAAAAGAGCCGTCCACATCAACTCAATTTACATGTTACTGATGGTTTTTTCATAAAACACATGACAGTGTAATGGCAAGTGACCACAAGGAAGACTGCTTCAACCTCTACAATTTGAATAAGTGGTGAATGCCATGCAGCAATCTGCCTATGGGAGCATCTTTGTGGTCATTCGCAAACCAATGAGTCCACTCGATGAATGAGAGATGGCTCTTTAGTGTCTTCTCCGTGAGGTATCCCTGCAGTCTCCACATCTGGGATTTGAAGGCTGAACAAGACCTGACCAGGTACCTCCAAATCTCCCCTTCCATACTGTAATAAAGAATCAGAAGACAAGAAAATAAACATTAGGACTGTCAATTAATGAACATTTCTAGAACATGTAGAACTCAAACATTATTTTGTTTATAAGTTAAAAAAGGATGCTGGTCCTCTGGCCATTGTGTATGCTCATATTGAAAAGAGAAAAAGGCATAGCCATAAATACAGTTAATAGGACGGGAGGGGACAGGCTGTTAGCTCCAATTAGCACTTTAGCATCGAGCTAGCGGAGCTTCTGTCATTCAAATAACTCGGACATGTTGTTTAAAACCTATAACACCCAATTTATTAAAATATCCGGATTTAATCGGGCTCTCTCCCATAAGTACAGTTAATAGGACGGCAAGAGACAGGCTCTGTTAGCCCCGGTTAGCGCGATGCTAAAGAGCAGCTCTACCGGAGCATGCCATCTCAACAGGTGCAAGTTAGCCTCCGGTTTGATATTCGCCAGATATTCGGTTTACCAACCAATCGGATTCATCAACATGAATCCGACACACAATATGACCATACACAATGGCCAGAGGACCAGCATCCTTTTTTAACTGATAAACAAAATAATCTTTGAGTTCTACATGTTCTAGAAATGTTCATTAATTGACAGTCCTAATGTTTATTTTCTTGTCTTCTGATTCTTTATTACAGTATGGAAGGGGAGATTTGGAGGTACCTGGTCAGGTCTTGGTCAGCCTTCAAATCCCAGATGTGGAGACTGCAGGGATACCTCACAGAGAAGAAACTAAAGAGTCATCTCTCATTCATCGAGTGGACTCATTGGTTTGCGAATGACAACAAAGATGCTCCCATAGGCAGATTGCTGCATGGCATTTAGGGGTGCAACGGATCAAAAAACTCACGGTTCGGATCGTTCCTCGGATCAGAGTCACGGATCGGATCAGCAAAAAAAAAAAAAAAATAGCGTTTGTGATTGCTTTAGCCCGGTCTGATTGTGGAGGAAGGGGCTGCTTAAATGCCGCGGTGATGAGCGGTTGTTGAGCCGCTTTCGGTTTCACTCCTGTCAGTGAAACACCAGGGTGATGTCGCTGTAAATGCGTGGCCATGCTCTATGTGTTTTTCTTTATGTTAGCAATCGCTATGTCAGCTACGTGTTTCGTCTGTGTGGTAACCTAGGCGACAGGTTTGTGTGGCAGCGCAAGTATATGGAAACAGACGTAGCACTGGAGGCAGCAGTTATCGCGTTACAGTAGTCACCGAAGTCTAGCCTACTTTTATTTTCCATGCCCACTGTTCTTCATGTTGTACGCTGAGGACAATAAATCACAACGAGCCATAGGACTGTTTGCTTATTGAAAAGGGAACTGTTGCAGACTTTTACCCAGAGCGTGTTAGCTCTGTCCCTGGAACTAGCAGGAATGGTTACGGCTGCATGTGGACTGAACATGCGCACAATTTTTTTTTTTCATAAATCAATCTGCGGATCATGCGTGTGCCGAACCGAAATAGATGATCCGAACGGATCACGGATCAATGATGATCCGTTGCACCCCTAATGGCATTCACCACTTATTCAAATTGAAGAGGTTGAAGCAGTCTTCCTTGTGGTCACTTGCCATAACAATGTCATGTGTTTTATGAAAACACCATCAGTAACATTTAAATTGAGTTGATGTGGACGGCTCTTTTTTTTGTCAGATTTCTTCAGTGTTCAGTGCCTGTTTGTGAGATATGCAATGTTTGAAAGATAAGCCTTTGATTTTGTTTAATTTTAATATGCCTTTCATCAACAGTGTCTCGGGGTTTTATAACAACAATTAAAGTGCTTAACTACTGGTGAACGATGTTGCAGAACATATATGGTTTGTGTTGATTGCATGGAAAAGGGAATAACCAGTTACAACTTATATGGTAAGAGCCTGGTAATACCATGGAAACAAACAAGGCTTCCTTTTACAGTACAGTTTCAGCTTACTTACTTGGTAAATTGTCGTGTTTTACTTGGTAACGTCGCAGAACGTACATGGGACAAGTTTGTGTTGACTGCATGGAAAAGGGAATAATGTATTACAAATGATATGGTAAGAACCTGGTAATACCATGAAAACAAACGAGGCTTCCTTTTACAGTACAGGTTCAGCTTAATTACTGGGTAAATTGTCGTGTTTTACTAGGTAACGTCGCAGAACGTACATGGTACAAGTTTGTGTTGACTGCATGGAAAAGGGAATCATGTATTACAAATTATATGGTACGAACCTGGTAATACCATGGAAATAAACGAGGCTTCCTTTTACAGTACAGTTTCAGCTTAATTACTGGGTAAATTGGTGTGTTTTACTTGGTAACGTCGCAGAACGTACATGGTACAAGTTTGTGTTGACTGCATGGATAATGGAATGTATCTATTATAAATTATATGGTAAGAACCTGGTAATACAATGGAAACAAACGGCTTCGTACCCAGTATTTAAGAAGATGTACCATAACACTAGAGGAAAACTGTTCCTGCAGAGGTTGTTACCAGGTAAGTAATTCCATAGTGGTAAATCGAATAAACCCTTTCTAAATGGGTGTAGCTACGAATAATAACTAAGAAAAAGTATTTTATTGGAAAGCACTATGCTAATTTCTAGATAGTACATCATTAAACTTGGGCTGTTAACAACATAAACCTTGGATAATAGGTGTTTATAATAATTGGTTGCCTAATTTCCTTGGAAGTACACAATATCGGAGTTATTACCAACCTAAAACAGTTAAAACTACACGCTACTTAGTTGAGTTGATTTACTTAGTACTTCAGCTGTAATTCCTCTGTATTTACCTTCTTATTACCAGTGGTAATTACACAGTAATACACTATAATTTACCGGATAATTCCTCTGTATTTACCTTCTTATTACCAGTGGTAATTACCCAGTAATACACTGATTTATCATGTATTTGCTGGGTAACTACCTCTGTATTTACCTTCTTATTACCAGTGGTAATTACCCAGTAATACACTATGATTTACCATGTATGTACCGGGTAAATACCTAGTAATTAGGGGACTGTAAAAGGAAGGGTTACCAGATCCAGTCATCTCCACCCTGGCACTTATCAATGCACCGCTATCCACACTCTCCACAGAGGAATGGGGAATTGCCCGAGAAACAGTGGACATTATCAAGGCTTTTGAGGATTTCACCGTTGAAGTGAGCGCTGAGAGGTATGTAGATAAAGTGATCAATGTTTATATTAAATTAAAATCAGTTTTATTGGATAAATCAGTGTACACATCAAATTAATTTGACTCCAATCTAACTTTGCTCTCAATGTACATGCACATAATAAGCACCAACTTCATATTTTAAACAAAAATTATAGTTAGTAATGGATTTTTTACTCCATCCTTACTGTTAACAAAGAAGCATGACATTGACTTTGTAATATTACACTGTTAGAACTGCTTTTAAGAACAACATTTGAATAATTTAACTCTGTCTGTAGGTTTGTGACTGCCTCCAAAGTGATCCTGATGGCAAGGGGTCTTCAGAGGATTGTTGCCAACCATCAAAGGAATCCATCTATCAATGAACCAGTACAAAAACTGGTGGACAGTCTGATGGCAGAGATGCAGAAGAGGTTCAGCAAGGTGGAGCAAATTGAGAAGCTTGCTGAAGCTACTTGTTTGGACCCAAGGATCAAAAAGCAAGCCTTTGTGAACAACAAGGCAGCAGATGATGCTGTAAAGAGGGTTACAGCTACTGCAGCACACCATCACCCTGGTCACAGTGAGGAGGAGGAGGAGGAGGAGGAGGAGGGTCAAGATCCTGCTGCGGCTGCCAGCGCAGGGGCCATGTTTTGGGAAGACTTCGATGAGTGGGTAGCAAACACCAGGGCTTCCACTTCATCCGATTCTGCCACATCAAGCATCTCAACGGCTGCCATGATGGAGATGCGGGCCTACCTTGCAGAGCCACTCCTACCCAGCACATCAGACCCTCTGGCATGGTGGAGGATGTGCTCTCCAGTATTTAAAAATCTGTGTGAAGTGATGAAGACAAGACTGTGCATTGTGGCCACATCTGTGCCCTCTGAGAGAATTTTCTCAAAGACTGGGCAGATCATCACCGACAGATGGAATAGGCTCAGCCCCTCCAAGGTCCGCGAGCTCGTGTTTCTCAATGCCAACTTGCCTTAGAGCAGGCCTTAAACTGCTTAATATACTTGTTACTTTTACTTAATTGTGCAATATTGCTGTTGTTGGTTTGGATTGATTTTATGCAACTTCATGTCCCTTAGATGTGTATAGTGTTTTGTATATAATGTCAATTGTGTTTATCAATTTGTTTATAAATAAATACTTTTGAAAAATGATATCAACATATTGATTTTGTGTTATACTCTGCCATAAAATAATAAAAATATAATAATAATAGCAAATGTAATAATAATAATAATAAGACACAATAAATGCACCATGTAACATTTTAAGGAACTTATTAATTTATACTTTTTGTCTTACTTTTGTCTTACTAATTGTCAAACTAATTGTCTTACTAATTGTCAAAATGAGTGAGTTTTACATTCACTTGTCCTTTACCAGCTTTCACGTGACATGGTTTTCACATGGTTTGAATTGCTTGTGACAATGTGTGTATTCAGCAGCTCAGCTGAAGCAAACCATGTTGCCTTCAGTGTTAAGTGTTAAGAACCGCAGCCTTTTTTACAACGCCCACAAGAGGGCTACAGCGCCACCTGCTGTAAAAATGAACAAAATGACTAAAAAAAGATTCGTTCAATTTACTGACCGAGAGTTAAAGATCCGAGTCAGTAAAAAGAGTCGAAATTCCCAACACTATTGTGTTAGCGTTCTAGCTGCGCATGGACGACAGCACGTGAAGGGGCGGGGCTTACTTCCCTCTAACCATTGGGAGGTTTGTATTCTTAGATACAGCCAATAAGACTCCAGTATGAGAAAAAACACTGATTGACAGCTTAATAACCCAACAGGTAAACAATATAAGGCTTAAGGGAATATAACAGACAAAGAACAAAGGGGAAACTTTATGAGAAATAAGGGGATAATATGGGATATAAAATAATATATCAGGGCCCAATTTCCAACTGGGTTACAATAGCCACAGAAATGATGCTTTAAACATTAATACTCACGGACTAAAGGTACGGCCACACTGAACGTGTTACGCGCGTTACAGGCGTTGCAAATCTGCATTTTTGCATTGGGAACCATTGGTTTAGGCGCTTAAATGCGTCACACGCGCTAAAGCAGTGCGTTACACGCGTTATACGCACCTAAATAACGGGCCCAATGCACCAACGCAGCAATGCGCAGAGTTCAAAGTATGGAACTTTTATTTATTTATTTTTTAACGTGTGACGCTTAGCCAATCAGCGTTGAGCTTGACCCGATGTCACTGGCAGGGAGACGGAGGACACACAGAAGCAGAAAGAACATCGACGACCAAGTCATCGTTTCAGTGTGTGCTGAAATGATGAGGAGGTGGTGAAACTCACCCAGCTTGGAGCGCCTACGGAGGATGTCATGCACTAGAGTTTAGACTCTCTGCCCGAGCCCGAGCCGATCCGCGGGCCGGGTCGGGCCGATATTTCCCACCACTATCCTCGGGCCGGGCCTTTGATCGAGCGTTTTTGTTTTTCTTTTAAAATCTATGCCATAAACAGAAATATTATAGGCCTTTATTACAGAGGTCTTCTCAATGCCGTGGAACGCCCCGTTCACTTGCAGTAGTCCGGTAACTTGTGAACCCCAGCTACTTCGGTTTCTTATACTGCTCCCCAATCCTCATGCTCGCTGCATCTCACCTTATGATGCCACCTGCCCCCTATAGACACACTGAGCCACACACACACACATGCACACACACACACATGCACACAGACACACGCAAACACACACATGATTACGGTAAACTTTCACCCATATACGCCTGCCCCCCTCATCCCCCTCTCACACACACACACACACACGCGCGCGCACGCACGCACGCACACACACACAGAGACTGAGACAGAGGTACGCCAAACCCTTGCAACCCTTTGACCGAAAGCATTACCCCCACACAGCCACAAGGGAGCAGGATCAAATGTACAAGCTGTAATATCTACCCCAGCCACAAAAGGCAGCATCTTTTAGACAGACGCGGAAGCCGCAGGTAAGACGTCACATAGGCCACGCCCACTTCACATAGGCCACGCCTACTTGGTTCATTCGCAGCGCCTGGAGCCAGAGGAGGTCAGAGATTCATAGGCGCCCAGATCCTCCACCTTCCTCCTCCCCCCTCCCCATACACCCTCTGTCCACCTCTGCCCCTCGCTCCTCCCATATCCCCATACACCCTCAATAGAGTCCGGTAGAGCCCATGGGACCTATGAGATCGAAAAATATGAATGGGATTCAAAGAAGAAAGTGTCACAATGTCAGACTTTTGTCATAGACCACTAGATATTGCCAATTCTGACTTTCTGTTCTCTGTGTTTTTCCGTCTAATTATGTCTCTTGTTAAGCAGACTCACCTGCCCCCTGTTAATTAGTCATGTGATTTGGTCAGCCATTTTGTCTAACAGTATTTAAGCCTGATCTTTTCACTCCTTCTCGGTTGCGTCTTCACTGAACCCCCGTGAGTAAACCTTAGTCTTGAACTGTGTATTTTGTATTTGCTTATGGCCTTCTTGTATGTTGACCCTGGACTGTTTCTCTCCTCCGAGTTTTGGATTACCCTTTGGATTTGTTTGCTCTCTCTGGATTGATATTGTTGCCAACCTTTGCCTGTCTGTTTACCCTGCCTTTTGGATTACCCCTTGGATTAACTGTCAATGTGCTTTGCCTTTTTGGATTCTGGGACCAAGTTTGTTTGTGTTTTTGTTTTTGGATCTTCTGAGCTTTATTGGACCTATATTTGTCTGAGGAATAAATACCTTAAACCTTATCCTGCTTTTGCTTCGCACTTGAGTCACCCTAGCTTTCTGTGTACCAAACCGTGACAGAAGACTCAACCATGACTGACCCAGCGACGGCATCTGCAGGAGCCCCTGATACTACGAGAATGGCTGCTTCTGACTTTGAAAAGATCATGCCAGCTCTTGGTTCCACTATGGATACTTGACAGGTACTGGGTCTCCAACAACAGACTCTTGCCTAACATGACTACCTTCTTCAGCAACTCAATCAGGCAGCGGGGAGCCCTAGCCCCACTCTACCCGGTGGCCACGACCCGCCAGACACAGGTGGGCAGCCTTACCCCGCTGATCCGCTGGCTCCGACTCAACCGGTAGCTCCACCACCTCGTGCAGAACCTCGGCTATCTGCTCTTCAACGATACAACGGTAACCCAGGTGCTTGTTGTGGTTTTTTAACACAATGCCCATTGACATTTGAGCTGCAACCTACTTTGTTCCCTACTGCTAGATCCAGGATAGCTTACATTATAACTTTATGGATTGACAAGGCGTTATTGACTGGGCCACTGCAATCTGGCAGTTACAGGGTCCAGAATGTTCGGATATCATATGCTGCGAATTTTTGATTAGTCTGCCTCAGGACAAGAGGCTGCTAAAAAACACTTGTTCCTTCGTCAAGGGAAAGACCGAGCTTCGGACGACACCAAGTCTTTCCGTACTTTGGCTGCGGAGAGTGGCTGAATTGGGACAGCCCTTGTCACCACTTTTTGAAATGGCTTGTCTGAATCACTGAAAGGCTGTTTAGCTGCAACTGAGTGTGCTAAGTATCTTGAGTCCATCATCCCCCAGGCCATACGACTGGACAATCGTCTCTGAGAGTGTAGACGGGACCAGACCAGCGGCCAGCAGCCGAGCTTCCAGAGCCGACCCACAGCTACAACTCCCCTCTGGAACCAACCTGCCCCCACGGACACCGCAGAATCTATGCAGATTGGACGAGCACACCTCTCTCAGGAGGAAAAGGATCGCAGACGAAGAGAGAAATTGTGTAATTATTGTGGCAAATCAGGACATTTCAGAGCCTTTTTTTCCCGACCTCCTGGGAAAAGATCAACCCCGTCCAGCCGAGGGAGGGCTGTGACAGGGGTCAGTCTTTCTCCTGAGCTCCCAGGTGCAGGAGTCCACCTTTCAGTAACCTTGGCCTGGGGAGGGCTAAGCCACTCCTGTCGGGCATTAGTAGACTCTGGTGCTGCTGGAAATTGTATTGACACTGCCCTTGAGTCCACTTTCTGTTTCTGCTTTAGATGGCCAACCTATTGGAGATGGTAAGGTTACTTCAGCCACCACCCAACTTTGCCTTCATGTCGGGAACCACAATGAGTTTTTCCCTGCATTTCCTGTGGTCCTGGGTTTCCCGTGGCTGAACCGTCACAACCCGCATATTGATTGGTCGACGGGGTCCATCCTTGAATTGGGTCCAACTTGCCATGCCACCTGTCTTCTTTCTAGAAATTCCCCTGTGTCCAAATCTCCAGATCCCTCCGAGCTAAGCAATGTTCCCACCGAGTATCTGGATATAAAGGAGGTTTTTAGCAAACAAAGGGCCTGCACACTTCCACCCCATCGGTCCTATGATTGTTCCATAGAACTCTTGTCAGGATCCAGCCCTTCACATGGTCGGATCTTCTCTCTCTCCTTACCGGAAAGGGGAACCATGGATGACTACATCAAGGATGCCCTCTCCACTGGTTTTATACGCCGCTCCACGTCCCCTGATGGTGCAGGTTTTTTCTTTGTGGGGAAGAAAGATGGTGGTTTGCGTCCTTGTATAGACTACAGGGGTCTAAACAAAATCACCATACGCAACCGATACCCCCTTCCTTTGATCTCCACAGCCTTCTAGAAGGGGCCACCATTTTTTCTAAGTTCGATCTTCGCAATGCTTATCATCTTGTACGCATCAGACAAGGTGATGAGTGGAAAACAGCTTTTAACACCCCCTCTGGACGCTATGAAGACCAAGTGATGCCCTTTGGACTGACTCATGCCCCAGCTGTTTTCCAAGCCCTGATGAATGATGTTTTGCGTGACATAATTAATCATTTTGTGTTTGTTTATTTGGATGACATTTTGATTTTTTCCATTTCTCGAGACATGAGCACTGCCAACATGTGCGACAGGTCCTCTAGAGACTTTTAAAGAATCACTTGTATGCAAAACCAGAGAAGTGTGAGTTTCATGTCACTGAGGTGGCCTTCCTAGGGTTCATCATCAAACAAGGGCCAGGTTATGATGGACTCAAGGAAGACTTTGCCTGTCTGTTTACCCTGCCTTTTGGATTACACCTTGGATTTACGGTCAATATGCTTTGCCTTTTTGGATTCTGGGACTGAGTTTGTTATTGGATCTTCTGAGCTTTATTGGAACTATATTTGCTTGAGGAATAAATACCTTAAAACTACCTTAAATCCTGCTTTTGCTTTGCATTTGAGTCACCCTAGCTTTCTGTGTACCAAACCATGACAGAAAGTAATTATTTCTTTATATGCCCCGGATTACACATGTTTGTGGATTTAAATGATAATTTTCAAATAAAGGCTGTAGAGAACACAATGAGAAAGACTACATGTCTCGTATGTGACGTCACGCTCCCTGTGTCTGGCGTGGACAAGACCGACGAGGTGCCTAAGTTGGCTGGTTAGTCGTCAGGGGAGGAGGGAGAGGTGCCTCAGTTGGTTTAGTGGGGGGGGGGGGGGGGGGGGAGAACTGAGAGAGAACTGCCCCAGCCAGTTCTCTTTGTTTTAGCTCTCGCTCCGACCCTGGGATCTGTGGGGTCGCCACAAAGTGACTAAGAAGAGTTCAGGGGTCTCATTTATAACCTTTGCGTACGCACAAAACGGGGCTGAAATTGGCGTACGTGACTTTCCACGCCAAGGTTGTGATCTATAAAAGAACAACTTGACGGAAGAATGTGCGCAGCCCTAAGCAAACTCTGACCCATGCGTATGGTTTGGAGGAAAAGGAGAATTGGCGACACAGATGGTGTGGTGGTGAACTGAAGTCAGACAGAAGAATTGTAGAGTGAGAAGAACGATTATGTTTTATCATCGCTCTTCATAAATTTAATTTCAACCCGTATCATGCGTTAAATCGATGTAATCAGAATAATTTAAGTAAACTGCATTATTTCTCAGTTATAAATCCAGAAACATCTCATTACTCCACACACACACACCGTCACTCCATACTGTCCACTGACGCCGCGACTGCATGGAATAAAGCATCTGTCCAACATGGGTCAATAACATAATATTTTTATGTGACACTGTAAACACATAATCAAATGTCAATTAAATCCCAAGTGTGGAAAACAAGCCACACTCCTCATCACAATCGTTGTCCGTTAATCACTTTTCATGACAAATCAGGTGTTAAAATGGGGTTATGTTCAAGAACATTTTACGTAGGTGATTACAAACTGATTATCCAGGATGTTCTCGGTCAGTCTTATTACCGTAACCCTATAAATACAGAGGTGAGCGCCATGGTAATGCTGCACCATATGGCACTTCTGGCGGACCATGCAAATGGCAGGATTCGGAGGGAGAGGGTATTTAGGGACCATAACGATTTATTGCTACATAAAAATATGTAACTTTATGCCAGACCACTTCTTTTTTAATTCTGGGACTGTGCGCTCCGTGCTACTGACAGAGTTCACTGCTGCAGCAACATGTTGCCACTCACTTTGCTTTTTGTTGTTGGCGATCCCAATCCCGTGACCGCCGAACAAAACTACTTTTCGGGCCTCAATCTCACCCACAAGTGTCTCCACTTCAACCTCGGTGAAATTTTGCTTTTTTGCTTTTCTCAGTAATTCTGCCATTGTTTCATACAATACATAATACTTGCATCTGCGTCTGTTTTATATGCCGATCACATTCATGAGGTCATTTGCATTGACCATTTATGGTTAAAAAGGGGCACGTAAAGGACGGAACGTGAAGCTGATTCAGCTGCGCACACTTGTAGGCACTCTGTGATTTATAAAGCAAAGATTGCGTACGGTGTGCGTACGCAGGGTTTTATAAATCGTAATATTTTTTGGCGCACGCAAAACTTGGCTTTTGGGCGTACGTACACTTTTAGTAACGATCCCACGCACAGTTTTATAAATGAGACCCCAGAGCACTACCAAGTCTTCCCTGTCATCCTTCAGAGAGGACGGCACATATAAGTGACGGGTTCAGGCGTGGAACACAATGGCCCGACCCTTGGCCATCTGAAATGTTTGGGGTGACTTGGAAGAGTTCGGGAACAAATCTGTTCTGTGTTTTCATCTGTGTGTGGAAACTTTGAACCATGTCGATGTGTCTTGCCCGACACATCCACGTTTTCAACATGCAAAGTCTGAGAGTGTTGACGGTCTGAGGATTGGAGCCATTGGATACTTTGATTTGTTGAGTGCTGCTAGCAAACAACCAATCAAAGTATCCAATGGCTGTTTATGATGTAAACCAGAAGATTCACTCTGATATCTCCCCTTAATAACTGCTCATTGTCCCACGGTCATTATGAAGCTACATTAAAAGAAGAAAACAGTTTCTGTACCCGGAGGGGTTGCTGCTAGGTCAAAACCAGCAAATCAGCGCAGTGTGTGGGAGGGCTGGACTAGCGCCACGAGACTAGCGCCACCCGACTTATTGAATCTCGCAGAATGTACACGCTACTGTGTAGTTGGTTGTAGGCTTCGCAGTGTGTTTCACTGCAACTTTTCTGCCGAACGGGTCAGACGAGAGGCTACGGATTGGTCGATAAAAGGCAGTTGGCCGTTGGTTTGAGTCTGGGCTGTGTGTGGACCCTACAATATACATTCATATATGGATGTAGTTATGTGCATATTAAGTGTTTTAGGAAATCAGAAAATCAGAAATGCAACATTCAATTTAAAATTAAAGTTAAAGTGAACAGTACAAATATGAATCACATATACACCATATAGATATAATAATTACTATATTTTGTTCAATACAAGCTTTAAAAGCATGCATTATGAATGCTTCAGAAAACCTTTGCTGAACTATATCTGAGAGGTTACATATAAGTTACATATTACTATTTTGGTATTTCCCCGGTCAGCAGAAAGTGAAGGAGTGGTTTCTTTCTGTCTAGACAGCATGTCGGCTCTAGTCATCTCAGAGAGTTTCCCTACAACACACAGACCCAACTCTCTTGTTTTATAAATGAGCTTAAAGATAAGAGAGTGTCAGAATAGAACCTGAATAAATCAAAGTTTCAATCTTTCCATTTTCTCTGAATATATGAATAAGACGACAGACGATTAGACACAACTGCTCATGATTCTATGTTGTCAATGATATATGAGAAAACCAGATGGATTTCATTTACAAAATGTTATTTTGCTAAACAGCTTAGCTCAAGTGTTTGACTGATGGGAATTCTCTTGCCCTGCTTGTTGAGTGAGTGAAGGAACGAGGCACAGAGCGAGTTAACAAGGAAAAAAAACGCCTATTTCTCACTGTGTGTCGTCAGCATCCCAAGACACAACTAAAGGCTGACTCTCTCCTTCCTGCTTGATCCCCTCCTGCTGTTTAATCAGACAAACACATATTAACCTTGTGCTGAAAACACCATCATGAGGCCAGCCGTTAAGCACGCATAGACACACACATTGTATCTCTTTCTCCCACATGCACACACACACACATACACACATACAAACACGTACATGGACCCCGCGACAGCACAACACACACCGGCGGGATGTTGAAGCAGCAGAACAAGACGTTGTGTCCATCAGATGTCCCGCTATGGTCTTGTTATGACAGCATATCAAGAATTTCCTCTCCACATCAAGGACTATTCTACAATGCTGAGTGACAGTGTCGCATAGCGCGCACAAAGCTGCTCTTAATCTTCACACTTACTCAACAGCACATACACACAAACAAACACACATATACAGACACACAGAAAAATACACATACACACACTAAAGTAAACCATGATGGAGCAGTATTCTATTTTCATTTTCGTTTCAGGTTTACCGAATAAACAAACAAAATCCACGGACACTATTGAGTTTGTACCTTTAACCATATTCACTACATAACTGTAATTTAAGTATTATATTTATTATTTTTTATCTAAATTGTCTGTCTGTCTGAATGTATGTATGTGTGGAGTTTGTGTGGATGATGGCTGATTTAAGCAAGCTCACCTGGCCCAGTCTCATTGGACTCTGGGACATGGTGAGGCTGCAAATCTGTTGCACATTGAGTTATCAGTGTGCACAGTTTACCGTCCAACTCCACATGCCCTTGGGAGGGGTCTCTCCTCCTTGCCATGTTCATTACCTGCAGAACTTACAATGAACTAGATTTAACACACCACCCTGGGAGCGGCAGCCACCTAGGTGCGTGTAGTACATGGCTTTGCTACAGTATGTGTGTGTGTTTCTCTCTGTTTGTATAATGACTGGTTTCTGTTAAAGGGGGCATAGAACAGTGACATGTTATCAGTGCGTTTCCCAAAACAGTCAGGAAGTTAGAATTTTGCCGACTTACTACGAAGCCCAGTTGTACATTGCACTAGCCAAAGTACGAGTGTTTCCCAAAAATCTCCAGCTAACATAGCAATACGAAGCTGACCTCTTCGTTGATGAGCTGCGTACTTATCAGCTAATACATAGTGAACAGATGTTTTCTGAAGGCAGAGTTCGGTGTTGCTCTGAGGCATACAATCATTCACAGGTGGAAGCCTCACAAACTTTGATATTTAGAATATATGCTTGTTATTCAGTTGTGAATAATATTCGCCAACTTGATTGTGTCTAGCCTACCCATCCTTTGTATCAACATAAGAAACAATTATGGAAATGTTTGTTTGGAAAAAACATCATACGAAATTTCTAAGAATGATAAAAAGACTGCTCAATACATTACCTTACGGTCCCGTAGCATGCTGGATGTCTCTTTCTTAGCGGTCCTTTAGGTTGCTGTGCTGAAGAGCCCGTCAGTTAGAGCCCTCTGATGTCACGGTTATATTTACAACCTCGATGACAGAGAGGAAATTAGCAGCACACAAACACTATCCCCATTTAGTGTTTCTAGCCTACCCATCCTTTGTATCAACATTAGAAACGATTTCGGAAATAATTGTTTGTTTGGAAAACAAACAATTATTTCCTCTACGGCATCGAGGTTGTAAATATAACCATGACATCAGAGGGCTCCAACTGAGGGGTTCTTCAGCACATAAAAAGAAGAAAAATACATAAGTTAAGAAAGAGACATCCAGCATGCTATGAGCCCGTGAGGTCTTGTATAGAGCAGTCTTTTCCTTTCTTTCTCTCTGACGCACACACACACCCACAGTAATCTGTGTGTAAGAACATTCTGTGTATAACCAGTTGTCCTGGAGGTGTGGCAGGATCCAGTCCTCTTGTCTGTTGACGAAGAACGGTCGCACACATGCAGGATCTAACCCACAAGACTACACGTTTTGAAGACACACACACACACACACACACACACACACACACACACACACACACACACACACACACACACACACACAGTCTGACACCTATTGTGAGTAAGGGGCGTTCAATATAGTAATGGGGTTTTGTATACTCTAAATGAGCTGGCCATATATAGCCTACCCTTCACACATTAATCATCCAGGGTGTTCTCCTCCTAAACCCGTCCTAGTCAAACCCCCTGCTGATGTCATTATGGGGACTGGCAGTCCCCTTGTACTATCCAGAAGATCATAAGTCCCGTTGAAGCCGTGCTTAGCACTGCTGCTGAGAGAGGGGAGGCCTGTGATCACCCAGCTCTGAGCCCTGGTTAGCACTCCATTGCTATTCGAAAACAGGCTGTCAGACAATGGATGGATTCAAAGGAACACATGGCAAGCTGGATGTTTACTGTTTAAGTGCAATTATTTATCAGAATTTGTTTGTGTTGTAAGATTTTCAGAGAAGGCATGAAACACGATCAGATTTCAATATTAATAACTGCAAATTATTTTAGTAATTAAGCACAATGTTTAGTATTTTAGCAATACATTTAGTAAGTATTATACTTAGTCATCACGCACACATTCTGTTATTAGCAATACAAAGTAAATTAGAAATACATCCAGTGATTCAGTATCCAACTATTGTGTTCACAGCAGTTTGCTGTGTTTTTTTCCACCTCCTGGGTCTGCCACTCCTCCTGTCTGTCTCACTTCACACCTGGACCTATTCTGCAATCATGCTCACCTGGTCTTCATCTCCAATCAACTCCCCTTCATAAACCCTTGGATTCCCTGCTGTCGGTGCCAGATCGTACTACGCACTACTGTGGTAATGATACACGCCTGGCTCTAGTATTTGTGTTACCTCGCTCTCACTCTCTCGTCTTTTGTAGTTTTTTGTCCACGACTCAACTCTGTTTTCCTCTGCCTGCAGTTATCCGGATCCCTCACTCCAGTTCGCCTGCTTCGCTCCTTCCCCGGCAACCTCATCCAATACCCGCATCCTCGCCTCGTTCAATAAACCCTTTTTCCTTCAACTCAACTTTCGTCTCCGTCTGCTCTTGGGTTCAGCATCGTTTAACCATAACAGAACGATCTGGCCAAGATGGACCCAGCGGACATTGACAGCATCCGTGGAGCTCTCGCCGCCCAGGGCGCTCTGGTTGCTGAGCACAGCAACGCCCTCCGGGAAGCTATGGAAGCCTTTAAGAGTCTCGCTACCCGTGTCACACAGATGGGCGCACAATTGGACTTGCTGGTTCCCCCCGCCACTTTGCCTCCACTGCCTGTGGCGCCTCCGCCTGACCCCACTCTCTCGGCACACCTGCCATGGGCTCGTGAGCCTCTCATTCCTGCCCCTGAGCGCTACGCTGGGGACATGGGTACGTGCAGAGCTTTTTTGATCCAGTGCTCCTTAGTTTTCAGTCAGCAGCCCCTCAGCTACCCCACTGAAAGAGCTAAGATCGCTTTTGTTATCGGGTCACTTAAGGGCAATGCTTTAGCATGGGCTTCAGCTTTATGGGAAAGTGATTCCCCAGTTAATGAGAACTTTGGCCTTTTTGTAGCTGAAATGAGGAAGGTTTTTGATCACCCAGTGGAGGGAGGGGACGTTGCCAAGCGGCTAATTTCCTTGCGTCAGGGCTCCCGTAGCGTAGCCGAGTTCTCCGTCGAGTTCAGGACCTATGCAGCCAGGTCGGGCTGGAACGACAAGTCTTTACGTGGGCTTTTTGTTTCTGGTCTCTGTGAGTCTATTAAGGATGAGCTGGCTACCAGGGAGGAGGCCGACACTCTCGACGAACTGATCTCCCTTTCCATTCGGCTGGATAATCGCCTATGTGAGCGGTGTAGGGAGAGGACAGGCAGTTCCGTGCCCCCGGCACTCGCTGCTTCACGTTTTCCACACTTCCCGAGAGCTGCTCTCCCTGCCCCCGTGACACGTGCTGTCACTGAAGAGGAGCCCATGCAGCTGGGGCGCACTCGTCTCACCCAAGCGGAGCGGCTTCATCGGATTAGGACCGGAGTGTGTCTGTACTGTGCCCTGCCCGGGCATCTCATCTCCACCTGTCCGTCACTGCCAAAAGACCGGGCTCAGCAGTGAGACTCGGGGCCCTGCTGAGCCACGCCCCGTCTGTCCCCGTTCCTCTCTCTTCACGCCCGCTGCTGGATGCTACTCTTCTGTTCCTCGGTCGTTCCCTTCCAGTATCGGTCCTTGTGGATTCGGGAGCGGATGAGAATTTCATCGACGCCGGTTTCGCATCTCAGGTTGGCATCATTTTTTAACAGTTACCCTCTCCCCTAAATGCTAACGCCTTAGATGGCCGCCACCTGGCCCTTATTACTCATCGTACTAAGCCCCTTGAATTAATTGTTTCTGGTAATCACCATGAAACACTTCAGTTTCATGTCATCCGGTCTCCCCTTACTTCCCTGGTCCTGGGTCGTCCCTGGCTCAAGCGGCACAACCCCCATTTCGACTGGTCTTCGGGCAAGGTGGTGAATTGGAGCACTTTCTGTCATTCCACCTGCCTTCAGTCTGCCCTGTCTCCAGCAGGGGGAGGTGTTTCCTCGCCTCATGTACCCCCCGACCTCTCCTTGGTTCCCCCAACCTATCATGACCTAGGAGAGGTGTTTAGCAAGTGTCGTGCGCTCACCCTGCCTCCTCATCGCCCCTATGACTGCCCCATTGATCTCCTCCCCGGCGCCCCTTTGCCCAGTAGTCGCCTGTATAATTTGTCCCGTCCTGAGAGGGAGGCCATGGAGAAGTACATCAAGGAGTCCCTTTCGGCCGGCATCATAAGACCCTCCTCTTCTCCTGTTGGTGCAGGGTTCTTTTTTGTCTCCAAGAAGGACAAGTCTCTTCGTCCATGCATCGACTTCAGGGGACTCAACAACATCACAATCAAGAACAAGTATGCCCTACCCCTCATCAGTTCCGCATTCGAGCCACTGCAGGGCGCTACAGTCTTCTCGAAATTGGACCTACGCAATGCCTACCACCTGGTGCGTATCCGTGAAGGGGATGAGTGGAAGACTGCTTTTAACACCCCCCTCGGCCACTTTGAATACCTTGTCATGCCCTTCGGTCTCACTAATGCCCCTGCCGTGTTCCAGAACCTTGTAAACGACGTCCTCCGGGATTTTCTCAACCGCTCAGTTTTTGTCTATATAGACGACATACTTATTTTTTCTCGCAACCAGGAGGAGCACTGCCAGCACGTCCGACAAGTTCTTCAGCGGCTGTTGGAGAACAAACTATTTGTGAAGGCCGAGAAGTGCGAGTTCAGTGTCACCTCTGTATCCTTCCTTGGGTTCATCATAGAGAGCGGACAAGTGAGGACCTGTCCTGAGAAGGTCAGTGCTGTGACAGACTGGCCCATTCCCAATTCTCGCAAGAAACTGCAGCAGTTTCTTGGGTTTGCAAATTTCTACCGGAGGTTCATCCGTAATTACAGCAGGGTTGCAGCCCCTCTCACTCGTCTCACCTCTCCTGCCCTCCCGTTTGCCTGGACACCTGGGGCGGGGACTGCCTTCTCTGACCTCAAAAGACTTTTCTCGTCGGCCCCCATTCTCATCCAACCTGACCCCTCCAGGCAATTCATCGTGGAGGTCGATGCGTCTGACACGGGGGTGGGGGCGGTCCTGTCCCAGCGCTCTGCCTCTGACGAGAAGATTCACCCCTGCGCGTTCTTCTCTCGCCGGCTTGTACCTGCTGAGCGCAACTATGATGTGGGTAACAGAGAGCTGCTGGCTGTGAAACTGGCGTTGGAGGAATGGCGACATTGGCTTGAGGGGGCAGAACAACCGTTCGTGGTTTGGACCGACCACAAGAACTTGTCCTACATCCAGACAGCGAAGCGCCTTAATTCCCGCCAAGCCCGTTGGTCCCTGTTTTTTGGGTGCTTTAATTTCACCCTCACCTACCGTCCCGGTTCTCGTAACGTCAAACCTGACGCCCTCTCTCGTCAGTTTAACACTGAGAACGCACCAGCCCTCCCTGACACTATCCTCTCTCCTTCCAGCTTCAAGATCGCTGCCGTCACCTGGGAGATCGAGTCCCTCATCCGGGAGGCCCAAGTCGCTGAACCAGATCCGGGTAACGGTCCTCCTAACCGTCTCTTCGTCCCCAGTGCGGTTCGCTCCCAAGTCCTGGTGTGGGGCCACACATCGTGCTTTGCCTGTCATCCTGGTGTGGTCCGCACCCTGTCCCTCCTGAAGAGGAACTTTTGGTGGCCAGCGATGGACGCTGACACCCGGGCGTTCGTGCTTGCCTGCACGGTTTGTGCTCGGGCCAAGTCTTCCCATCAAGCTCCTGCTGGTTTGTTACGTCCCCTTCCTGTTCCTGGTCGGCCCTGGTCTCACATCGGCCTTGACTTTGTGACAGGCCTTCCTCCTTCTAAGGGCCAAACTGTTATACTAACTGTTGTTGACAGATTTTCGAAGGCAGTTCACTTCATTGCCCTTCCCAAGCTCCCAACTGCCACTGAGACTGCCCAGCTGCTGGTGCAGCATGTCGTCCGCCTCCACGGGATTCCCACTGACCTCGTCTCCGACCGTGGTCCCCAATTCATCTCCCAGGTTTGGAAGGCCTTCTGCCGAGCGCTTGGAGCCTCTGTCAGCCTGTCTTCTGGATACCAACCACAGACTAATGGGCAGGCTGAGAGAGCTAACCAGGACCTAGGAACCGCACTTCGTTGTGTGGCTGCGCGCAACCCCTCTGCGTGGAGCGACCATCTCTCCTGGATCGAGTATGCCCACAATTCCATGGCCTGTGCGGCCACCGGCATGTCCCCATTCGAATGTTCCCTGGGGTACCAGCCACCCTTGTTTCCCGCCCAGGAGGATGACATCTCCGTCCCCTCGGTTCAACACCATCTCCGCCGTTGCCGCAAGATATGGAGGGACGCACGCTCCGCTCTGCTGCGCTCCGCTGAGCAGAACCGGCGCATTGCCGACCGCCACCGGGCTCCTGCTCCTGCCTATCGGGTGGGTCAACAGGTGTGGTTGTCCTCCAAGGATCTCCCCTTACAGACTGGCTCCAAGAAGTTAACCCCTCGTTTTGTTGGCCCTTTCCCTATTGTTTCGGTCATCAACCCCTCAGCTGTCACACTCAAGCTGCCTCCAGCCATGCGCGTTCACCCCACCTTCCATGTCTCTCGCCTTAAGCCAGTCTCCGTCTGCCCCCTCTCCCCCCCCGGCCATTCCCCCCCCTCCTCCCCGTTTGATTGACGACCACCCTGCTTACACCGTCCGGCGGTTGCTGGACATTCGTCGTCGGGGCAGGGGGTATCAGTACCTCGTGGATTGGGAGGGTTATGGGCCTGAGGAAAGGAGCTGGGTTTCGCGGGGTCTCATCCTCGACCCCTCCCTCATCCGTGACTTCCATCTGGCTCACCCAGAGAGGCCTAGGCCGCCTAGAGGCGTCCGTTGAGGGGAGGGTACTGTTGTGTTCACAGCAGTTTGCTGTGTTTTTTTCCACCTCCTGGGTCTGCCACTCCTCCTGTCTGTCTCACTTCACACCTGGACCTATTCTGCAATCATGCTCACCTGGTCTTCATCTCCAATCAACTCCCCTTCATAAACCCTTGGATTCCCTGCTGTCGGTGCCAGATCGTACTACGCACTACTGTGGTAATGATACACGCCTGGCTCTAGTATTTGTGTTACCTCGCTCTCACTCTCTCGTCTTTTGTAGTTTTTTGTCCACGACTCAACTCTGTTTTCCTCTGCCTGCAGAGGCTTGAAGTGCCTTGAAGTGCCTTGCACTTCGCTCCTTCCCCGGCAACCTCATCCAATACCCGCCTCCTCGCCTCGTTCAATAAACCCTTTTTCCTTCAACTCAACTTCGTCTCCGTCTGCTCTTGGGTTCAGCATCGTTTAACCATAACATCCAACATGACCACGCCAACTCTGAACCCACGAAGTCCGGACTGCTGACCTCTGACCTCTTCTTTTCGAGTAAAAAATGAAATTGGAAAATAAGCACAACAGTCCTCTCCTGGAACCGTCACCTTATCGTGGTGGAGAGGTTTGCGTGTCCCTGTGAACCTGAGGGCTGTGTTGTCTGGAGCCTTGTGCTCCTGGTAGGGTCTCTCATGGCAGAGTGGTCTCAGGTGAGGGGCCAGACTAAGAATGGTTCAAAAATCCTCAATGAACAACGAAAGAAGAGGAGATGTGACCCGGCCCGGAGGAAGCCCGGGGCCCCCGTCTTGAGTCAGGCCCAGACGGAGGGCTCGATGGCGAGCGCCTGGTGGCCGGGTTTGCCACGGAGCCTGGTCGGGCATAGCCCGAACAAACTACGTGGCACCCCCCCTCTCTTCATCCCATGGGCCCACCACCTGTGGGAAGACCCGTTGGGGTCCGGTGCGCAGCCACATGGGTGGCAGCGAAGGTCAGGGGTCTCGACGGACCAGACCCGGGCGGCAGAAGCTGGCTCTGGGGACGTGAAACGTCACCTCGCTGTGGGGAAAGGAACCGGAGCTTGTGAGGGAGGTGGAGCGCTATCAGTTAGATCTGGTGGGGCTTACCTCCACGCACAGTCTCAGCTCTGGTACCGTACTCCTGGATAAGGGTTGGACTCTATTCTTCTCCGGAGTTGCCAAGGGCGTGAGGCGCCGGGCGGGTGTGGGGATACTCATAAATCCCCGGCTGAGCGCCGCGGTGTTGGAGTTTACCCCGGTAGACGAGAGGGTCGCCTCCCTGCGCCTAAGGCTTGTAGGGGGCAAAACTCTGACTGTTGTTTGTGCGTATGCACCAAACAGCAGCTCAGAGTACTCGGCCTTCTTGGAGACCCTGAATGGAGTCCTGTATGGGGCTCCAGTAGGGGACTCCGTAGTTCTGCTGGGTGACTTCAATGCCCACGTGGGCAACGATGGAGACACCTGGAGAGGCGTGGTGGGGAGGAACGGCCTCCCTGATCTAAACCCGAGCGGTCGTTTGTTATTGGACTTCTGTGCTAGTCATGGATTATCCATAACAAACACCATGTTCGAACATAAGGGTGCTCATAAGTGTACCTGGTACCAGAGTACCCTAGGCCGAAGATCAATGATCGATTTTGTGATCGTGTCATCTGATCTGAGGCCGCATGTTTTGGACACTCGGGTAAAGAGAGGGGCGGAACTGTCAACCGACCACCATCTGGTTGTGAGTTGGATCAGGGAATGGGGGAAATTTCCGGATAGACCTGGTAAGCCCAAACGAGTAGTGCGGGTGAACTGGGAACGTCTGGAGGAGGCCCCCGTCGTATCTTCAACTCACACCTCCGGCTGAGTTTTTCTGGCATTCCTGTGGAGGTTGGGGGCATTGAGCCGGAGTGGGCGGCGTTCAAAGCCTCCATTGCTGAAGCTGCGGTGGCTAGCTGTGGCCTCAGGGTCTTAGGCTCCTCAAGGAGCGGTAACCCTCGGACATCGTGGTGGACACCGGTGGTCAGGGAAGCCGTCCGATTGAAGAAGGAGGCCTTCCGGGATATGATATCCTGGAGGACTCCTGACTCGGTTGCAGGGTACCAACAGGCTCGAAGGGCTGCAGCGGCTGCCGTGTCGGAGGCTAGGCAGCGGGTGTGGGAGAAGTTCGGAGAGGCCATGGAGAAGGACTTTCGGTCGGCACCAAAGTGTTTCTGGAAGTCTATCCGGCACCTCAGGAGGGGGAAACGGGGAACCATCCAAGCTGTGTACAGTAAGGATGGGACTCTGTTGACCTCAACTGAGGAGGTCGTCGGACGTTGGAAGGAACACTTTGAGGAACTCCTGAATCCGAATAACACGCCCTCTATGTTGGAGGCAGAGCTCGAGGTTGATGGTGTTTCGTCGTCAATTTCCCTGGTGGAGGTCACTGAGGTAGTCAAACATCTCCGCAGTGGCAAATCCCCAGGGATTGATGAGATCCAGCCAGAAACGCTAAAGGCTCTGGGTGTTGAGGGGCTGTCATGGTTGACACGCCTATTCAACATTGCGTGGGAGTCGGGTACAGTGCCAAAGGAGTGGCAAACCGGGGTGGTGGTTCCCCTGTTCAAAAAGGGGGACCAGAGAGTGTGTACCAATTACCGGGGTATCACACTTCTCAGCCTCCCTGGTAAAGTCTACTCCAAGGTGCTGGAAAGGAGGGTTCGGCCGATCGTCGAACCTCAGATTGAAGAGGAACAATGCGGTTTTCGCCCCGGACGTGGAACTACGGACCAGCTCTTCACTCTCGCAGGGATCCTGGAGGGGGCCTGGGAGTATGCCCATCCGGTCTACATGTGTTTTGTGGATCTGGAGAAGGCGTATGACCGGGTCCCCCGGGAGAAACTGTGGGAGGTGCTGCGGGAGTATGGGGTAAGGGGGTCTATCCTCAGGGCCATCCAATCCCTGTACTCCCAAAGCGAGAGCTGTGTTCGCGTCTTCGGCAGCCAGTCAGTTTCGTTCTCAATGGGTGCTGGTCTCCGCCAGGGCTGCGCCTTGTCACCAATCCTGTTTGTGATATACATGGACAGGATATCGAGGCGTAGTCGTGGTGGGGAGGGGTTGCAGTTCGGTGGTCTGAGGATCTCGTCACTGCTTTTTGCAGATGATGTGGTCCTCATTGTATCATCGGCCTGTGACCTTCAGCACTCACTGGATCGGCTGGCGGCCGAGTGTGAAGCGGCTGGGATGAGGATCAGCACCGCTAAATCTGAGGCCATGACTCTTAGCAGGAAACCGATGGATTGCTTACTCCGGGTAGGAAATGAGTCCTTAGCCCAAGTGAAGGAGTTCAAGTACCTCAGGGTCTTGTTCGCGAGTGAGGGTACTATGGAGCGTGAGATTGGCCGGAGAATCGGAGCAGCGGGGGCGGTATTGCGTTCGCTTTACCGCACCGTTGTAACGAAAAGAGAGCTGAGCCGCAAGGCAAAGCTCTCGATCTACCGGTCGATCTTCGTTCCTATCCTCACCTATGGTCATGAGGGCTGAGTGATGGCCGAAAGGACGAGATCGCGGGTACAAGCGGCCGAGATGAGTTTTCTCAGAAGGGTGGCTGGCGTCTCCCTTAGGGATAGGGTGAGAAGCTCAGCCATCCGTGAGGAACTCGGATTAGAGCCGCTGCTCCTTTACTTAGAAAGGAGTCAGCTGAGGTGGTTCGGGCATCTGGTAAGGATGCCCACTGGGCGCCTTCCTTGGGAGGTGTTTCAGGCACTTCCAGTGGGGAGGAGACCTCGGGGAAGACCCAGGACTAGGTGGAGAGATTATATCTCAACACTGGCCTGGGAACGCCTCGGGATCCCCCCCGTCAGAGTTGGTCAATGTGGCCCGGGAAAGGGAAATCTGGGGCCCCCTTCTTGAGCTGCTCCCCCCGCGACCCGACCCCGGATAAGCGGACGAAAATGAGATGAGATGAGAGAGCACAACAGTGTAAAAGATCAGCGGGTGACAACTTCTCAGAGATCAGTGCTTGAGTTTAGACATGTTGATCTGTGTCCGCAGTGGGGTGTTTGGTGGTGCCTGCGAGGTGAGCCTCATACTTACTGTTGAATGATTCCTACAAGTAGACTGGGGACCTTTGGGCTGGGAGACCAACATCTTGACTACTAGATTCTACTGCCCTCCTTTACCAACAGGGAGTAGCAGCAGGTACAAGAAGAGGGAGAATCAGCCACAGTGTCGTCACTAAGCAACAGAGAGAGGATGGAACACAGGATGAAAAACTAGCATATACTTTTAAAGGGGTGCCCTATCACCCTATCATGCTTTTTCGACTTTTCCCTTTCCCTTTTTTTGACTGTTATGTGACGTATGTATGCATGTTTTACGTCTGCTTAACTAGTCAAATCTAAGTCCGAGCCTGTTGCTGTCAGAATAAATCTGCAACATAAAATGCATGTTATAAATGTAGTAATAATCGTTAATAGACATTCCATCCCTGTCACAAGTTTTCGTTTAAACCAAATCTTTTGCATTGACTATCTCTAAATGTTATATATACATACATATACTACCTTGCTGACATCAATTGGATGAAGGACAGGTGCCACAGTCTTCATCACCTCATGTCGCTGACAGCGGGGACATTCATCAACCTTTAAAGTAAAGTTCCATCAAGATCTACTGGTATCATGGTATTGCACGAGTATGACAAGGCAAAAAAACAAGTACTCTGTACATTTGTTGCAATTTAAGGAGGGTACAGGAGACAGATAAAAATTCTACAGAATGTCATAAAAATATTTAAATAAATCCATCTCAGTTCAGTTTTATAACTCACCTTTCAAAAAAGTCCCAAAACTCTCCCATTTGTTCACATCCTCTCGCAAGGTTGCCCAGTGGTAGGATGCCATGATCTTGTCCAATGTCCTGCGCCTCCCTGGATGACCTCCATTACCCAGGTTGTCGTGGCACTCCACGAGGACATCACAAGCCCACTCGTTGGTGCACACAACCAACCTCGGATGGTTTTGGTGCCTATAATACAACTCCTAATTTGCCCTACTTAAATTATGAATGTGTCTGTAGGTAACATTATGACAACAAGTAGCTTCAGGAAATCTATTGAAATTGACTGAATGCAGCTAGGTGTGTGAGAATTTTGATTACATATAACATTTGTCAATTTATGGTAACGGGTAATTGTTCAATGGAAAGTGCATTATTACAAATATAGGTTAAATACAAGCAAATATTTTGGGCAGTAGGCCTACTTGGAAGGTAAAAAAGCAAAGGAATAGTGCCAATACAGAATACCTCAGATAAACTGTCTCAAATGCTTTTGAGACACTGTGACTTACCCCAGAAGGTAGGTCTTTGAGACCTTCCTTATGTAGCCCTTCCTGCCTTCTGGGTTTAGGGCGGTAGTGGTAAGGCTGTTGGTTTAGCTTCAGGTAATGCTTTACTTCGGTACAAGGCAAGGCAAGGCAAGGCAACTTGTTTTATATAGCACTTTTCATACACAAGGCAGACTCAAAGTGCTTCACATATAAACATTGTCATACAATAAAATAAAATAATAGATAAGTAAAAGAAAACATTTGCAAGAAATTAGTAAAATAGAATGTGCAATGTATTTAAGAGAAAATTAAATTGAAAGTTAAAAAGGCTTTTTAGTAAGTAAAAAGTTAAAAAGGCATTTTAGTAAAATAAAGGTAGCATTAAAATAGATTTTAGCAGAAGGCTATAGCAAACATAAAAGTCTTCAGTCTTGTTTTAAAGGTGCTCAGAGTTGGGGCAAGTCTTAAATCCTCTGGGAGTTTATTCCAGCTATTTGTTGCATAGTAACTAAATCCTGCTTTCCCATGTTTTGTGTTTACTCTGGGGATAATTAACAGATTGGTCTCAGAGGATCTTAGTGGTCTAGAAGGTGATGTAGTGGAAGCATATCAAAGCGCTTCCATTTCTGTGAAAATAAATGTTATAAACAAGGACAAAGAAAGTTTTCAGAATTAAGGCCAGAAAGTTGTAGTTCAGGGGTATAAGGGATAGGGTAATTATCACCTTCAAAACTAATCCTATATTGATGAAAGCCGACCCCCCCCCCCCCCCCCCCCGCTAACATTTATAAGCTCACGTTAGCCATCAATCTAAAGCCAAAAATATTATCTGATCAATATTTGTACATTAGATTATTATTCATAGATTAGAAAACAAAAGAAGGTCGTTAATACTCCCCGAAAGAGCAGAATAACCATGGGAATGAATGAAACGTGCATGCAAATTTAAAAGACAGCGTTTACAGGAAGTGCGCCATTATTGCGCATCTAGGACCCCGAGTCGATCTGGCAGCTGAGTGGATCTTTTACCCACAAGGGGCAGAGATATAAAAATGAGTGTTCTCTGATGATCATAAATGACCTCTAACAGCAAGCAAGATCATTAGGATGAAAGAAAGCTCTTTTTATATAGTTTTTCTTATGCCTTCGGACAGGTCCGATTTCTCATTGGAACAATTAACTGCGGGCAGACTGGGACATCATGTGTTTACCGAATCCGAATATTAAATCAATGCTCTGCTGTCGTAGAAAACACTACCGCTTCAGTCAAAAGGTGCTGCTCGAATCAAAAGAAACTTCCTCTGAGCTACTTCAACCTAAAAAACCTTACACTTTGACCTAAGCTGTTTTTTCACATCATGAAAAACTCTGACCAAGACACCATCATAATCGCGGACACCTAACCAGTTGTGCTACTCAATGGGACTGAGACTGATCAAACGACCTCAAAGACCTGGGGTCTCATTTATAAACGTTGCGTACGCACAAAACGGGGCTGAAAGTTGCGTACGTGACTTTTCACGACAAGGTTGTGATCTATAAAAAACTAACTTGGCGGGAGAATGTGCGCAGCCCTAAGCAAGCTCTGACCCATGCGTACGCATGGTTTGGAGGAAAAGGCGAAATGGCGACACAGATGGTGTGGTGGTGAACTGAAGTCAGACTGAAGAAATGTAGAGGGAGTAGAACGATTATGTTTTATCATCCCCCTTCATAAATTGAATTTCAACCCGTATCATGTGTTAAATTATAGTAAGGCCTAATCAGAATAATTTTAGCCAACTGCGTTATTTCTCAGTTATAGCTCCAGAAACATCTCCTTAAAATCAAAATATATATATATTTTTTTTTTAAAAATTAAAATTCTCTATAGGCCTATTTAATCCCGTCACTCAATACTGTCCACTCCCGGATCGCAGGAGGAGAGGACGGCGCGACTGCATGGAATAAAGCATCTGTCCAACATGTGTCAATAACATAATAATTTTATGAGACACTGTAAACACATAATCATAATCAAATGTCAATTAAATCCCAAGTGTGGAAAATCAAGCCACACCCTCATCACAATCGTTATATTATAGTCCGTTCCTCTTGATGCTTTTCATGACAAATCAGGCATTCAAAAGGGGTTATATTCAAGAACATTTTACGTGGGTGATTACAAACTGATTAACCGAGCTGTTCTCGGTCAGTCTTATTACCGTAACCCTAGAAATACAGCGGTGAGCCCAGTGCGTAATGCTGCACCATGGCACTGCTGGCACTGCTGGAGGACCATGCAAATGGCATGATTCGGAGGGAGAGGGTCTTCAGGGACCATAACGATTTATTGGCCCATGATGATGACTGGCTAATGAGCCGTTTTAGATTCCCTAGAGCTATGCTCTTGGATCTATTTGCTGAACTGGGTCCAGCATTGGAAAGGGCAACACGTAGGAACCACGCAATCCCGGTTCAGACGCAGGTCCTCACCACTTTGGGGTTCCTGGCAACTGGCTGTTTCCAACGGGAATTGGCAGACAGGTTAGTGTTTCATATAGCTGCATCTTACAACCTGCTTTCACATTTAAGCATAATTGTGCTCATTTTGTTTGTTTTCCACCCTGTAGATCCGGTATATCACAGCCATCCCTCAGTGCCCTAATGCCCAGCGTTTTAAATGGCATCATACATATGGGCAGTCGATACATAAGGTTTCCCTACACAGTGGAAGAACAGGCCGAGATTAAAAGGCAATTTGCAGCAATGTCCGATTTCCCAAACGTAATCGGCGCAATTGACTGCACTCATATTGCTATAAGGGCTCCATCTGAACATGAGTTCTCTTACGTCAACCGCAAGCACGTGCACACTATTAATGTTCAAGTCATATGTGATGCCCATATGAACTTTACAAACATAGTGGCACGTTGGCCTGGTGCAACACATGATTCCTTTATTCTGACGCACAGTAGTGTAGGGAACAGACTACAGGCAGGCGCAGGGCGGGATAGCTGGCTTCTAGGTGTGTTTTTTTTTTTAAAGAGGAATGTAACATTGTGGTTCTTGACATAACTAATGGTTTTCTGCATTGCAGGGGACAGTGGATACCCCCTGACGCCCCGTGCCCACTACCTCCGTCAGTTGACCGTTGCCCATTGACTTTGAATGGGGACGGACGCGCAATGCATTGTGGATCCGTCCGTTCAGTTGGAGCGTTCGCCACCGTCAGAAAGTTGAAAAATGTTCAACCTTTTCGGCAGCGACGGTTCCGTCATCCAATCAGATCGCGTATGCAAATTTAAGCACTGTGACGCGACTCGGGCTCTGACGATACTGGAAAGCGGGAAAGCAGGTCATCTTGCCTCGCAACAAGTAGGAAGAAGCGGGAAGAACCCGGCGAAGCGATTTGATTGGCTGACGGATGCCTCTGCAAAGACTACTCCCCCATCCGCCACGCCTTCCCACGTCCGTTGACTGACGGTGCAGTGGGCACGAGGCGTGAGACGCTGGCTCCTCACCCCAGTTTTGAACGCGCAAAGCGCCGAGGAACAACGCTATAATGAGGTCCATGGCCGTGCTCGTTCAGTGGTGGAGCGCGCCATCGGCCTCCTGAAGTGCCGGTGGAGCGCTCTGGATGCGTCAGGGGGGGAGGCTTTTATACCAGCCTGCCAAAGTGTGCCGCATTATAAGGGCTTGCGGCGTGCTGCACAATTTGTCCCAGAGGAACGGCATCCCTCTCCCCCCCGACCTCCCTCCCCCCGAGCTTGACCCGGAGGCCCAGCCCCCTCCGAGGCAAGTCGGATTTCAACAGGGTGCAAGAGTACGTGCGGATGTCATGCGGCGTTTATGAAATGAAGACGACTCAAGGTTAATTTTTCCACAGTATCTTTTAATGTTTCGAATCTGCCTCATCTCCTCAGTCAAGTTGTTGACTGCAGCTATCGTTTCCCTCTGTAGCTGCAGAACTCCGTCTGTGAGCACCCGACCAGCGGACTGACGCTTGGTGCTGGGGGTGGGGGCAGCCAGATGACCTGCGGCCGAGGGCCCCTCGCCGACATCATCGTCCTCCTCCCCACCGACCGCTGACTCTGGAGGACGCACAAGCAAAATAGCTTGCACTAGGCCTACATGATGGATAATAAATCTATAAAAAACAGAAATCAGCTTTACCTTGTTCTTCTGTGTTGTCAGTGTCTCCTTCCCGTTCGGACACGATGGCACTCACGCTTGCGGTGCCAATTATGGATCCAACTTTCGTGTCAATTGGTGTTAGGTCAGGAGTACTGGGTCCCCCTCCAGTTGCAGTCACGCTCTGGCGGTGTGAGGACAGCCTCTGCTTTTCACCCACCTGTAATTAACGATCTTCACTATACGACCAGTAACATTTGAGCAATTAATTATAAACGTGTGCTGTGCGTGAGGAAATAAAAATGTACCTTTATGTCGGACCACTTTTTTTTCAATTCAGCTACTGTACGCTCCGTACCACTGACAGCGTTCACTGCCGCAGCAACATGCTCATGCTCATGGTCATTTGCATTGACCATTTATGGTTAAATAGGGGCGTGTAGAGGGCGGAACGTGAAGCTGATTCAGCTGCGCACAATTGTAGTCAGTATGTGATTTATAAAGCAAAGATTGCGTACAGGTGTGCGTACGCAGTGTTTTATAAATCCGAATATTTTTTGGCGCACGCAAAACTTGGCTTCTGGGCGTACGCACATTTTTAGTAATGATCCCACGCACAGTTTTGTAAATGAGACCCCTGGAGATTAATTAATTAATTAATTAATTAATTAATTAATTCTAAAATGCACAGGGAAACAATGGCCGGATGCCAGGTTTGGAGAAATGTGTTCTCGCTTTTAAGTTCCATTTACAAGCCAAGTGTAAACTTTCTGAACTTCATTAGAGCCTCAATTGATGAATACCTTGATTTGACAACAGAGTTCACTTGTTTATCTATTATGTTTACGTATATTAATTAAAGCCGGAATAAGTGTGCACACAAGGAAACAGTGGACATCTGAATTATACTCCTCATATTAGTAAAAATGATAAAAGTGAATTTAAGTAAAGATATGGTACAGCTGCATACATTGACAGCCTACCGTTTGTTTGTGGGCAAATTTGCTCTCATCAATGATGACAAATTGATGAAGACTACCAATTTTCATTCCTCTCTTACGCAGTCGAGTGGGGACAGCAACACACACCTTCAAATGTAGAAATATAGCATTAGCATGTTAACCTGTAACAATGCCTTAGTATGGAACAAAATATTCTGTACGCACAATGAATGAAGTTTGTTTCGCATTTTCGCACACAAGCCATCAATGTATTGTGTTTTCATTGAACGTGTTGCTGAGTGTACAACCTAAGTTTGTATCAATGTTGAACCCATTTGTTAACATTGGGTTGTGACGATAGACTGTTAGACCGATGAACCGGTTGAGTATGGTAATATCTACCTCTCGGAGTGTTTTTGTAATTCTTGTCAGCGTTTTGGAGCTTGCTGCTATCCCCTCAGAGACCCTGGCAAGCTTAATTGTAATCCTTGTGCAAACCAAAGAAAAAAAAGTAAATGGACCTAATTGGAGCAACTCAATATTTTACTGTTGTTTCAATAAAAGCCTGGCCTGCATAATTGCCTGTTATTGAATTGGGCTGACATGAAACTAAAAGCAAAGAGTACTATGCTTAAAATTTGTTTAGCTAGTACCTTTTAAACTTTTATTTTCGTGGTTTTTACACATACAACTTCACACATACAGAAAAAAAATCAGAATAAGTAGACACATACAATACGTACACCCCCCTCCCCCCTCCCTCACACAATCAGACAGGACAGTCAAAATTACAATAATATGTAAACACTACCTGGATGTACAACTAAGTAGCAAACCTTGTAACAATGAGTCAAGATATACACAGAAAAAATAAATAAATAATAATAAATAAAATAAAATAAAAGTAAGACAATAATTAAGAGTATAAACTATAAAAGTAAATAAATAATAATAAAAAATAAATAAAAAGAAAAAAGTAATAAAGTTGGGGCAAATTTCACACGTACATCAAAATATTCTCTTCACTGCAGAATTCAAAAGAGGTACCCATCAGGGCGAGTGGCACTAAGGGGGCAGATATTTCAGTCCTTGATGTGCTGCAGCACTGGGTTCCATATGGCGAGGAACTTTTGAGAGTTGCCGGACAGGTCATATCTCAGCCTCTCAACATGTAGAATGCCCATTAGTTCGCTTAACCAAGTGTCAAACTGGGGGGCTGAATCTGATTTCCACAATTTCAGAATACATCACTTAGCAATTACCATGCCATAAACCAGGGTTGTGCGAGCATTATGGTCTCGATTTTCCAGGGTTGTGGAATTTTGGAAGAGAGCGGTTTCAGGATCAGGGGTCAAAGAAACATTCAAAACAGTAGAATACCATTGGAATACCAGACACCAAAAGTTCTAAAGATTTGGACAGGCCCAAAAGTGGTGGGCAAGCGTACCCTCGGCGATCTTACATCTGTTACATAAAGGCGAGAGATTTGGGAAAAAGTTATGCAGTTTAACCTTAGAGCAGTGCAATCTAAGTGTGACCTTAAATTGAATTAGCTGGAGCCTCGAGTTTATAGAGCAGGATTTTATGTTTTTTAGTGCTCCCTCCCAGACATCGTCAGAAATTTTGATGTTTAAGTCTCTTTCCCAGGTCTGCTTTATTTTTAAAGTGGATTTGTCCTGCTGGTTCAAAAATATTCCTACGAAAGATGAAATCAGGTTTTTAGCTTCTGGTGAGCCCAGCAAAATTTTGGACATTGAATCATCTGCAGGCAAGGACTCAAAGGATGGTATATTTTGTCTGACATAATTTCTCAGCTGTAGATACCTGAAGAATTGAGTTTTCGAGAGTGAAAACTTTGATACAAGCTGATCAAATGAAGCAAAGTGACCATTTATATAAAGGTCTTCTACTGTCACTATTCCCTTCCGACTCCAATCCTTAAATGCTGAGTCTGTGAACGATGGGGGGAAGGCATGATTATGCCAGATGGGGGCATGAATGGATGTGTTCCGTAATTCACATGCCTTTCTAATTTGGTTCCAAATTCTCTGACCGTTGGACAGGGTAAAGTGGTCTTCCCTGAACGAGGCAAGGGGTCTGGGAGAAGAGAAAAGGGTCGCAGTAAGAGAAGTTTTTGGGGTCAGGCTTTTTTCAATGGCCAACCAGGGGGGCAGAGCAGGTCTAACGTCCTTTTCTTGTGCAAATTGCCAGTACACCATCACTCTAGCATTGGCAGCCCAATAATAGTGTAAAAAACACGGTAACCCCAGTCCACCATGCTCCCTGGGCTTCTGAAGATGGGCTTTTGAGATCCTATGTGATTTATATCCCCAAATGAAAGGCATTATAATAGAATCAATCGACTTAAAGTACGATTTGGGAATATAAATTGGCAGATTCTGAAATAGATACAGAAATCTTGGCAGGGAGACCATCTTTATTGCATTCACACGGCCAATAAGGGAGATTGGTAACGTTCTCCATTTCTCTACGTTCTCCTTTAGTTTGTTCAACCTTTCCATGAAATTTATCTTAAAAAGAGTCTTTGGATTTTTTGATAATTTAATGCCCAGGTACTTTATACTGACCAAATTTGTTTTAAACTGCGTATTGGCTAGGAATGTTGGGTCCAGATCTGCTGTCAACGACAAGAGTTCACTTTTTTGCCAGTTTATGGTGTAGCCTGAGACTTCGCCGAAAGTATCAATTAGCTGGAGTAGGTGAGGGACGGAATTCTCGGGGTCGGATACAAAGATGGCGATGTCATCCGCGTACAGAGAAATCTTGTGATCCATCCCACCTAGTGTTATTGGCTTTATCAGTGCGTGCCCTCTTATACTAATAGCCAGAGGCTCGATGGCCAACGCAAAGAGGAGCGGCGAGAGGGGGCAGCCCTGACGCGTACCCCTCTGAAGGGCGAAGGGTGTGGACCTGTCCTGGTTCGTTAGAATGGAGGCGGTGGGATGGGCGTATATTAAACGCGCCCAGGAAATAAAAGAAGCCCCGAGACCGAACTCCTCCAGTACCTTGAGCAGGTACCCCCACTCAACCTGGTCGAAAGCCTTTTCCGCGTCCAGGCACAAAACGGCTTGTTTGGAAGAGCTGTCAAATTTGTTATACATTATATTTAGGACTCTTCTAACATTAAAAAATGAGAACCTATTGGGGATGAACCCGGTCTGATCTGTGTGAATAATGGATTGCCAGAATTTTTGTGAAAATCTTAAAATCCAAGTTAAGCATAGAAATTGGTCGATATGAGGACGGGTTAGTTTCCTCCCTGTCCTGTTTCAACAAGAGAGAAATGTTTGCATTATACAGTGTTGGTGGGAGCCTCTTCACTTCGATTGAGTCGGAAAACATTCTATGCAGGATCGGGGTTACCTGGTCTGCAAACTTCTTATAGAATTCGACTACGTAACCATCTGGCCCAGGACTCTTGCCGTTATGCAGCGACCTAATAGCGTCTGTGATTTCGGCAGGGGACATCACAGAGTTTAAGGCCTCGCGGGAGGCGCTGTCTAGTTTTGGTATGTCTAGCTTTTTTAACCATGCGTCAATATCACCATCAGCTTTGGATTTATACAGCTCCTTGTAGTATTCCTTAAAGCGATTATTTATCTGTTTCGGATCAGTTAAAGGCATACCCCCACTAGATTTTATTGTATGTATGGATCTGCTGGCTTGTTGCCCCCTGAGCTGGCGGGCTAACAAAGTATGTGGTTTTTCCCCTAATTCAAAATAACGTTGTTTAAGTCTGAGAAGCTGATCACTGACTTGACTAGTTAAAATAGTGTTATACTCGTGTTTAAGACTAAGAATATTTTGCAAAGTTTGGGGGTTATTCGTGTTTCTGTATAATGTCTCCAGCGAAGAGAGCTCCAAGTCAACCTCCTTTAAACGTCTTTCCCTAGATTTCTTTAAAAACCCTTCATATGAAATGATATAACCTCTCATGACCACTTTAAAAGTTTCCCACAATGTGGAGTCAGAGACATCCGAGGTATCATTGGTCTCCAAATAATCAGTGATTTTCCCCGACATGTATTTACAAAAATTTCCGTCATTGAGCAGTGAGGGGCGTAGCCGCCAATTAGCTCGCTGCTTGGATCTTTTAAAGTCAAGAATAATAGCTGTTGGGGCATGATCCGAGATCAGGATGTTGTGATATTTGGTGTCTATTACATTGGGTAAGAGTTTTGAGTCTAATAAAAAATAATCAATACGAGAATACGAATTGTGCATTTTTGAAAAAAAGGAAGTCTCTGTCTGTGGGGTGTTGTATTCTCCAGATGTCAACTAAATAAGTAGTTGAAATCAAGTTTTTCAGAAATGTTAAGCTTGCTGGTAGTTCTACCATGAGGACTCAAAATCACGCGCGGCTGGCCGCCAATCACCAATCACCAGCTACCAATCACCTGCCTACACCTGCTCTATAAAGAGTAGTCTAACATGTTTTTGCTGCTCAGGTCTTCGTTTGACGCATGCTGCTGCTTTACTGTGCTTCTGATTATCTCGCACTTCTCGTCGCTTAGTTGCTACGTCGGTCAATACACACCAAGAGGTCATAACTTTGGATTCGTGCTGGACGGCCTACTACCCGTTCATTTCGGTCCCCGGTGTTGGGCAAAATAACCTGCTGAGTACATCACATGTACATTATAAATATAGCTAGCTCCTACTCTAGCTTAATGAGCACATTCCATGGCAGTCACCTTACAATATAGTCAACTTTTAACACATAACACATACATGAGAATATAGTCAGGTCAAGGCCGGAGCCGAAGGCCCCATTTCCCAGGCTGGCAGATGGTGGACACTCAGACAATGCACCAGTCATCCTCAAGAACGGGAGAGCCACATTAATTTATCACACAGGAGACACTTTGAAGCTCTCCCCCGTTACCTGCCCATACCAAGGGCCTGAGAGCCACATTAAATTATCACACACGAGACAGTTTGGGGGGCACTCCCCGGTTTAATTTATCACACAGGAGACATTTTGAGAGCTCTTCCCCGTTAGGAGGAACCAAGAGATACCCCTGCCCACACCAGGGCCTGAGAAGCCACATTTCGGGGGGGCACTCCCCGGTTTAATTTATCACACCGGAGACACGAGGAGCTCTCCCCCGTTAGGAGGCATACACAGCAGGGCCTGGGAGCCAAGGCCAAGCAAAAACACACAGAACCACACACACCTCAAACGCACACACCTCATCGAGAGGAGGATACAGCATAAAACTGTATCACACAGGGACTCTTCACCTTCTTCTGAAGCAGACCTTCCACGGAGGCGAAGCTCCGGACGAACCATCAGCGCTGATTAGGGACTTAGACATATTCGATTTCTCACGCTTATGACTCTGTATAACCGTTGCCACTTTACTTAATAAATCCAAGGTCCTCGTGCCGACAGACTTTATTACCTCTCCGTCTCATTTCATCTGGTCCAGTAACTAGACAGACCGTTTTTCCCTTCACCGGTATCCTCAACAACACCACCAACAAGTTCCCAACACGGACATCCGCCTGGTTCTACAAACCCTCGCCGAGTTGGTGCAAAGCATTGGCGCCAGGATGGACGCCGTCGAAACACCATGCGGAACTCCCGGACGGGTCCAGGCCCCCAACCCGCTGTCGTCAGTCGCCACGGCGCCTTTCTACTTCCAGCAACCATCAGGCTCGGCTTCCTCCGCCTTCACAGGCTACGCACCTGGCACGTGCCCTGCTACCATGGCTACTGCAGTCCCCGCGTTAGCCCCCGCAGCGTATTCTCTCTCACAGCTCTACCAATCCAGCTTCAGGATGCGGCTCCCTCGGTCGGGTTAGGGGGTTTCTTCCAAGGGCAATGGTTTGCTGAGATGGCCAGTCGAAGCTGGCACGTTTGCCCTCGGGTCAGAGTCGTCTGCGCTGTTCGAGCTTTACCCTATCGTAGCAGCTAGCGTTCTGTGGGGCAAAGCATGGCGGCGTTAACGTATAACCATGTTTTGCGATAACAAAGCAGCGTCAAAACGGCTGGGAAGGTGGTCTTCCACAGCATACGGATTTTACATCCGGTTGAATTCGGTGAGTTCGTTGCACACGTCGGTGTGGTACAACACAGAACTCTACGTTCGCAATCAAAGGTTCATAATTATCTTTATACTGTGTACTAAAAAATGTGTACGTTTTCTCTTCATAACGCCACCTCAAGCGTTTTATTAGCCGTTTTCTGTTATTACTTTTTGCTGGAGAAGGAGGGGTGGGCAGCTGAAAGGAGTCGTAGCGAGACATGTTGTTTCGGCCTGGCATTCGAGAGGGCCTAGTGCACTGTTCGGTTAACTTCTTGTGTCTGAGGTTTTTCCCTTCACTTTAACATGAATGAAGTTGATGGGTTTTAGGCACTGTGGTAACTGAATATCACTAAGGTTTTTATTGACGAAGGGACTTTTAGATTGGTTCAGCTGCTGCTCACTAACTCTCACGTTCCTCTGCTCGCGATGCGATTCACATATCGATCAATTTATTGATTTATTTATATATAAAAGATCCAAAGACAAAGAACAGGTACATTATGGTATCATTTTATATCATTATTTATAGTCTTAATTTTAATGGCTTCAGTCGCGTTGGTATTTAATTTTTCATTTGCTCGTTTATGTATGACAGTTAACAATGTTGGTGTATTACAATTATTTACGCGTGTAGGCCACTCCAACTCTCTCGATATTTCAAATAGATTAGTGTGCTCTCTCAGAGCTGGGAGATTTCATCCTTATTTTAACATATTACTCGAGACGGTGTTTCTCACAGCGTTCTCGGTTTCATGCGTTCTCGGGTTCATGCGTTCATGCGTCCATGCATACACGTCTCCTACTCAGACTTTTCCCCTACACGGGGTATTTAATTTTTCATTTGCTTGTTTAGCTATGTATGACAGTTAACAATTTTGGTGTATTACAATTATTTATGTGTGTTGGCCACTCCAACTCACGCTCGATATTTTGAATAGATTAGTGTGCTCTCTCAGAGCTGGGAGATTTCATCCTTATTTTAACATATTACTCGAGTCAGTGTTTCTCACAGCGTTCTACGGGTTCATGCGTTCTACAGGTTCATGCGTTCTACGGGTTCATGCGTTCTACGGGTTTACGCGTTCTACGGGTTTACGCGTTCTACGGGTTTACGCGTTCTTGGGTTTATGCGTTCTTGCGTTCATGCGCAAATGCGTACACGTCTCCTACTCAGACTTTTTCCCCTACACGGGGCCTGACTTTCGCCGATGTCACCTTCTCTTTCTTGCAAGGCATTTTTCCATCTAAAAGCGATAGCCTAGGAGCAGCTGTTACCATTATCATTTCAAGAATCAACAACTCCCTGTCCTTACGCTTCCATGTTCCTTTATCTCAAGCTTCGGCAACGCACGTCCCCGAATCACCTGTTTATTTGCGGCCTGCCAATGCCTAAAGGGTGGTTCAGAGTCCATCTCGCGACGGTGGTAGAAGGGTGCGGCCTACCATCTCCCCTCTACACTGGCCACTCCTCCCGGATTGGAGCGGCAACCACAGCCGCTGAACAAGGGTTGCCGGTCGCGTCTATCAAACGGCTGGGAAGGCGGTCTTCCACAGCTTACGAATCCTACATCCGGTTGAATTCATGGTTCTTCCTTCAAGCGCACACGATGCTCTAACGTCGGTTAAGGCAGGTTCATCACGTTTGCTACTACAGCTGTTTTTGGCGGCCTGTTTCCATTCTAGTTTTAGTCTTAGTGTCAAGGTGTCATTTTTTTATTAGTTTAGTCACGTTCATACTCTTTCCAGTGATATCGAAATTCCGTTTAGGTATTATCAAAGATACAAGTGCGTAGATTTGTTAAATAAGGTAAATGGTCGAAAATTGACGTAGTTATGTCTCAACAGTTGAAGTTCCAGTTGGACAAAATAACGTTATTAGTTTATCGCCTAGTTTAGGTCAACGGAAATGAAGACATTTTAGCAGTCTTATTTTGTAAAACACTTTCAGTGTCGTTTGTATTCGCCAACAACATTGCACTTCGTATTTAATTATAGTTATTGTCATATGACCAGCATTGTTCTCCTCACGCGATAAAGGTTCGTTGATGACGACATTTAGTCATAATTTTCGGTGCCAAAAGCAACACTATTCGCAACTACCGGCGGTGGTGGTTATCAGGTACTAAATTCATCAAGCAAAATTCGGTTTCATAACTCAGGTTAACCTGCAGCAACCCCGGCGAGTGTGACCACGTCGGTGGATCATCTAGAAAACACTCTTGAGTTCGCTGTCACGTCAGTGGCGTAACATAGGAAAATAAAACTCAAGGTTGCAGTGGCAACCCCGGTGAGTGCGTGACCACGTCGGTGGCACATCAAGGGCACTCGTGAGTATGACCACGTCGTACTCACGAGAAACAGACTCATTCAGTCTGTTTCTCTGCTTGGTTTTGATGTGAGTCAGGGCTGAGAAGGTCACTTCACACATGTAAGTTGATCCAAAAGGCAATAGTTCATTTAATGCACATTTCCCCAGCTCAGGATATTCCTTTTCAACTTCACACCAAAACTCAGTCAGTGACTTTTCAGCATGTGCTGAAAAGTCTTTTGCACACGATCAAAGGACAAATCCACCAGGTTTTCCTGCAGTCTGGCAGGAAGGCTGCTGCTGCTCTCAGTCCCTCTGAAGGGGTTCCTCACCCAGTCCGGTTGCTCTGACTTTTCTTCGATGTCATGGAAGTACTGGTTTAAGTCAGTTTTGAGTTTGGAGAGATGTGTTCTCATGATTTTGACTAAAGGATTTTTTTCAGCATCAGTGGTGGCAAGATGGGTAACAACGAGTGGAAAACAGCTCACATCTCTATTGTCACATTTCTTCTCCCACAAGGTGACTTTATGTATGAATCCATTCACTTTGTCATACATGTTAAGTATGTGTGCGTCCTTGCCTTGAAGTGACAGGTTGAGTTCATTCAGCTTGGAGAAGACATCGGCAAGATATGCAAGGCGTGCATTCCAGCCTGTGTTCTCAAAAACAACCGCAAGAGGGTGCAAGTGCTCTTTCAAGAAAGCAGACACCTCGTGCGAAGTTCGAAAAGCCTCCGTAGGGTTTTGCCGCGAGACAACCAGCGAACGTCCGTGTGAAGCAGCAGCTGATCTTGCTCTGCCCCGCTGTCTTGACAAAGGCTCTGAAACAATCGGTGATTCATAGGCCTGGACTGAATGTAATTAAGCACCTTAACTGCGTCATCCATAACAGCACTTAACTCAGGGCTAGGGCTGCAGGATATATCGGCTATGTACGATATATCGATATAAATTCCAAGGGGATACAAGATTTGACAATATCGTTGATATCGATATGCGTTAAAATGGTCAGTTTCCCCCTCAAGCGTCTACAGCGCTTGCCTTGGAGACTGTGAGCGCGACCCCTCCCCCTCCCACTCTGTCTTTCCGAATGTGCCGTGTGCAAAGACGTCTCATTCCCGCCCCCGCCGCCCCCTCACAACACAACAAGCATGGATGATACCCGTAAAGAAAACGAGACGGCAGCGGGAGACGAAATAGTTTCAAAGAGGAGAAACAACGGCTCCATAATGTGGAGCCGTTGTTCCACCATTTACAGCAGCGGCACAAAGTGCAGTATGAGGAATGCGTAAAACTCCGTGGCTGTGCTGCTGCATCACCGGCCGCGACAGTTTCTTCTGCCCCGAAACCAGGGCCGGCGCTCGGCAAATGTGTTGGGGGCGCCCTCTGGTGACGGTCTTAATTAATTAATTAAAATATACGAAACAAGCAAAATGAAACCAAACATGTTCCCAAATGGAACGGAGAAGGGAGGGGGCGGGGGATTAAAGTTATGGCGCACTGAAACCCTCACCGTACTACGCAGGACAATGCGACGAAGCCAATGCTCTTAATGGTAGCTAATGTGTGTAACCTACAGCTTTATATTGTTTTGCATAGGTGATTATTTTGTGAAGAAGGTGAAAAAAGTCCCTTTTTTTTATACATGTTCATTCAATTCTGAAAATAACGATACTAAATCATATGTTGCAGTCATACTGACCTATGTTTTAATAAAAGTGCTTGCAACATCTCACATGTGGCTTTTGACTTACAAAAAAAACATCTAACCCACTCTATAGAAAATATCGAGATATATATCGTATATCGCCATTCAGCCAAAAAATATCGGGATATCATATTTTGCCCATATCGTGCAGCCCTACTCAGGGCTCATCCTTTTGCTTGCGAGAGCCTCCCTGTGGATAATACAGTGATTCCACTTGATTTCGGGGTTCACCATCATGACACGCCCATGCAGCCCACGCACTTTCCCTGTCATTGCAACCGCGCCATCAGTACAGATGTGACTGCATGACTTCCATTCCAGATTGTTATCTTTAAAAAAGCTGTCAATCAACTGAAATAATTCTTCGCCGGTTGTCTGTCCCGTCAGCTTCTTGCAAAACAGAAAATGCTCATGTATGTCCGACTCTTCGTTATAGCGCACAAAGGCCAAGAGCTGAGCCTCCCCACTCACATCCGTCATTTTATCTAACTGCAAAGCGAATTGACCTGCTCTGTTCATTTTATTGACCACCTGCTCAACAATATTAGTGGCCATATCATCGATCCGACGACAGACTTTGTTGTTTGATAATGGAACGGTTTTCAGCGCATCTGCTGCTTTCTTGTCCAGCATAATTTCAACCAAAAGTATAGCGGCAGGGAGAATCAGATCTTCGGCAATTGAATGTGGTTTTTTTTACTTAGCCACAAGTAATGACACAGCATAGGAGGCCTCCAATGCTTTGCTCGACACATTTGCTGCTTTCTTTAGTGTAGTCTGACTTGACTTGAATTCAGACATTTTTCGTTTGAAAAAGTCCTCGGTCTTACCTACATTTCCCGCGTGTTTGGTGCTCTGGTGACGCTGCAGATGGGCTGGTTTCATTGAATTATTTGACAGGACCTCACCGCAAAAAAAGCAGTGAGGCTGAGGTGGATCAGACGATGTACAATTAAATCCATACAAAATGTATTTCTCGTTGTACTGCCGGTGTTTGGTAGTGGTCTCTTTATTCCTTTTTTCACTTGGCTCCCCTGTGCCCGCATCGCATAGGTCTGATGTCGCCACTTTTCATCTGATGTGCATTGTAGTGTTACAATCACTGAGGAAGAACTGTTAATTGCGGATGCGAAAATAGACTTATGGGCTTATTAAAATTCATAATATAATTTAATTTTTTTTGGATGCTGTAGGCTAATTTATAATCTTTCTGCGTACCCCCTGCAATACCCTCGCGTACCCCTAGGGGTCCGCGTACCCCCGGTTGGGAATCACTGCTCTACATTCTTAGCCCCAGCACATATTTCAGGGCTTTTAGTCCCCTATGTGCCGTCTTTTAGTCTGAGGTCCTCAGGCAGTAGACTGCTGTTCCTCCCGGGGTCAAGGCTCATAACTAAAGGGGACAGAGCTTTCTCCATACGGGCACCGAAGCTCTGGAATGAATTGCCTGAGGAAATTAGGTTGACTGAGTCACTGCCCATTTTTAAATCTCTCCTCAAAACCCACTTTTACCTGATTTCATTTGAGCCTGCTTTTGTTTTTATTCCTGTCTTCTTTCTGTACATCACATGTATTTTATGCTCTTTGTTTTAATTGTGTTTTTATTAGTGCTGTCAAGCGATTAAAATATTTAATCGCGATTAGTCGCATTAATGTCATAGTTAACTCACGATTGCAATTTTTTTTCTATGCTAAATAACCCTTGATTTCTTTGTCCCATTATTTTACCTCATTTTAATGCTCTTATCAACATGGAGAAGTGCATCGGCTTGCCTTGTGCAAATGTTTTTTTATTGATAACAACATTGGCATATGCTGATCAAAACAGGACAATACCATTTTTTTTGCAATTTAACGATGAACATACTGCCTTGAACATAGCAGTCAGGCTACTGCTTCTTTGTTTTTTGGCCAAAAAATAATAATAATAAAAAAAAGTTTAAAAAAAAAAGATTGCGTTAATCGTGCAATAAAAACTTACCGCCGTTACAATTGGTTTGCGTTAACGCCGTTAATAACGCGTTTAACTGACAGCACTAGTTTTTATTGTTCGGCACTTTGTAACTGTGTTTTGAAAAGTGCTATATAAATAAAGTTTATCATTGTTATTATTATTATTAGATGAGGAAAATTCCTAAACAAAAGCAATTTGAGTCAAGACAGTCTCTTTTATTTACCGTAAGACACACAAAAAAATTATACAGTGGTGGCCAAAATGATTTGGAAGCAGGCAAAGAGTGTATGTTTTTTCCTCTGATGATCATAAACGACCTAACCGCAAACAAAATCATGAGGGTGAAAGAAAGCTATTTTTACGTAGTCTTTCTTATGCTTTCGAACAGGGCCCTGTACCACGAAGCTCGCTTAGAGGGTTAGCGGGGTATGTTGAGCTCCAAGCCTGGGTTAGTTGTACCACGAAAGTCGATCTCTTTTAGCGTCGCTGTATCACCATGGTGACTTATGCTCGCAACCAAACCTGGTCGGGAGCAGTTTTTCGGCTTAGTCTAGCCGGAGATCGGCTACTTAAATCGGCGTGCGCAGCTTCCTAGCCCCTCCTCTGACAATGGCGTCACCATTTGTGGGTGTTCCCGTGGACCCCGGCGCACTTCTCGTACAGGCGTCTCTCCGGAGACAGAGGGTTTTACGGGACAGAACCGATCCCTTGGCATTGTCTGACGATATTCAGATTTCAGACTTTATTGTCATTGTGCAAACAACGAAATTGGGGTTCTTCATGAGAGATACAGATTCTCATCAGAGGGCGTTCGTTATTTGATCGTCCTTTTGGACCATATGTAGAGAATGATTACTGTTGCGCATTGTGTCTCCGTGACAGTGTGCTGGAGTGGAGGTAGCGCGTCAGTCTTGAATATCTGTGCGGGGGGTTCGACTCCCAAGTGATGCAAATTTAAGTGAAGCTTAAAAAGTCCTAATTCTCAAGCATATGCAATACTTATTCACTAAAGCTTATGGAATTATATATATTATATTATATTATTTCGAACTTGAACCCATATTTTCAAGGCCGTGCTGGCACCACATCTATGGAGGTAAAATGCATGATGATAGACCAGCGAAATTGAACCCCGGTCGCTGGCGTTCGGGTCTTACACCAATCCATTACGCTAGAGCCGCTACCTCTCAGGGGTCGAAAACATGCAATACATTTCTTAAATAGGGTGTATTTAAAGTGAATTCCCTAAATGATAGAATAAGGCAGGATGGACGTTGCTTATGCATTTTTAAATCATCATCATTCTATTTGGATTAATGGCGAACAATTCTGCATTTGGCATAGTTATTTTACAGACAATATGCAGAATATTTTCACTTATACGCATATAGACTGCTTGATCTATCGTAAAGGTGAGAAAAATGACGCAAAAAACGCCCCTTTCACGTGAACGCGCACTGAACCTAAAGCGGAAAACCTGGTTCAACTAATTGAATCTAAAGTGAGCTTCGTGGTACCATTTAACTCTGATTGCGAGTTGCGGCTCTGTCGAGCCAGGTTTTCCCAAGAAAGCCTGGGTATGTTCAGCGAGCTTCGTGGTATAGGGCACTGGTCAGATTTCTCATTAGAACAGGTAACTGCAGACAGACTGGGAAATGATGTGTTTACCGAATCCAAATATTTAATACATACTTGAAAAAGAAATTAGAACCGCTTTAAAAATAAAGCACTTTCCAGTCCTTAAATGAACAAGTATGAGAACAAAATAGTGGCATTAAAATTAATAATATTTCAAATGGCTGCTCAAAATAGATAAAAGAATTCCAACCATAAACACCATTTGTTTTGTTTAGGGGATTGTGAGGAGATATTCACAGATTTTAACAAACTTCCAGTGTTGCTCATGGCCCTTTGAACCAAACAAAGTGAGGGAAAATACCCTAGCATACTGTAACTGGGGGTTACTCCAGTCATCTAGCCTATTCAGCCCAAAGGCCAGCTAAATGCTATGCTGTAGAACCGCTAGCTAGTTAAGAACTTAGCTGCCCCCCCTCCGATGTACAAATAAAAGTATCAAACATAGTAACGTTTCCCTTAAAATAAAATAAAAGAACAGGGACCCATCCTGTACAATCAACCTGCTTCCGGAACATGTTAAGTCACATTTAACACCAACAAAACCATCAAACCATCAAAACTAAACATACATATAGCCCAGCGCTGAACCTGTAAGTAAATATGTGTCCGTGGCTCAGCTTTAGCTCGTGCATGGCCCGGGCTCACGTTAGCCGATGCACGCAGTCTATTCAGTGTCGGCGGGATGGACATAGATGAACACGAACAAAGTCTGTGCAGCTGGGCTTAAGATACTGTCCTCTGGCTTCAAGCCTACCCCACAATAAAGTGACCATGGTTCCCAGTCGAGGTTGGATGTGAAAGTTGGTCCGAACACCCACTAGCCAAAGTTAGCCAACCCCGACAAAGTTATCACACTGGCGCCACCGATCTGCCCGGCATGTTGTCGGCAAACCTCTTAGCCTCCTCCGGGGTATTGAGTATCGATGTATCGGTGCCATGGGTAACACGGAGCCGAGCGGGATAGATGAATCCGGTCCGCAGGCCTGCCTCTCTTAGCCTCTTCCTCGCGTCCTCGAAGAGCTGGCGCCGCTTCATTATCTCCGCCGGGAGGTCTGGAAAGATATGAATTCGCTTCCCCTTGTAGCTCAGCGGGTATTTTTGTTGTGACAGCCGCATTATCTGATCCTTCAGCCGGTAGCTGTGGATCTTGGCTATCATGACTCTGGGGCGTGCGGGGTCAGTAGCCGGCTGAGCTCCCAGTCTTTGTGCTCGGTCAATCTCTATTGGGTTCGGGAAGTTTTCTGCCCCCAATAAATCTTTAATGAAGCTGGGGCGAAAAATTCTGTGGGGCGACCACCTTCAGCTCTTTCTGGTAGCCCGACCACTTTTATGTTTTGGCGCCTTGAGCGCGCCTCAAGATCAATCACTTTGTCCTGGAGAAGCTTGTTAGCATTCTCCAGCCGTAGCCCCTGTTGCTCTAGGATAGATAGCCGGGTATCGTGGTCGCTGCTTGCTTCTTCCACCGTAGCTATCCGTTGACCGTGTTCAGTCAGGGTAGCCTGCGTGATTTGAAGAGACACCTCCAGTGCTTGAAATCCATCGTCCATCTTCTTGCTCATGTCGCTTATGGCTGTGAGAATGACGGCCAAGTCAGGGGTACCGTCCGCTGATAGCATGGTTAGCTCGGGTGCCCCGTCGCTAGCCCCCTCGTCGGCCGACGGAGATGCTGGGCTTTCATCATTAGTTCTCGGCTTTTTACGGACCATTATGTTTCGTTGCCGGTAGAAACGTAGCAGCCTCACTTAAAAGTGGGAATTGTACAATAAATAGTCTTTCTTTCTGCAAAACTCGATTAATCGGAGAGGAGCTCAAGCAAAACACGTCTACTCCATCACTTGCTCACTAGCGCCCCCCTTAGCTAGTACCTAAGTTGAATTCCAATTCTATTGTAATCAATAGAAGAATAACATTTGAAGCGTTTAACATTTTGATAAATGAAAATATACCGGCGCATGAACTCAAGCCATTTCTTCAATAGGGTGTGAGACCTGGTGTATATTGATCCTCTATGCACCAAGAGCGTGGAACCTTTGTGATGCTTACAGACCCTGTCCAAAAAATAAGGCAATATTGTGAATAATATCAATTATTATTTATTTATTTTGGATTTTAATGCGGCCACATTTAAAAAATTAAAGTGAAGCAAATCCAATGATCCCATTAAAAGTATCTGCTATGTTCTATGACTTCATAAATACTTACATTTAAAAAGAAAAGACAAAATAGATAGCAAGTTAGAGCCGCTTACCACATTAACCGATCTTTGCGATTGAATTTCACCAAATGCATTCTTCAATGGCATTTTGCACAGTTAATCCTTCCCCTTAGGATACCCCATTTCTGCAACCATCAAACTATCATTCTTTTTTTTTCTTATCAGAACGCCGATTACTTTTTAGAAGTCCTTGTAATAATCGTGTCATTGGAACAACAACTTGTCTCTCTGAACAACTCTTATCTGAACAATACGCAAATTCACATTTGTGCGGCAAGCATGGATTTACACATGTTCATAAACGGAAACGGAAGTTTCCGTTTCCTTACTGTTTTCGGCGACTGGAAAGTGGAAACATACCTTCCCTTACCAACGCTGTCCTCATGATCATAATCCTTGCATAAGAATTAATATCAAGACAGGCACTTCTTGTTTTTTTTATGTTGATCTGGGAGTCTTTATTTCCGGCAGGCTAGCTGCCTCCCCACCATGGAAAGCTCCCCATTTTGTAAATGAAACGGAAACCAGACCGGAAACGGAAAGGGGGGTGGTTGTAGTTTTTTCATTCGGTTCTCCGTATCAACAGTAGTGCTGTCTCTGAAATCGCGCACTTCTATACTTAAATTTACTTCATTTAGTGCACATTTCAATTGAATTGAAATTTATAGCTATTAAAATGATGGGCGAATTATTGAAATGATCAAGCAGAAAAAAAATACCAACGAAGAAGAACCGTCAAACTGCAAACTCATTTCCGGTAGGTGCAAGGAGGCTGTTTTGACAATGCACTGTAGAAATGAGAGCACTGCGCCTATAAGTAAGTGTACTGTAGGGATAACTCAATGTAAGTGCACATACGTAAGTGCGCAATTTCGAACACAGCATGGGGCTAGAACCGAGCGAAAAGACTACCCTTTCCGTTTCTGATCCGGTTTCATTTATAAAAATACAGATTTACAAAATGCCAAATAAAACATGACAGAAACTGTAATTCGCTACGATACTTAATGAGGAACCTCAACGAACACCACTTACCACTCGATGAGTTTCACATTTCTGAAAACGAAGGTTAAGGGGTGGGTGTGAATGCCCATAGCCAGCCATTGTGAAGCGGGCGATTCGAAATTAGCCAAATACTGGGGACAGGACCAATATTCAAAATATCGGTGTTAACCACTCTATTTCATCCTAGACAAATCAGAAAGGGGGCTCAACGTTCAAAATACCGAAAATTGTCTTTTAATGTGTTCCAAACAAGCTTACGCCAAAATTTGAACCAGCGAATCAGAGCCGATGATACTAAATAATGTGTAGCCAATGAGAGGGAGGTGGTGGCCGTCGACTGGATTGGGAAACGAAACAGACGAGTTGGATGCGCACCAAAGACTGTCAGAAGAGTCAGGCGATAAACTATTCTAGGTAAGCAAAAAAATTGTATAACATTTATATTTGACCTCAATTTTTAGAATGAACCTGAAGGTAGTTTTTATCTTACAGACTTTTGTAATTGTAAGGCAGGCTACGATAGCTTTAACTCCAATTTTAGGCAAAACTTTCTCCGAAATCTGGAGTTTACTCTAGAAAGTTAGCTGAGATGGCGCGGTCCTTGTGTTCTTTGCTTTTACCAACTAGCTACCATATGGAAATGGGAACGCGTTTTAAGAAGAGAGCACGTGATGACGACATGGAGGCCACCGATCTGAACGATGATTTCCCAACCCAAATTGAGTCAAACGAGGACCAGTCAGTGGAGGACCAGCCAGAAGAGGCGGTCCCTGTTAGACCAAAGAAGGTAAAAAAGAAAGTCAAAATATTCCTCAAGGAAATTATGTAAGTGTTTTCCTGTTACTTTTGCCCGCAGGGTTTAACATTGTTGGGTAATAGTGAACTTGTTATATATGTGGAGTATTATAATTCTAAAGTTGTCACACTTAATTGATTGATGAAAGTTTAAATTAAACTCTGAATAGCCGAATAGATGTCAAAGTCAGCTTTATTGTCAATTGCAAAATATGTGCCAGACATGTAGTTATCTAAATAACATTAGTATCTGACCCAAGGTGCAATAAGAACAAAATTAAATATTTTAAATAAGATAAGTAATATTTACAATAAATTAATTAATGTGCTAATGTTTCAGAGGGATACACTAGGTTTAGTGAATTGGTCTCAGAGTTTGTTCAGACGAAAACAATCTTAAAACTGATATCAGTTATAACAGCCAGTAATTTAAATGTAATTCATAAAGACTGAATTCAAAATCTATGCATGTACCGAAGTTATATACTCTGAAAAAACATCCTGTAACACAGTTTATGTTTTTTTCATTTTTGAATAATAGGAATTTACCTTGTTGTAATTTTCTGGATTACTCCCTCCTTTTGGGGGAGCTTACTTGAAATCTGTGTTACATTTGTTTGCCCAAAATGTACAGGGTCACCATCAGGGCCAATGGAGTTGAACAAACTTTAACAACAAACCAAGATGGACAAACAGAAGATTGAACACCTAGAGAGCAACATTAAAAACCTGGAGGAGGCCAACAGGGAGCTGAACAAATGAAAAGGACTTCCTAATTGCCCAAATTCAGGGAGCCCACAATATCCATGGTACAAGTCAGGTACAAAGGCAATACAATTATCGTTATTCATGCAGTATTAGAGTATAGCGTCATATAAATATGTGCTAGATAGATAGCACCACATTTTCATTATATTGTTTCAAAAAAATTTGTGGGGAAAAAAATGGAATTAGCTAATAGCTGTGATACAGTTGTGTGCTTTCAAAAACTCAAGAGAGTACCCAGAGTGAGCCTACATTGAGTTATCTTCTTTCTTTTATTGAGTATTGTTTACTTAGGTTGCAGTTTTTAGTTTTTTTTAAATCGATCGTATAGCCTACATGTAGCCTTCGCTCCAAATCCCAAACGCACACTGTGACGTAGGGAACGAGCAAGACCCAGGCAGTGTGAGCACAGGCCAGCGGGGAAGTGGGGAGGGGGGCCAATCGTGCTTGAGTACGGAACAGGGCAACTTTGCCTAGTGTGAGTGCGCCCTTATACATCTCTCTGCTTGTCTACTCCTCAGCCCCCCTTCTCACAGGCTTTAAAAGGACTGCAAAGATACTGTCTTCATCATCATCATCTCCCGCCCCCTCCTCTTCCTCCTCAGACTTCAGCTCATCATCCTCTGAAGAAGAGGAGAGGAAGAAGTAAAAGAAGACCAAAAAGTCAAAGAAAAAATCGGATTCATACAGCCGTTCAAGAATATAGGTTCTTTCACTAAAGTTGCCCATTACCTGTTTTCTATAGTTCATATACGTACATGTTAAAAGCAGCTTAGGTAATTATAATCAGAGAGGGATTAAGAGTTGTTACATTATGTCCATATACTGCATAGAATTATGTATTTTAGTATTCACTATGAATTCTGCAGCCCTGTGTAATTGCTACATTGCTGTCATGAGGCTATATATACTGTGCTCCTCTGGTTACGTTAGAAATACATTGCCCTGCCCAAAAAAACGTCCCACAGTCAAATATCTTGTTCGACCATCTTAAGCTTTGATTACGGCACATATTCTCCGTAGCACAATTTAATGAGCTTTATTTGGCACATAAAAAGCAAATTGAAGCATTTCTTCTTGATATGCCTCACTGAGGAGTGGTTGATGCAGGCCAAAAACTGAACAGTTCTGAAACAGTGACATCTTTTCCACGAAAACAGCATATGTCTTCTGACATGGTTGTTTAAGAAACAAGAAGCTATTCACTGCATCAGTTAGGGTTAAATAATTTGTTGCCAACTGGAACATACCACTGCATTTTTTGACTGATGGAAGGCTTTTTCCAATTTGCTTAGTAAAATCCAGGTAGTGACTTTGTTTTTGGCCGGGCAGTTTAACTAGCTTCCAAAGCAGATGAAGGATTCTACTTACCTTAGTGGTTCAATGCGCATCCTCCATCCTGGCTGGTTATGTTAGGTAAAGCCTCTGAGGCAGTTAAGAAAGGGCACTACTTTTCTGTGCTGGTACTTCCAGGCTGGCAATGGCACCATTGCTAGTCACAGGGGCACATAGAAAATGAGCTAAATCTAATATAACCAGCCTGAAAGGGGGATGAACAATTTACCAGGAGAAAAGTAGGATCCATCCTTATCGGCATATATTACCTACCTTATAGGATGCAACTCAACAATGCATTGTTTTTTTCTTGTTATGTGACCACAACAGTCATTCAATTCAGTCGCAATATGACTTGATGAAGAAGGCCTTTGAAAAGCTGAAGGTAGACAGGAAAAGAATTGCAAGGACTGCTGTGATTGCAGAGCTGTTCCTCACCTTCCAGGATCGTTTCAAAGAGCACAATAGAGAGCAAGATGATAAGATAGCCGACTTCGCAGATCGCTGCAGGAATGCTATTACAAAGGATATGGCAGAGGTCATAACTGAAAAAAAAAAAAAAAAGGCAAGCTCCTCCCGATAATGGTCGAATATACTTAAGGGCGTGGGTTTTAGGTTCAAATGGGCATGGGTTTTAGGTTCAAAGGGCCATGAGCAACACTGGAAGTTTGTTAAAATCTGTGAATATCTCCTCACAATCCCCTAAACAAAACAAATGGTGTTTATGGTTGGAATTCTTTTATCTATTTTGAGCAGCCATTTGAAATTTTATTAATTTTAATGCCACTATTTTGTTCTCATACTTGTTCATTTAAGGACTGGAAAGTGCTTTATTTTTAAAGCGGTTCTAATTTCTTTTTCAAGTATGTATTAAATATTTGGATTCGGTAAACACATCATTTCCCAGTCTGTCTGCAGTTACCTGTTCTAATGAGAAATCTGACCTGTTCGAAAGCATAAGAAAGACTACGTAAAAATAGCTTTCTTTCACCCTCATGATTTTGTTTGCGGTTAGGTCGTTTATGATCATCAGAGGAAAAAACATACACTCTTTGCCTGCTTCCAAATCATTTTGGCCACCACTGTATAATTTTTTTGTGTGTCTTACGGTAAATAAAAGAGACTGTCTTGACTCAAATTGCTTTTGTTTAGGAATTTTCCTCATCTAATAATAATAATAACAATGATAAACTTTATTTATATAGCACTTTTCAAAACACAGTTACAAAGTGCCGAACAATAAAAACTAGTGCTGTCAGTTAAACGCGTTATTAACGGCGTTAACGCAAACCAATTGTAACGGCGGTAAGTTTTTATTGCACGATTAACGCAATCTTTTTTTTTTAAACTTTTTTTTATTATTATTATTTTTTGGCCAAAAAACAAAGAAGCAGTAGCCTGACTGCTATGTTCAAGGCAGTATGTTCATCGTTAAATTGCAAAAAAAATGGTATTGTCCTGTTTTGATCAGCATATGCCAATGTTGTTATCAATAAAAAAACATTTGCACAAGGCAAGCCGATGCACTTCTCCATGTTGATAAGAGCATTAAAATGAGGTAAAATAATGGGACAAAGAAATCAAGGGTTATTTAGCATAGAAAAAAAATTGCAATCGTGAGTTAACTATGACATTAATGCGACTAATCGCGATTAAATATTTTAATCGCTTGACAGCACTAATAAAAACACAATTAAAACAAAGAGCATAAAATACATGTGATGTACAGAAAGAAGACAGGAATAAAAACAAAAGCAGGCTCAAATGAAATCAGGTAAAAGTGGGTTTTGAGGAGAGATTTAAAAATGGGCAGTGACTCAGTCAACCTAATTTCCTCAGGCAATTCATTCCAGAGCTTCGGTGCCCGTATGGAGAAAGCTCTGTCCCCTTTAGTTATGAGCCTTGACACCGGGAGGAACAGCAGTCTACTGCCTGAGGACCTCAGACTAAAAGACGGCACATAGGGGACTAAAAGCCCTGAAATATGTGCTGGGGCTAAGAATGTAGAGCAGTGATTCCCAACCGGGGGTACGCGGACCCCTAGGGGTACGCGAGGGTATTGCAGGGGGTACGCAGAAAGATTATAAATTAGCCTACAGCATCCAAAAAAAATTAAATTATATTATGAATTTTAATAAGCCCATAAGTCTATTTTCGCATCCGCAATTAACAGTTCTTCCTCAGTGATTGTAACACTACAATGCACATCAGATGAAAAGTGGCGACATCAGACCTATGCGATGCGGGCACAGGGGAGCCAAGTGAAAAAAGGAATAAAGAGACCACTACCAAACACCGGCAGTACAACGAGAAATACATTTTGTATGGATTTAATTGTACATCGTCTGATCCACCTCAGCCTCACTGCTTTTTTTGCGGTGAGGTCCTGTCAAATAATTCAATGAAACCAGCCCATCTGCAGCGTCACCAGAGCACCAAACACGCGGGAAATGTAGGTAAGACCGAGGACTTTTTCAAACGAAAAATGTCTGAATTCAAGTCAAGTCAGACTACACTAAAGAAAGCAGCAAATGTGTCGAGCAAAGCATTGGAGGCCTCCTATGCTGTGTCATTACTTGTGGCTAAGTAAAAAAAACCACATTCAATTGCCGAAGATCTGATTCTCCCTGCCGCTATACTTTTGGTTGAAATTATGCTGGACAAGAAAGCAGCAGATGCGCTGAAAACCGTTCCATTATCAAACAACAAAGTCTGTCGTCGGATCGATGATATGGCCACTAATATTGTTGAGCAGGTGGTCAATAAAATGAACAGAGCAGGTCAATTCGCTTTGCAGTTAGATAAAATGACGGATGTGAGTGGGGAGGCTCAGCTCTTGGCCTTTGTGCGCTATAACGAAGAGTCGGACATACATGAGCATTTTCTGTTTTGCAAGAAGCTGACGGGACAGACAACCGGCGAAGAATTATTTCAGTTGATTGACAGCTTTTTTAAAGATAACAATCTGGAATGGAAGTCATGCAGTCACATCTGTACTGATGGCGCGGTTGCAATGACAGGGAAAGTGCGTGGGCTGCATGGGCGTGTCATGATGGTGAACCCCGAAATCAAGTGGAATCACTGTATTATCCACAGGGAGGCTCTCGCAAGCAAAAGGATGAGCCCTGAGTAGGGCTGCACGATATGGGCAAAATATGATATCCCGATATTTTTTGGCTGAATGGCGATATACGATATATATCTCGATATTTTCTATAGAGTGGGTTAGATGTTTTTTTTGTAAGTCAAAAGCCACATGTGAGATGTTGCAAGCACTTTTATTAAAACATAGGTCAGTATGACTGCAACATATGATTTAGTATCGTTATTTTCAGAATTGAATGAACATGTATAAAAAAAAGGGACTTTTTTCACCTTCTTCACAAAATAATCACCTATGCAAAACAATATAAAGCTGTAGGTTACACACATTAGCTACCATTAAGAGCATTGGCTTCGTCGCATTGTCCTGCGTAGTACGGTGAGGGTTTCAGTGCGCCATAACTTTAATCCCCCGCCCCCTCCCTTCTCCGTTCCATTTGGGAACATGTTTGGTTTCATTTTGCTTGTTTCGTATATTTTAATTAATTAATTAAGACCGTCACCAGAGGGCGCCCCCAACACATTTGCCGAGCGCCGGCCCTGGTTTCGGGGCAGAAGAAACTGTCGCGGCCGGTGATGCAGCAGCACAGCCACGGAGTTTTACGCATTCCTCATACTGCACTTTGTGCCGCTGCTGTAAATGGTGGAACAACGGCTCCACATTATGGAGCCGTTGTTTCTCCTCTTTGAAACTATTTCGTCTCCCGCTGCCGTCTCGTTTTCTTTACGGGTATCATCCATGCTTGTTGTGTTGTGAGGGGGCGGCGGGGGCGGGAATGAGACGTCTTTGCACACGGCACATTCGGAAAGACAGAGTGGGAGGGGGAGGGGTCGCGCTCACAGTCTCCAAGGCAAGCGCTGTAGACGCTTGAGGGGGAAACTGACCATTTTAACGCATATCGATATCAACGATATTGTCAAATCTTGTATCCCCTTGGAATTTATATCGATATATCGTACATAGCCGATATATCCTGCAGCCCTAGCCCTGAGTTAAGTGCTGTTATGGATGACGCAGTTAAGGTGCTTAATTACATTCAGTCCAGGCCTATGAATCACCGATTGTTTCAGAGCCTTTGTCAAGACAGCGGGGCAGAGCAAGATCAGCTGCTGCTTCACACGGACGTTCGCTGGTTGTCTCGCGGCAAAACCCTACGGAGGCTTTTCGAACTTCGCACGAGGTGTCTGCTTTCTTGAAAGAGCACTTGCACCCTCTTGCGGTTGTTTTTGAGAACACAGGCTGGAATGCACGCCTTGCATATCTTGCCGATGTCTTCTCCAAGCTGAATGAACTCAACCTGTCACTTCAAGGCAAGGACGCACACATACTTAACATGTATGACAAAGTGAATGGATTCATACATAAAGTCACCTTGTGGGAGAAGAAATGTGACAATAGAGATGTGAGCTGTTTTCCACTCGTTGTTACCCATCTTGCCACCACTGATGCTGAAAAAAATCCTTTAGTCAAAATCATGAGAACACATCTCTCCAAACTCAAAACTGACTTAAACCAGTACTTCCATGACATCGAAGAAAAGTCAGAGCAACCGGACTGGGTGAGGAACCCCTTCAGAGGGACTGAGAGCAGCAGCAGCCTTCCTGCCAGACTGCAGGAAAACCTGGTGGATTTGTCCTTTGATCGTGTGCAAAAGACTTTTCAGCACATGCTGAAAAGTCACTGACTGAGTTTTGGTGTGAAGTTGAAAAGGAATATCCTGAGCTGGGGAAATGTGCATTAAATGAACTATTGCCTTTTGGATCAACTTACATGTGTGAAGTGACCTTCTCAGCCCTGACTCACATCAAAACCAAGCAGAGAAACAGTCTGAATGTGGAGAGCAGCTTGGTGGCGGCTGTTGCCACCCTGCCCCCAGAACTGTCAAAGTTTTTGAAAGACAGGCAAGCGCAAGTGTCTCATTAAACTGAATAAAATAATTTTTTTTCAGTCCCAATAATTGTATATGGTATTATTTAAATGAGCAGGTGGATTAGATATAAAGACAAAGGGTTAAATATAAGTACACATTAAGGCGAATAATCCACATGAGAGAGGGGGTACTTTTAACATGGAAACCAGCTCAAGGGGTACACAGGTCAAAAAAGGTTGGGAACCACTGACATAATTGACCGAATGACACTTTATGACGACAGTCATAACTATTCATAATGTTCACGACAGGTGTCATGTCATGGTTATGACAGTGTAATGACAGTGTGAGAAGGTGAAATCCTCCCCCTTCTCAGTGTCTCGCATTAGAGCTATTATTATTATTATATATTGTGTGTGTGTGTGTGTGTGTGTGTGTGTGTGTGTGTGTGTGTGTGTGTGTGTGTATATATTAGATTGGGCTGGTGGAAGTTAGTCTTCCGTCCCGGTAGGGGGCAGTATAGTAATGTAGCTTTAGGTGAAGAATGTTCCCCCCCCCAACTAATGGTCTGGCCCATACGGCCTTGATTGGGCCAATTGGCATTTCCCTATTTAAGGGCTGCTCATTTGGTGTTTGGGGGCTGAAGGTGGTGCTGGCTTGACGTGAGGCAAGTACGAGGGACGTATGTTTTGATTAGGTTATGCTGTGTTTTGTTACCTGAGTATTTGTTTGCTGACTGATGCAGCCATTTCCTTTGCTTTTGGAACATTGCTCTATTTTTTGTGAATGTTTTAAGTAAGGAATAATCACCGAGAGGCCGGGCAATAAACAGTTTGATATGCCCGGCTCGTGGACGGCTTACTGCCCGAGACGAAGTCGAGGGCGGTAACCTTCCGCGAGCCGGGCATATCAAACTGTTTATTGCCCTGCCTTGAGGTGATTATTCCGTTTATTCTACTTCGCGCCGGCCAACATAATAAAACAATTCAAATACTTTAATAATTAGCCTTTTTCTTATTCGTATTGCATGCTTATTAAATGTATGCTCTGTTTAAGTTCATCTCCCTCGAAAAGTAGTTCCCTTTAGAACTACGGTGAATAACGTTAGCTCAACTGTAGGTAACGCGTTTCTATAGCAACCACACAAGGTTGCAACTGATCACTAGTTTAACAACGTAGTTGTTGCATTCGTATCAAGTCAGCTTTAATGACGATCGATCAAACATGCACTCCTTGGTTTATTTTTTTTAGTTCATGTTTGAAATTTATGTGATAGAAAACGATACAAGCGGCATATTGATCTACGGTGCTCAGTCAGCAGCAAGTAGAACCGACAAGTCAGCGGGCAATATGCCGGATTAATGCACCCCTCCCAGCCAATCAGAATCGAGCATTCTTAAATGAAGTAGAATAATGAGAATTAAACTTCACTGTTCTTAGTCCTCAGTCCATTGCCCTCATTTTTGCCCACACTCGAAATTCCCAGTTGGCCGTATCCCAGATACGTGGGGCGACCACGCCGGTCCCTCACATTTGGTGGCAGTGGTGGGATATTTTTTTTCAACGCCATCTGAGAAACTGGAGAGACGAGGGGGAAGACGAGGACTCGGTGGACAGCGAGGACGAGGCCGAATCTGGCGACGAATGGAGCAGAGGCTGTCCAGAGGGGTTCTACTGGAGTTGGAGGATTAAGACGGCCATGGAGAAGACCAGGCATCCGGTGGAGACCCGCTTCAGGGGTCTGACCTTGCCACGGTGCGTAGGCTCTTGGAGCGGGAGGCGTCCAAGCAGGAGCAGCGCTGGAGGAGTGTCCAAAGGCTGCTGAACCAACTCAGGGAGGACGTCGAGGCTGACCGGAGGCCTTCACCTGCACCAGATCCAGCACCAGCTCCGGCATTGGCACATGCACCAGCACCTGCACCAGCAATTGCACCAGTAGCGCCTGTGACCTGGCCCAGGGTGGCCATTCCCAGGCTAGAAGAGGATGACGACATTTGAGCAGTACCTCATGACATCTGTGAGGTTAGCAATGGCTTTGGCTGGCCAAGAGAGGATTGGGCCGTCTTTATAGTACCCTACCTCGCCGGCAAAGCACGTAGCGCCTATGTGGCGATGAACATGGGTCATGCCACTGATCCCCTTGGTAAAGCGGCCTTTACTGTGATTGTGTAACAGAGGCTGCTATGGGGGAGACAGGGGTCGTGACCCCTTCGTTGTGGATCACCGCGCCTCACAGTGGCTGGGTAGCATGAAGGACTCGAATGCTCGCATCACCCGCTGGTTCTTGGCACTGCAGCCATTTCATTTCACGGTGCAGTACCGAGCGGCAAGGCAGAATACTGGGGCAGACTTTTTGTCTCGCCATCCTGGCGAAACTCCGGAGGTGGTGGGAAATGTGAGAAGGTGAAATCCTCCCCCTTCTCGCATTAGAGCTATTATTAGTGTGTGTGTGTGTGTGTGTGTGTGTTCCAGGTAGGGGGCAGTATAGTAATGTAGCTTTAGGTGAAGAATGTTCCCCCCCAACTAATGGTCTGGCCCATACGGCCTTGATTGGGCCAATTGGCATTTCCCTATTTAAGGGCTGCTCATTTGGTGTTTGGGGGCTGAAGGTGGTGCTGGCTTGATGTGAGGCCAGTACGAGGGACGTATGTTTTGATTAGGTTATGCTGTGTTTTGTTACTTGAGTTTTTGTTTGCTGACTGATGCAGCCATTTCCTTTGCTTTTGGAACATTGCTCTATTTTTTGTGAATGTTTTAATGAGAATTAAACTTCACTGTTCTTAGTCCTCAGTCCATTGCCCTCATTTTTGCCCACACTCGAAATTCCCAGTTGGCCGTATCCCAGATACGTGGGGCGACCACGCCGGTCCCTCACAGACAGCCTTATGACATTCTTATGCAAACACCTTCAAATCAAGTGTTACCCTTGGTCCTTTCATCCTATGGTAACATCATGTGTACTGACGTTTACGTTTATTAGGACACAATATCTCCCCTCATTAAATCTGACCTTTCCTCCTTCCTATGGACCCAATTAACCGTGCGTGTACAAACAAACGTAGATGTGTGTGTGTGTGTACACACACATCTGTGTGTGTGTGTGTGTGTTTTTATGACGGGGGTCAAGGATGGGTTGCCAAGGGTCCTTCTGAGTCGAGCTGTTATCGTAACGAGCCCTTCATGGTTGAAATCTCATTAGTGTTAATGCTTGATAACGTTAAATTCACTCACCCTTCATGGTTTATTCTCAATCGCACCCACCCCCATACACAAACACAGGAACACACAACCTACGCACATACATACCCACACACAGAAACACACGAGTTACGCACACTGGCATCCCGCAACTTAAACCTCGGCCCGGACCAGCCCGAGGGTTGGTCCGGGATGGCCGATACCACCGTCACCCACCCAGCCGGCGACGGAGAGCACCTGCCGAACCCCAATCAGCGGGATGAGAGACACCTGGCTGGACAGCCAGGGAGACGCTTCAAAAGGCTCTCGGGAGCAGACGGAAGGGGCGACGAGTGACGACACGGAAATGGCAGAGCCAGCCCTACCCTAGAGGCCCACGGAGGCCCTAGAGACTGCGAGTACCTTTTATGAGTTAAATTTTCCGTAATAAATGCCGTGATCGGCTAAACCCTCAATGCCAAGCGTCATTTATCCGTGGAACCCGGCTCAATCAAGGAGCGGGTTGCCACAACACACACACACATGAAAACATGACACACACATACACACACGCACAAGCAAACACACGCAAACAAACAAATGTACACAAACAAATACGCAAATGTGTGCATCCATTCAAATAAATGCAGTTATTGAGTTGGGAGTATAATTAATGTTTTGGGTGAGCATATAACTATATTACACACCACACATAAACACACACGCACCAAATAAACATATACACAACATAACCACACAATTCACACATAATGAAACCGACACACATAAGCATGCACACACACACACACACTCCACAGTCTCTCCCACACAATACATATCACCCACCATGAAATAAAACAGTAGGGACACACACACAGACACACACACATCCACACACATTTGCAGAACCACACACCACATAGACACATGCTACAGTTCTAGTAATTAGCTATTAGCAACAGCAGCACATTTCTCAGGCAGTGATATGATATCCATTCACTAAAAATACATTCCATTCATCAAAAAGCAGCTGGGAGGGTATCCACTACAGCCAGTCTTATAATGATAATAATAACTGCAGATTATCCACACTGCTGTACTCCGACAGGGGAAGTGAGGCCAGAGAAATAGAAAGGTGTTTATTTGAGTTTTACCATAACATTATACCATCCTAAATGTCACCCACATACCAATCTGAAAAGCTACTTACAAAGTAACTGACCTATGAAATACAGTCTGTTCTTTCTGTGTGGTTGATTCAAAAAGCTAAAAATAGCATTTTTTGGTCATTTTTGTTTGTTGCATTAATAACATTGATTTAAATTCAATGTTCTATCCCAGGGGTATTCAACTACAATTCTAATAGGTCCAGTTAGAGAAAATGTCCTCAAGCAAAGGTCCGGAACATCATGTCTAATTTGCGTTATGATTCAGTGTGATATTGAAGTAGCCTAGTAGTTGTATCAACGTTTGCATGTAATCAACAACTGACTGTCAGGAAAAACAATTACATAACATTTCGACAATATTTATACAATTATACTGAATAAGACTGAAGATATGTATTATTTAAGGAGGTTCAACTGACTCTACTGAAACTTATCTCTTCAAGGAAAAGAAGGGCTACATTTAAAATCAAAATGGTGAAAATCAATATAATTTTGAAGACAAAAATAAAGTATAGCAGCAGCTTGAGTTTCCCCTGTTTCTTTGTGAATGTTTTAACAGTTTCAACCAATTTCAAAAACAGATATCTTAACAATTGAACAGTTTTAGCTTCTCTTTCTTACCCTCTTCTATCCAACTCCCACACTTTCTGTTTTTCAGTGAGAGAACTGAGCTCTAGCTTGTCCTGCCAGGAGTTTAAATACCTAATGGCCAGGTAGTTGTCCTCTCCTCTTGGACTGGTCTTAAGGGGAGGTACACCTAACACATCTTCACAGAACTCTTTCTTTTCTTGGTTGAAGAACCTTAGATGAATTAACAGCTGAGCATTGTCAGACACATCAGTGGACTCATCTACAGCTAAGCCTAAACACCTTATGAATGCCTTCATCCAGCTGGGCTAGCACATCCTGGGTTAACATTTCACTTTTCTTTGTGGCTGATGATGCTGACATGGGTATTTGTTTAATTTTGTTAAGGCTCTTCTTTCCGTTTCCCCTCAAGTAAGGTTTCAGCTACTGCACTCATTGACAACCCCTCCATCACTAAATGGCCTTTTGTGTTGACCCAAAATCCAAGTGACTCTGAGGGAACATTCATTACGTTGTTGGGCAGTGAATGAATGGGTCAGGATCCGGTTGGATTGTTCATATTGGGCTCTGAGACTGCTTATTTTCTGTGACCGCAGTTCAGACCGTTGTGATTTGTCTCATAGTGGCGTTTCACGTTGACACTTTTATATGACTGCCGCTGTCTCTGAGCATATGAGAAAACCTGGTTTTGTGTTGCCAGTGGGAAGAATGAACATGAATGAGTCCGTCCATTCTGGGTTGAAAGCTGTTTTCGATGTCCACTGTTCTCTTCTTAGAGAGCGCCATGTGTAGTTATTTTTCTGTCTCCGGCTCACTTTGTCTACCTCTTTTCTGTCTCGCTGTCTTTCTCACTTTTCTGCCACTATTATTCTTTTTTTTTTTTATTAACCTTTATTTTTCCAGGAATATTCTCATTGAGATTCAAAATCTCTTTTTCAAGAGAGTCCTGGCCAAGAAGGCAGCATACAAACATTTAAAGTTTCACATTAAAAAACAAAAACACAAAATTTCACACTAAAAACAAGTCACAAAGCATCAATCTAATTGGCAGTAAGTCAGTGTTCAATTTGTGGTTAAATAGTCCTTGATCCTGCTTTTGTAATTGTTCAGGGTGATTAGGGATTCCAGTTTAAGGTGTTCCTGTAGCTTACACCACGATGACGGGGCAAAAGATTTAAAAGCACTTTCACCAAACGTAGTGCGAGTCCGAGGAACGTGATAAATAATCAAACTGCTAGACCGAGTGATACGAGCACTGTTTGTTTTAGGAACCATTAGAAAACACAAATACGGAGGCAGATCATGCAAAATTGCCTTATAAAGAAACATATACCAGTGTTCCATCCTACGGGTGTATAAGGAAGACAGACCAACTTTCTCATACAATTTACGATGGTGTGTTCGGAAGCCAGAGTTTGAGACAAACCGTAATGCTGCATGGTACACAGAATCTAGCATTTTCAGAGATGATGAATTTGCATGCATATATAAAATATCACCATCGTCAATAACAGATAAAAGAACGGCTTGGACAATTTTCTTCCTGGCACCAAAAGAAAAACAACATTTATTTCTATACAAGAAACCCAGTTTAATTCTTAGCTTTTTAGTAAGACACTCAATGTGATGTTTGAAATAGAGATTTTCTTCTAGAAAAAAGCCCAGGCATTTGTAGGTTGCGACTCGCTCTATCACTTTGTTGTTTAGAGTAACAATCTGGTTGTCATCCATATCGGATGTTTTATTACTTCTTGTAAAGCAGATAACTTTGCTTTTGTCAATATTTAGTACAAGTCTTAATCCATGTAGGTTTTGCTGAACAACATTAAAAGCCGATTGGAGGTCCTTAGTTGCACTTGCTAAGGATGAAGCAGAGCTATACATAATGGTGTCATGGATATTTGTATTTGTAACATTGCAACACAAATTATTAATATAAACTATAAATAAAATAGGACCCAAAATGGATCCTTGCGGGACACCATAGTGTATATTCTTACAGCTAGACGATAAACCGTCAGCTTGGACACTTTGTGTTCTATCACTCAGATAGTTCTCAAACCATTTAACTGATTTTGAGGAAAATCCTATGTTCACTAGCTTTTGTAATAAAACAGAGTGGTCGACTGTGTCAAAAGCCTTTGATAAGTCTAAGAATAGTGCAGCACAGTGTTCTTTCTCATCAATTGCTGTTATTATGTCATTTAGAACCTTCATTGTAGCAGTGACAGTACCATGTTTCTTTCTAAACCCGGATTGCAGATCATTTAGAATACAATTTTTCGATAGAAACTCCTTTAACTGATTACTAATAAGTCCTTCCAAAATCTTGCCAAGCACTGAGAGTTTGGATATAGGCCTATAATTGTTAGGGTTTGCTGGATCACCTCTCTTCAGCAATGGAACAACGTAGGCTGCCTTCCAAATTTTCGGAATTTGACAATTTTCTATAGTCAGGTTAAAAATGTGGGTTAATGGTTCAGCAATAATCTCAGCAGCAATCTGCAACAAATGTGGATCCAATCCATCATGGCCAGCTGATTTTTTAATGTTTATCTTTTTCAGAGCATCACGTACTTCATTAATTGTAATAGGAGTAACATTAAAGTCAAAAGGGAGCTTTTGCTCGGAGTAAGAGGAGTTTTGTGCCGTTTTAAGTGGCATTTCCTTCTCGAACAGCTTATCTGAGGCGATAAAATGCTGATTTAGAATATATAACATCTTTGTTTTGTCTGTAATGATTTCATTTTCCATCCGAATTTCCTTTGGTAACACACTTTCACTTGTGCTTGATGACATGGACTTAAAAACCTTCCAGAATTTAGATGTATTTTTCATGTCAGACATTTCTTTAATATAGTAGTCTGATTTAGCTTTACGTATCAAGGACATACATTTATTCCTCAAATGTCGAAAATGAATCCAATCAGACTGACATTTGGATTTTCTTGCAGTTGCCCAAGCTAGATTTCGCTCATGAATTTTATCAGAAAGGTGATCAGTGAACCATGGATTGACACAGCCTTTAACCTTGTATTTTCTAAGAGGAGCGTGCTTATTTGTAATGTCTAGGAAAAGTGATTTAAAGTAAGACAAAGCCATATCAGGGTCGGGCATCAGACCAACTTTTACCCAGTCACATAAATAAAGATCATGTAAAAAGGCTTGCTCACAAAAAGATTTAAAATTCATTTTGGTTATGATACGTGATTTTACTTTTGGAAGCTTCATGTCTCTCACTGCAGCAATTACACAGTGGTCACTGATGTCATTTGCAAATACAGCAGTGGCTTTGTATTTGAGAGGACAGTTTGTCAGAAACAGGTCAATAAGCGATGACTTTTCAGGGTGTTTAGGGTTAGGCCTTGTCGCAGATTCTATCATTTGTGTCAAGTGTGCATCATCACAAAAACATTTGAAAGGATCAGAGACCGGAGACAACCAGTCCCAGTTCAGATCTCCTATGAAAACCAGTTCATTGTGTTTAACATTTTCCAAGGACTCTGATATTGAGGTTAATGTATCTTTTAATGCAGACGGAGGTCTATAACATCCCACTATTGTCATAACACAACCTTTAGTAAATTAAACTTTCAACACAAGTAATTCATATTGTTTAGGAACTGACTTTGATATAAGAACTGTTGTCTGAAATGTATTTTTTGTATAGATTGCCACTCCTCCACCTTTAGCGCGGCGATCTGCACGAAAGAGGTTATACCCATCCAGATTTACATGACTGTCTGGAATAGATCTACTCAGCCATGTCTCTGATACAACCATAATGTCAGCATTTGTAGAATTTGCCCAAATTTTAACCATGTCCATTTTTGGCAATAGGCTTCTCACGTTCATATGGATAAAACCAATACAAGTTCTATCTAAAAAGTCTGCAGGGGTCTGTAAACACATTGTGGTAGTGGCAGGCCCTGGATTAGACTCCACATTCCCTGATAATAGTAACAGAAGCATGATGACACACCTAAGTGTGTGTCTGTCATTTTTTGTGTTTTTTGTAATATCAGATGTGTTCAAGAAAACAGGCCAAGAGTTTTCGGATGGGATGAAATAGTCATTTAACAGGAGGAGGCTTAACAGATGCTTAAAGTTTACTTGTTTAAGGATAGGGCATACACAAGATACCAAGCACCCCTGGGAGCCTGTCAGCTCCTGTGCACTGGTCACCTTTGATTTATCTAGCAAGTACACTGTATGCAAAGACACACTCACACAACTTTTCCCAATTCTTTCATGTTCACACACAGGTATAAAGAACAAGGCCAGAAGGGCAAACATTTTACCTGACATGGTTAGTATATGTCACAGTACTTGAGATGGGTTGCAGATTGTAGGCCTGGAGATTTTAGCAGTGCTGCTTTGGGGTCTTGAGATGATAGTAGGCTGGATGCTAGCAGGTCATGCAGGTGGCTGGAGGCTGGATGCTAGCAGGTCAGCCAGGTGGCTGGAAGCTGGATGCTAGCAGGTCATGCAGGTAGCTGGATGCCAGCAGGCCAAGCAGGTCAGCCAGGTGGCTGGATGCTAGCAGGTCATGCAGGTAGCTGGATGCTAGCAGGCCATGCAGGTAGCTGGATGCTAGCAGGCCATGCAGGTGGCTGGAGGCTGGATGCTAGCAGGTCAGCCAGGTGGCTGGATGCTGGATGCTAGCAGGTCATGCAGGTAGCTGGATGCCAGCAGGCCAAGCAGGTCAGTCAGGTGGCTGGATGCTAGCAGGCCATGCAGGTAGCTGGATGCTAGCAGGCCATGCAGGTAGCTGGATGCTAGCAGGCCAGGCAGGTAGCTGGATGCTAGCAGGTCATGCAGGTGGCTGGAGGCTGGATGCTAGCAGGTCAGCCAGGTGGCTGGATGCTGGATGCTAGCAGGTCATGCAGGTAGCTGGATGCCAGCAGGCCAAGCAGGTGGCTGGATGCTAGCAGGTCATGCAGGTAGCTGGATGCCAGCAGGCCAGGCAGGTAGCTGGATGCTAGCAGGCCAGGCAGGTGGCTGGATGCTAGCAGGCCAGGCAAGTGGCTGGAGGCTGGATGCTAGCAGGTCATGCAGGTAGCTGGATGCTAGCAGGTCATGCAGGTAGCTGGATGCTAGCAGGCCAGGCAGGTGGCTGGATGCTATTGTGCCAGGCAGATGGCTGGATGCTAGCAGGTCAGGCAGGTGGCTTGAAGGTAGATGTATCCACGTAGTCCGTATTCAATTCAAAATTGTTTCATTTAAAGTCCAGTGTGCTCAGTAGTAGTTGATGCAGAAAAAAAATACGACAAATCAGACATAGAAGCAGGTCAGGTGGCTGGATGCTAGCAGGTCATGCAGGTAGCTGGATGCTAGCAGGCCATGCAGGTAGCTGGATGCTAGCAGGCCATGCAGGTGGCTGGAGGCTGGATGCTAGCAGGTCAGCCAGGTGGCTGGATGCTGGATGCTAGCAGGTCATGCAGGTAGCTGGATGCCAGCAGGCCAAGCAGGTCAGTCAGGTGGCTGGATGCTAGCAGGCCATGCAGGTAGCTGGATGCTAGCAGGCCATGCAGGTAGCTGGATGCTAGCAGGCCAGGCAGGTAGCTGGATGCTAGCAGGTCATGCAGGTGGCTGGAGGCTGGATGCTAGCAGGTCAGCCAGGTGGCTGGATGCTGGATGCTAGCAGGTCATGCAGGTAGCTGGATGCCAGCAGGCCAGGCAGGTAGCTGGATGCTAGCAGGCCAGGCAGGTGGCTGGATGCTAGCAGGCCAGGCAAGTGGCTGGAGGCTGGATGCTAGCAGGTCATGCAGGTAGCTGGATGCTAGCAGGTCATGCAGGTAGCTGGATGCTAGCAGGCCAGGCAGGTGGCTGGATGCTATTGTGCCAGGCAGATGGCTGGATGCTAGCAGGTCAGGCAGGTGGCTTGAAGGTAGATGTATCCACGTAGTCCGTATTCAATTCAAAATTGTTTCATTTAAAGTCCAGTGTGCTCAGTAGTAGTTGATGCAGAAAAAAAATACGACAAATCAGACATAGAAGCAAAAGCTTGGATTACCTGACTCTTCTCCCGCTGTCTTATCTGCCTTCTCCCGCTGTATTACTCACTCTTATCTGACTTCTTTCTCTGTAATTCTCGCACTTCTCTCTGTCATCTCTCGCATGATCGCTCACTGTCTGCGCCCCACGCAGCCTGTGCCGGGAATGCACATATTCGCTGAGTAGCATCACATGGGATGGCTTAACTCGAATGCAATTGGTCAATGGATTTCCTGATTCACTAAACCAGTACCGTAATGTCTAGAAATGCTGCGCCGGTCAAAATAGAAGCTCCCCGTCAAAATTAAAAATACTTGAATAATTTATTGACCATAGGTCCGGGTCCGTGTAGGACGGCGTCTGGGTCCGGACCCGGGCCGCGGTCCGCCTGTTAGTGACCCCCGTTCTATCCCAATCATCTAGGCCAGTGATTTTCAACCAGTGTGCCGCGAGAGATCGTCAGGTGTGGCGAGGGAAATTTTCTAATACACCTAATTAACCATTGTCGGGTGTCTGTGCTGTAATAAAGTGTCGCAGATAATGTACCGAAGTTTTCGAACTATAAGCCGCGCCTTTTTTCCCATTTTTCGAAAGTTTTGCTAGCTCGCTTGCTTTTGATTGTCAGTTTGAGTGAATAAAAAGACAAATTGTGAGTATTTTTTTTTTCGTTTCCTCTATACTTCATCATTTTGATATGAAATGGTTATAGCCTATTTTATCAGTTTATATATCATATGTTTTACATAAATAACAGTCAGATATCTGTTTGATCATTCGCTTTTTTAACTTATGAGTTTAATATTGTCAGTTTGAATGAATTGAAAGACAAATTGTGAGTATTTCTATTTTCGGATCCTCTATACTTCATCATTTTGATATGAAATGGTTATAGCCTATTAGATCAGTTTAATATATCATATGTTTTACATGAATAACAGTCAGATATCTGTTTGATCATTCGCTTTTATGAGTTTAACGTAAAATACAGTCTGATTTTAAGATTGTATATTGATTGTATTATTTGTATAGGCCTAATTTATGGCTATGGATGCCCCTAATTATATAATTAGGGTCTACTGCTGTGATTTCCCTCAATAATTTTAGCGCTCATTTTTATTTTTGTCAAATAGACTTTGCGATGATACCAACACGAGTGAGAGTGCTTGCCATTGCATATCTGTATTGGCGCAATCGCCAGAAATGGCAGAGAGTTTGGCGCTTATCACCGGCTGGTCATGGAGCTGCGACTGCGGGGATGGAGATGCTTATAAGAACTTCTTCCGACTGCCCAAGCTGCTGTACGATTCTGTTCTGTCCGCCGATCTCTTTCCAAGCATGGTTGGTTTTGTTTTTATCTCTGTAGCCTATATGTCGATCCTCATGTTCCTAAGTACTAGTAACCCCTTCCGTAAATTTACGGAAGCACTGATACGAAAAACATACGTATGTGGAAACAAGGCGTTAATCAGTATTCGGTGCTTCGTTGTTTTTTTTCCACGTACGTGACGTTATAAGGGTGAGGGAGGCAAACTATAAGCGTCAGCGACACCAAGCACAAAAGCGAGAGTGGTGGAGGAAGAATAGATATCTTGTTTCCCTTTACTTTATAACACAACATTAGCGGGATCTCGGTAGGAAAAGTAATACTTGACGAAATGCCAACCTTAGTTGTTTGTTTACGTTCGCTGTACAGCGACACGCCAATCAACTGTGACTTGCTTGCTGCAGAACGTGAACGTCTTTGGAATACCCGGTCAATATAATGGATATAATATGGACACATAAGACAATCAATATTCGGTATTTGTTATGGATTTATTGTAAAAATTCCCTGAAAAGATGCACGTTCCAGGATGAATTTAAAAGCTCCCGTAAGGGCTGATATGGCAGAGGACAGCTGATTTGGAACGGAACAACAGCTGTTCGCTTTCACAGGAAGAGCTTTGTATGTGTCTTTCTACCATTCCTGCCAGGATATCCATTTTGTGTTCATCGAAACAGACCCAGGTTTCACACTAAGTGAGTATAAATACATTTAGAAACTATATTATTAACTATATGTGTTGGAGCTATGCAGTTCTTAGATTTAATTGTAAAACATTTATTTAGTTTGTTTGCTTAATATAAAATAATGACTTTTATGTTTATTTTCTCGTTTGTATTATAAAATAGTTAATTTGAGTTTGTTTATGCTTTTGAAGTTATGACTAGCCTATATATAGAGGTGGCGGTTTTTTACCAGCTGTACGAGAGAGACAAAGGAGTGAGGCTGCTGGTTCACACTGTTGCACATTTGTTCTGTTTGCTTGGAAGATCGGAAAATAAACCTGCAGAAATCTAAATTCACGACTGGACAGTTGACTCTTTCCCCTGCACTGCGTAAGATTCGTCCCCCCTGGTGCCTTAGTGGCTATTTTGATTACGTTGCTTTGTTTGATTTCTTAATTTTCAAGTTATTGTTTTATTGAGGACAAATCGCCACTACAATATGTATTATATGTACTGTGTTAGTGTCATTTTGTGTCATTTTGGTTGGTGGTGTGCCCCAGGATTTTGTAAATGAAAAAAGTGTGCCGCAGCTCAAAAAAGGTTGGAAATCACTGATCTAGACAGCTAGAACGTAAAAATCAGGGAATCGAACCCGGAACCCTTCATTCTGGAGTCAGACTACCTAACCTCCACATCATTCTGCTGCCCAAAACAACGGCACCAAAATTAAAACCGAAGAGAACACTATAATTTTCAGTGTTTCCCGCAGGATTTTTTTCAGCAGCGGTGGTGTGGTCCCCGAACCCTCTGGGGGGGTCCGGGGGCAAACATTTTTTGTACCCTTTACATTGGAATGCATGAATCTGGTGCACTTTGAGAGGAGAATATGCAATTAAATCCTATTCAAACAGTCCTGTGTATTACTGTAGATGGGATTATTGGTGTTGTAACTTTGCCTTTTGTGTCTTCATTTACAGATTTCTATATTTTTGTATAGTAATATTTAAACAAAAAATTCCACAATGCAAATATAATTTTGCGTTGCACAATTTATTTACAGATTTTTGCCTAATGCTTAAACACTAAACATGGTTGCTATGCCCAAAGCATAACTGTTTTTTACATAAGACACTTTGTTCAAAAATGAAATCTCCTGCAACAATGGGCAAAACACATCTTTTTAAGGGGCCTGCCCGTAATTCCGACGCCTCATTGTTCCGACGTCTCAATGTTCCGAAATATTTCCCATTAGATCGACATGCCACTATGCCGACGGTTCAATGTTCCGAAAACGAAACCCATTGTTCCGAAGGTCCGTTAGTCCGACTTTTCAAAAAGGAGGCGCATTAGGCCGACGGTTCAATATGCCGAATAGGAAAAAGAGTTGTATACCTCGCTCGCTCCCTCTCACTCTCACTCTGTGTGTGTGTGTGTGTGTGTTCGTGTGTGTGTTGAGAATTCGACCTCCGCTCTCTGTCCATGGTGCTGCAACACCGTGTCGAAATGAAGTGAAGCGTTGTCTTTTTGCCCTCCAAAATTCATCGTGAACGTGATATGTAGGCCTAGGTTGTATTTTGGAGACAGAGAGAGAGTGAGAGTGAGATTGAGAGAGAGAGAGGGAGAGGGAGCGAGCGAGGTATAAAACTCTTTTTCCTATTCGGCATATTGAACCGTCGGCCTAATGCGCCTCCTTTTCGAAAAGTCGGACTAACGGACCTTCGGACCAATGGGTTTCGTTTTCGGAACATTGAACCGTCGGAATAGTGACAAGTCGATCTAATGGGAAATATTTCGGAACATTGAGACGTCGGAACAATGAGGCGTCGGAATTACGGCATGGCACCCTTTTTAAATTATAAACCTAACTAAAATTTGAAAAGAAAACAGACTCACACACATGAAAAATAAAAAATAAAGCTAATTGAATACCAATCAGTGTGAGCCTTAGCACTACAAATAGACCTCAGGTGAGCTCAGCTCCTTTGTGAGACAGTGAGTCAGGGGAAGAGGACAAGAGAGCGACAGGAGGATGAGGACAAAGAAGACAACAGACGGAGAACTGTGAAGTTTTTGCTCATCCACAAACGCTACATCCAGCCTGGGAGCATTTAATTCTCCTGGGCTTTTTAAAGAAGAGCTCCAGGGCTCTTCTGTAGGGGAATTTGGTGGTGGGGGGGCCATTGATGCTGACTCTCAAACAAGTCGCCAGATGCTAATGACCACATGCTTACAGGCGATTAGCATAAATCCCTAACCAAAATACGCGATGAAAACGGATTTTATATGGCAATAAAGAAAAACATCGGATCTAACAGTATGGATTTTTTTTTCAAAGTTCCCGAAAATACCTAGGCTATGAATTCCTGACTGGATATAAGCTCCTGTAAAGGCTATGAGTGATCCCAAAAAGAGCGACAACACGCACACACACACATAGGCCTACACACACACACACACAATACTAGAGGAAAAACGGCACGGAGGTTGCGGTTTATAGATACAATAAAATGATTGGGCTCAGAGGGTTTTTAACACTGGTGGTCATGTAGCGACTCATTTTAGCAACTTACTTTCTCTCTGTCTGTCTGTCTGTCTCTCTCTCTGTCTGTCTCTCTCTTTCCTTCTTTCTTCGATCTTCCGCTTCACTCGCTACTGCTAGAATCAATGTAACTTTGCAACTATGTAGGGTAGCCTACTGCCAACAACTGCCACACTCGCTGTGTATTTTTCTTCTTTGATGTTGGTTACGTGAAGATGTGCCGCGTGCTGCGCAATTGACGTTACGCGCTGTACATTTTCTAAAAGGAGCTGCGTAAAAAAAATAATAATAATTAGGAGAAGGATTTTTATTGCAGCGGCGGAGAAAATTGAGCAGCGGCGCACTGATTTTCTCAAAAACTGAACAGGAAGTGAGAGTGTGGCGGCCAGCAGCAGCTTAGAGCAGAGGGCTAATGGGAACAAGGACCCGAGGCCTGTGGTGGGCGACCATGGGGCTGGAGATAGCCTCACTATCTAGCCTGTGTCCCACGACTCTCTTATCAGGTGGAGCACTGAGCGTGTAGCACATAATGGAGTGGAAGCAGCCTAATGTTTCTCTGGCCATTGGTTGGATGGGATTGAAGAAGCGAGAAGGTGATATTGTTTGTCACTCATGCAGTCATGGCATCAATATTTCGAAAAAAGAAAATAACAAATGCCTACTGTGCAAAAAGTCAGCCGTGAAAGCTGACTGACTTCGGCTGTACAAGAGTTAACCTGACAGGCAGGTGTAAGCGACAATGCCGTGGCGGTGCGTACCTACAGCAAGGATCCTTCTGTAGGTGCCAAAGTACAATCTTTTCCCATCGCATTAGACAGACGATGGTTCTCAGACAGAGTGTCTGTAAAGGTTTAGAGTCTAACCTGTGTAGCAGACCCACTGTAGAAAGACGTTAGATAAAATGGTCTTCTGAAACCTCGGCCTTGTCACGCTTGAATGAGTTTCTCTCCGAATCCGGACAAATATCCCTGTAACAAACACCTCTCACTCCTGCTGGTTACTGCACAGGTGGAGACTGTGGAGTCTCCACCCAGGAGTTCGGCTATAGCATAAACCTCTGTATCCAAGATTACCCTCCCCTTATCTCTCCCTTTCCTCACTCTGTATCTCTCTCTTTTCCCCTCCCTCTGCCTCTGTTTTCTATTCCTATTCCTCTCTTATGTCTTTTCCCTCCTCCCCTCCCTCTCTGCTGTATCTGTCCATCTCCCCGTGTGCTGGGAGTCCTGGGAGGGTGAGGGGGAGTGTGTGTGAAGTTTCGTGGCCTCGTTTCTCTGTGGTGGGCATGCGTTCAGTGTTGCCCTCACCCATTGGCGTCAGTTTGGTTTGAAATGTGGTGGGGACAGAGACGCAATCTGGAATGCATTTTTAGAAGTGCTGGGGATGCACCTTATTTTTCTTTAGCACAGGTCATGAAAGGTTCTGAAGATGGGATACCTGTGTAGCTTACTAATTAATACGATTTTTACAAAAAAATTATGTCTGACACGTTTTATGAAGAAAGCGTTTTCAAAAAGCATTGGACATGAATGACCCACAATGTTCTGCTCCATGATGCACTCAATGTTGACGTGACATGAGCTATACCAAAATAAACAAAGAGGGGCTTATTACCTACGTATTTAAGTTCAGAAGGGGCAAACGTATACACACAGCACTACAAATGTCAAGATCGAACGCTTTATATCACATCATGAGCTGGCTGTTCTCAATTCACAACACACATCCATCCAATCTACATGGCATTCTGACCAAAACCCATGCACTCCCCCCCCCCCACACACACACAATTATTCCATAATTCAAGCAAAGCGAATGACCAAAAGTCACTTTGAGTCAACAAGAGACTGACTCCACCGACTACACTATCGCAATCTCCACCAGGCTATACCCAACACCGTAAGAACGCTAACACTGGATAATTTAAGTTAGGCTACTTGGAGGCTATGGCTAGTAGTACTATTTCAAGTTAAAACAGCTGACCACCTGAGGGCAAAAAACACAAAAGATCTCGCCAAAGTACCAGCAAATCTTATGCAATAAATATCGCATCTTACCTTTATTAATGTGCCAGTGGTCTGCAGATGTATCCCGCTGTGTAGCCTGCGTGCCTGCTGCCTAACCACATCCATTTAGTTCAACAGGTTTTCGCTCTGACACTGTCCATCCATGGTACTAGCGGTCTGGTGCTTTTTACCTATGTATTCAGGCTAAAATTAATTGACTGTCTGATGCCTCATCATTGCATACCAGCCATAGAGTATTAGTATTAATATCTCATTCATTGTCCAAGTCAGGCTGGCACCTCACACAAAAATAATCCACTACGGTGCCGCAGAGGGGACATCTAGTCACGACTGAAAAAAGGCGAGATAGCGATACAACCAGAGCCTGACATTCTCTGATCCTACCTAGTTAATTATACAGCAAAATGTCAAAAAGGAGTGGACAGGACATCAGAGCTTTTTTTAAAGCCAAGCAATTGAAGCTGACATGCACAGTAAGTGTGCTAGTGTCTTATGAGCTCAGCTAAATTAATATTTATTCTAGAAATATATTGTAATTATTGAGGTTTTTTTAGATAGCTAGCCTCTAACAGCGCGACACATTGTTGGCTTGCATTCCTGGTGCTACTGGAGTGTTTTGCCCTATGTGCTTTAACGTTTAGCTTTCCTATTTAAATTAATTTTGAATTTACAACAGTATGAATGATTCATTTTATTTTCACTTCAATGACGTTTCGTTAGCAGTTTTCAGACTCCCCACTAGATGGTCGTAAATCATCCATATTATTTGTACCAAGTAACAACCATGGTACCAGGCAACCGCACACTCCAAACCTATATTTTGTCAAAAACTAATTACAATATTGATAACATATACCACAACCAACATACCGTCATAGTGGTCATATCATTACAATAAAGGTTACAAGACTTTTGTTTGCACACCACATACATCTCATAAAATAGAGGGCATAATCAATTGAGTTAACACATTTTTATTTATTTATAAGGAACAGGAACCAAGTGCATCAGAGCTTAATGAAAGGCAGGAACTTGTAGATGGCAATGAAGAGGTGAGTTAGCAGAAACAAGTTCCTAAAGGGAGAAAACACTGCATTTTAAAATAAATAAATAAGACAGAGCTAAATCAATTAAGTTATCAATCTTCTGTCTTTGTTTACATTTGATCAGGGAGAGGAACTAAGTCAATCAGAACTTAGTGAAGCTAATGTTTGCTATAGCTTCAACGTCAATGATAGAACTTAGAATCTATCAAGATAAATCGTTCGCTGCCCTCGGTCAAACTACGACAAAGGAGTTTATACAGATTGTCATCATCATGAATAAATATAGATTTGTTAGCTCCTCCGGACCTCCTCTCCTCAAGTGCATGAGGCTGCAACCGCAGCAGATTGTCCATGGAAGTGCGCAGGAAGCTGTCAGGTTCAGATTACACAGAGAAGGAGCCGCCCACCGTACCACCCACCCCTCCCCCATTCCTAGAACTACTCATCCAAATGTTATAATTGTTGCAAATTGTTGACGGCTGTGTGCCGTATCCAGATGGATTGGTTCGCATCTGTCTCGCGCTTTTAATATTCATTTTTAAAAAACTGCATTCAAATTATTATTATTATTTATTTATTTTTTTGGTGGGGACAAAATAAGTCTCTACGAAAACTGGTGGGGACGCGTCCCCGGCGTAATCGACGCCTATCACCCCCCATGCAGAGCAGAACTCAACCACCATAAGCCATAAGAGTATAAAAAAGATCACAAACAAAGGGCTTTAGAAATACTCAGTGTTGGCATGGCGACAGGGTTATTATTATGGTGAGATGGACGCTGAGTGGCTTAAGGGAAGAATGATGATGCAGGGGTCAGTTTGGTGGTTGGTATTCATGAGACAAACAGCCTGGACCAATCATGGTTTGCCGTTATATTACGCTACGATGAATGATATGCCTGGAATTGTTTTTCTTTTACTGACAAATCCATCAACCGTGTTCAGTAACGTATAACACACACACACACACACACACACACACACACACACACACACACACACACACACACACACACACACACACACACACACACACACACACACACACACACACACACACACACACACACACACACACACACACACACACACACACACACAGGAGGAGAGGCATGCAAGTGTGCGTCCGGACGCTGGTGAAGAGCATTACACGCATTGTTGCACAGAGAATCTGATGATTGACGGTGATACATATCCACGCACAATTCAACACAAGACTAAATACACACACACACACACAACACCTCGTTGTACTATCCAACATGGGGAAACACACTGCTGCACCCTATCTAAAATTACAGCGGATCTTGAAAACCAAATAGAAATATTAATTTTATTTCCTTATTTCCCACAATACCATTATCTCCCACCAGATAACTGCACGTAAGCACATGTAGCGCCCCTTTTCTGTTTTTTGGCAAATAGGGTAGGCTAACCTGAGTTCTTTAAATGAAATGTTATCTCTAACTATTATTGTTTGTCTTTACTATGTCTTTCTCTGTATGCAATAATAACTAAGTACCCATATTATGACGACAATTACTCACCTTCAAAATAATTTGCTTTAAACTTAAATTACTATATTACAGTCACATAATGTGCTAAACTGTTATCTTTTACCTATTAGCAAAGGCTATGTATTAAGCCTACTGTTCCGTTTTCTCCCCACGGAAGGGGTAACCCGGTGTACAAAGAAGATTACTCGGTATTCCACTTTTGTTTGTTTATTCTTTAACAAAGGGAAAGCAGGTAATAAATCTGAAAGGTAAGGAATGCAATGTTACACTTCTCATGTGCATTACACAAACATCACCTGCATTCATCAAAATACCAATATACAACAATAATAATAATTTACAATCATTAATGTACACGTTTCAAACGTCACCCATGCGCCATATTCAAATCCTATTCAAATCTCCGCAATAGGAAACTACAACTCCCAGAATGCCCCGCGGCAACCCAGGAAGTACAGCACAAATGCCGGTCCCTGCGATTCATTTAATCGACGTTCACAAAACAAAACAAATACAAACATGGATGGACACGGATGGGACAGCGACGTTACAATTCCAAATGGATTTATGTATTTGAAATGTTTATATAGTTTTAACTTTGGCTATTAGCAACGTACTGGGATCTACCGGCGCATAGCGCTATTGCGAAATCATTAGACGACATAGCAGGCAACATGATTTGACATCAAGAAAGCAGACAAGAAGACAAGAATTCAAAGGAGCTTACCAAGTGGCTGCACACCGGGTCAAAGTTATGTGGCAATAATACAACTCTTGCGCCACCTTCTTATTGGGCGAACACCGGTCACATGGACCCACAGCACACCGTTCTCTTAAAGAGGCACTACACCATTGGGCTGCCGAGCCTCAGACGTTCATCAACAACTCAACTAAGTAAATAAGAAACAACAAAACTACACAAACGGCAGACCTCCACAGAAAACACAACACCTCCCACTTAAGTTGCTGATCTTATGATCCAGGCAACTTACCAAAATCAATGAAAGGACCCCTTAGTGACACCCTTATTATTATTATTATTATTTTTTTATTATTATTATTTTTTTTTTTTATGCCCATGTGGAAGTGTAAGTGTCCAATGTCCAAGTCAATCACATCCCTTTGGCAGTTGTGTGGTGCACTGCCTGGGGATATGCATGCTCTTACCTCTTCATGAGTGAGCAATGTGATGGGCATGGTGGCAGCGCTAGGCTTGCACCAACCAGCCAACAAGGGGTAAGGGTGGTGACTGGGGTTTGGGCAGGTGTGTGACAAGGGGATTGGGCGGTGTGCAGAATGAGAGGGATTCAGGAAGAGGCGGGTGTCATGGCAGCTGGGGTGGATGAGTTTGGTCCTCCACCGGGAGCAGGACCACCAGCCTTCTCACTTCTCTTCTTATAACTGCCATGGGCAGTGAAGAACTCTTCTTTCGGCCACCCGCCAAGGAAACAGGAAGGCCAGCACAAGTTGCGATGTCGGCATCCCTGACGATCCCTTTACGATCAGGGTAGACTTTCAGAATCCGGCCCAGATGAAACTGACCTCTCAAAGCGTTTGGGTCAGCAATCCAGACGAGGTCGCCGACTTTGACGTTCCTCTCTGTCCGGTGCCACTTGTGTCAAACAAACAGATTTGGGCCAGCTAGTTGTCTCCACTTTGACTGAACTGGGGCCTGGCAGTTGCCACCCAGCCAGATTCCCACTGCTCGTCTTATCCAGGCGATGGTCCCACACAACCGTGTCAGTGAACTGAACTTTCGGGGTTTCAAAAGGCGCACAAGCGCAACGCTGGTCGGGCCCGACCATTTCCTGGGCTGGGCTTTTGCTGTGACAAGGGCCGAGAACGCCTTCCTCCGAAGTTCCCCGATCTCTTCAGTGACAGAGGGGTTGATGTCTCCGGCGGTTTTCACGGGCCAATCTGACTCAGGCAGCTTCAAAAAACCTGGGCCTTCCTGCCAGACTGATCCCTCGGCAAGCTCCTCAGGGGATGCTCCCCTTGTGATGGGGTCGGCGATATTGTCTTTTCCTTCGACCCACCTCCAGCTGTCCACTGGTCCGGCCTTTTGGATTTCTCCAATCCGGTTCGCAAAAAATGTCTGATAGCCATAGCTATCCTTCTGGATGGCTCCCAGGATTGTCTGACTATCGACAAAATGGATCCACTGTTCGACCTTGATGTAGCAGTGCTTCTCGAAGTATGTCTTCAGGCGGGTTGCAAAGACAGCCCCACAAAGCTCTGCTTTAATGACATCACCTTTCTGGTCTAGAGGGGTGAGCTTGGCCTTTGATTCGACCAGCTTCACTACCACTCCATCTTGTTCCGTCTCTCACCGAAGGTAAAGAACGGCTCCGTAGGAAGTTTCGCTCCCGTCAGAAAACGTGATCCCCATCGGGCGGCCTATGGCTCCATGGGGTGTGAGGCTCCTATCAAATCTGACTTGGCCAAGCCTTACATACTGCTCAAAGAGCTTTATTGCAGCCTCTCGAAGACGTGTCGAGAGAGGATCATCCCAGGTGTCCTTGGAGGGACGGTCTCTTCCTGCTTCCTGAAAGGACTCTCTTATGAGCATCACTCCTCGTTGCTTGGCAGGTGAGGCCAGGCCGATGGGGTCATAGAACCCTGCGACCTGACTCAGCAGCATGCGCCTGGTGAGAGGGTCGGGGGTGCCGTCTCTGATCTCATCCTCCCGTAGATCCAGCCCGGTTCTCATCTTTCCTCGCCTCTTTGAAAAGTTCACAGACGTTAGCACACAGAGTTTGTCAGATTCGGGTTCGTATCCCACTCCCAATGCCTTATTCTCTTCGTCCCGCATCTGGTTGGGGAGTATAAGGGTCTTTGGCTCTGTCGACCCGACGTTGTTGGGGTCAGTGGGTTTTTCACTCCTCCCACTTTGGCCTGTCAGGACACAGGGCTTAAGGGAGAAACCCCCTGCTTTTAGGATTTCCTCCACTCCTTTGGTCATTTTAATCAGGGTTTGGAGGTCATTATGTGACGTCAATATGTCGTCCACGTAGCAGTCCTCTGTCAGGATCCGGCGTTCTGCAACCATGGATGCAAACTGGGGCAGGTTTGCCGTCTCTCTCATGGCAACCTGAGCGATGCAACTGGCAGGCTTGTCGCCGATGTTGACCCTGACGACGGCAAACACACCGATTTCATCATCGGGGTTATCCCTCCAGAGGAATCGATGGAGGTGTACCTCCTCGTCCTTCAGCCACACTGAATTATACATTTTTTTAACATCACCAAGAGCAGCGTACAATCTGCTCCTGAATCTCAGAAGGACGCCTCGGATTTGGTTGAGGACATCAGGGCCTTTGTGCAGAAGGTTGTTCAGGCTCATCCCTTTAAACTCCTGGTTACTGTTCCAGACTATCCTCACTGGCGTTGAGCTAGAATGAGGATTCGGGGCGACCAGATGGCTGATGTACCAGATCGGCCCGTTCCAGCCCTCAATCTCTTTCTTTGTGAGCTTGATGGCTGCTCCTCTTGATACCATCTCGCGGATCTGCTCTCCATATGCCGCTTTCCATACAGGTTCTCTTGCCAGTCGAGCCTCGGTGTTCCGGAAGGTTGCTTCCACTGCTCGGCGGTTATCTGGCAGAATCGCTGGGTCGGCCTTCCATGGGTAGGCCGCATCCCAGTGTGGGGCGTCACTGTGCTTGTCTACTAGCACATAAGAGAGGCAGTCCTTTATTTTCTCTAACTCCCTTTCTTCTCCAAGGGTCATCTCTTTGCCTCCCGGGGGACACTTGCTGCACTTGCAGCTCCCGCATTTCGGGTCACATGCTGCTCCAATACTGTCCCACTTGAACCACTCAAACACCTCTTTATTCGTGGCAGTGGTGCTGCCGAGTGTCACTTTTTCCAACCTCGTTGGGTCCTCGTCACTCAGGTCTATGGTGTCCACCAGGACCTCCTTGTACACCCTTGAGGATGTTCTCATGGACCTTGCAAAGTGGGTTTCGGACTGGTGCAGCGTTAGGTCGACCATCTCGAAGAGATCAGGGTGAGTACCGCCAACAGTTTTGCCCAGTGGGCCGTCCCAGAGGACTAGATCTCCCTCCATCTTGAACGGCTGTGGAACTAGGCGACCTTCCCTGTGGCTGATCAAAAGATCTATGTTCTCAGGACGGACCAGTTCTTCTGCAGCGACGTCGGGAAAGATCTTTTGCAGTTGCTGCGGAGTGACAGGCTGACTTATCTCCGCGATACTCTCCAGGCCATAGCAGAGCAGTTTGTGTTCCGTTACCGTCCCCTTGGTGGTCTTCACTCTTAGACGCAGGGAGTATCTCTTGGTTGTGACAGTCTTTCTCATCCCTCCTACTCCATGGACGATTAACTTAATGCTCTCACCAATCAGTCCAAGGCGTTGGGCAGCGTTGTTTGTTATATAGTTGGTGTCAGAGGCAAGGTCAATAAGAGCACCGATTAGCTGGTCTGAGTTCGTGGTTACGTCCAGCAACATCATTACCACCGGGTATTCTTTCAGTCCACCTCCAGCAGTGCAGATCGATGTTGAGACTTTGTTAGAAAATGCCTTCCTGAATTCTGCTCTCAGTTCCGGAGTGACTTTCGCCAGTAGCTCTACCTGCTGGCTGGTCATCCCGAGGCCTTTTCGTTCCACCCTCTTGGTACCTTGCTCCTCGCTACCAGTGTCTTTTTCTTGAGCGATGAACTTGGGGCAGAGCAGATAATGGTGAGACTCTTCTCTGCGGCAGTCCATTTTACTGCAGAGAAACTTTGGGTTGCAACGGCCATCCTTTAGGTGGAAGCACAGGCACCGTGCACATGCATCCCCCATGGGTCTTTAGATGGGCCTTTCTCCTCTGGAGATCCATCTCCCTGAAGGCTTTGCAGGCAAACAGCCTGCCAGCGTGTGTCTCATCGGCACAGGCAGTGCATGAGCCCAAGCATGAGCCCGTTGACTGAGACCCTCTTTGGCCTGAGGTGGCTTTGGAGAACGCTTTCTTGGCTCCTCTTTCTTGCTTGTCTGCCGGGCCTCTCACTGAGGGGCTCCACTCTCCAGGGCTTGCCTCCAGCAGATCCAGCTCCTCCAGGATTGCCTCCCGTTTCTTCAGGAAGCGCAGCAAGCAGTCGAAGTGGTTAGGTGGAGCAAAACCATTCGCAGCCTCAAACTTGTGTTCAATCCATTTCTCCTTCAGAGAGCTTGGGAGCTTGCTTTCAAGGGACTGTGCTACCCAACGGTTCTTTATAACATCCTCTTCTCCCAGGATCATAAGGTTGCTAAGGGCCCGCTCCACGGTTTGGATCAGCTCAATTGCTTTCCTGGGGTTGTTTCCTTTTACGGGGAGTAGGGCCTGAACCTCCTCGGACATCCTCAGGACGATTTTCGCCTTGTTCCCGAAGCGGTTGTCGAGGCGCCTGAACATTTCATCTGCCGACGCCCAGCTGGACAGAACCAGGTCTTTTTTCACTCTGTCGCTGAGACTTGCTAGGAGATGGAACCTTGTAACCCCAGCCGTCCTCTGTGGGTTTCCCAGCTGTTCCAACTCTTCCCACTCAGCCTTCCACCGGTAGTAGTCGGTCATGTCTCCTGAGAACGTGGGCAGGCGTGTTCTTTCAAGACTGATCTGTGGTCTGAAGCCGTAAACCCCGGGATTCATGCCAGGGATGCTTTGTGGTGGTGCGTGTGGGAAGTTCGGAACCGCAGGCGCCGCCTCTTCTCCCCCGTCAAGCTCTTCAGTCCGCTTCAACTTTTTCCAGCTCTGCACCCAGTCATGCAGTCTGTTTCCCATGTTGTATAGCTGCTGCTTGTACACTGTTGTCTTGGCTTCAGAGACAATGGTTTCCCATTCAAGCACCTTCCGCTCGAGCATGCTGATCCTCTCCTCCAGGCTCTCTCTCAGGACTTGACAGTCTTCCTCCGGCAACTCCTTCACGTCAGTGTACTCAACCTCGGCACATTTCTCCTCTGCACCGTCGGCGTACAGTTTTATTTCGACATAGGCGAATTTGAACCATAATGTCTCCTTAGCGAGCCGGAGCGTGTCTGTGTATGTGTCAAGGCACTTCGCCGTTTTCTCCTCTGCATGAGCTGCTTCTTCTTCTGCCTTTTCCACTTCTCCCAGAGCATCGATATATTCGAGACCAGTATCGTGCACCTTTTCAAAGTCCACACCTGTTCTGATCTCGTCAATGAGTGCTCTTTTTCCTAGGAGATCTACAGTGAGGGACAGCTTCTTCGCTCTTTTGCTGAAGAGGGCCTGTGCTGTTGAGCGCTTTCCTTTCAGGGCCGCTAATTCTGCCAAATCCATTTTCCTTTTCCCGCACTGACCAAGGTGCTGTTCCACAGAGGGGTCTATTCGGCCTATTCCTCTTCGTATGGTGCTCCTTCACTGGTCAACGCTGATAGGGCGGTGACAGACTTGGCTCTTGGCTTGATGTGCTCAGGCCGTTGATTTATTACTGTTCCGTTTTCTCCCCACGGAAGGGGTAACCCGGTGTACAAAGAATATTACTCGGTATTCCACTTTTGTTTGTTTATTCTTTAACAAAGGGAAAGCAGGTAATAAATCTGAAAGGTAAGGAATGCGATGTTACACTTCTCATGTGCATTACACAAACATCACCTGCATTCATCAAAATACCAATATACAACAATAATAATAATTTACAATCATTAATGTACACGTTTCAAACGTCACCCATGCGCCATATTCAAATCCTATTCAAATCTCCGCAATAGGAAACTAGAACTCCCAGAATGCCCCGCGGCAACCCAGGAAGTACAGCACAAATGCCGGTCCCTGCGATTCATTTAATCGACGTTCACAAAACAAAACAAATACAAACATGGATGGACACGGATGGGACAGCGACGTTACAATTCCAAATGGATTTATGTATTTGAAATGTTTATATAGTTTTAACTTTGGCTATTAGCAACGTACTGGGATCTACCGGCGCATAGCGCTATTGCGAAATCATTAGACGACATAGCAGGCAACATGATTTGACATCAAGAAAGCAGACAAGAAGACAAGAATTCAAAGGAGCTTACCAAGTGGCTGCACACTGGGTCAAAGTTATGTGGCAATAATACAACTCTTGCGCCACCTTCTTATTAGGCGAACACCGGTCACATGGACCCACAGCACACCGTTCTCTTAAAGAGGCACTACACCATTGGGCTGCCGAGCCTCAGACGTTCATCAACAACTCAACTAAGTAAATAAGAAACAACAAAACTACACAAACGGCAGACCTCTACAGAAAACACAACACCTACTAAACCATGCCAACACAATGCAGATCCATTTAACTATTTACTTGGAAAACTATAGTTATATCGGTACAACCATATAAATTAGCAAAACATAGTCACAGTTCAAATACGAGTATTGGTCATTGAACACCACACCCAATAATACACAGATTAAATGAAACAGTATTCCAAAACCCTTTACCTTTAAATCCTATAGCTGGCAAATATAGCTAAATAATACCTTGGGTATCCAATGAGTTACCGAGTCATATGGTGCAGGCCTGATACGAAGCTCGGGATCGTAGAAGCCATAAACAAAAGGGCTACTTCGCGCCAATGCGCCGAGAACAAATGTAACTCTCCGCCAGCAACACTGGCCGCCGTCCTTGCCGCGAGCGTCTCGAGCCGACGGAAAGGTGAGACGTCCTCCAAACAGTCAACCGAGATGTCCGGCAACCCGAGTAGTCCCTTGTCCGAAGGACTCCTCTGTCCCCCGGTCCTCGTGTGTCCAGCCGAGCAGTCCAAACGATGCGCATTAAAGCAGTAGGGCCGAGCTCTTCGAGTGGCCAACGACGTGCGTCGTGACCTAGGTCGCATTGGTCGCGACGTAGTGCCAAACCTAATGGTACGGCCACACCAACCGCGTTACTCGCGTTGGACAACGCGAGTAACGCGCCTAACCTGACGCTTGACCAGTGTGTGGTGGTTCAACGCTTCCAACGCGTCAACGCGCCAACGCAGCTAGATGAGTCCATGTCCATGCAAGTGAACGGAGCGTTCCCTCTTCGTCATAACTATCAAACCAAACATCCTTCACATTCACTGAGCGAACATTATGAAAGTAAAATGCACATTTCTCGCTAAAAATGCTTCCATAAACGCATTTAATGGCGTAACTATGTAACTATTTCCACCCAGAATAAAGAAAAATGTCGGCAGTGGCTGCGCTGGAGTCCGAGGTAGGAAACCCAAACGCCGCCGTGTTTGGGTGATAGAGTTTAGATCGGGTTAGATTAAATAATCTCGGATATAAATAACAATAATCGGGTTAAATAACTTCACATGGTGTGTCTGGTGTGTTTCCAGCATTCGTAGTGTTGATCAGCAGAGAAGCAGTCCGCCAAGACGTTGAGGTTGCTTAGCAACCAGAGACTCTGTCCATGCAAGTGAACGGAGCGTTCCCTCTTCGTCATAACTATCAAACCAAACATCCTTCACATTCACCGAGCGAACATTATGAAAGTAAAATGCACATTTCTCGCTAGAAATGTTTCCATAAACGCATTTAATGGCGTAACTATGTTAATATTTCCACCCAGAAAAAAGGAAGATGTCGGCCGTATGCTTCTGTGCAAGCTCACTACTCTCTGCCAGTGACGTCGGGTCAAGCTCCACGCTGATTGGCTACCGCGGCTATGCGTCACGCGTTGGAGCATTGAAAGTTCAATTTTCTGAACTCCGGGCGTTGGTGCGATGGGCGCGTTACTGCGTTTACGTGCGTAATTACGTGCAACTGCCGCGCCTAACGCCCCCAACGCAACGCTTCAACGCTTCAACGCGTGTACCGCGCCTAAACCAATGGTTCCCTATGCAAAAATGCCGATTTTCAACGCCCCTAACGCGAGCAACGCGGTTGGTGTGGCCGTACCATAAGGATTCCCTGGAAGAGGCGAAGGAGCAGCCTACCCTACGTCGCCGTGGGAACGTGTGAAATTTTGAATGGGATTGATTGGGACTGCAGACGAGAGACCAGCAGCGACGTCACGGCGACGGCATGGAAGATCCGCCCACCGGCGGCGGTGTCACGGCGACGTACATAAGGAAATTCAGACAAAATGTACGTCTACTCTCGACGTGTGGATAAGTTCGTCGCCACTAAGACGCCTGCTACCCTACGTCGCCGTGAGAACGCCTGAACTAGAGAGAAGGCTATTTAAATATATTAAAGATTTGCGTGAGAATCACGTCAATAAGTTTGACTAAAAGAGCAAAAATCTATCTGATTGTGAATAAATTCGAACCCACGAACCCTTAATTACCAACCTAGCATCGCTACCACTTACACCACTGTGGCTAACAAGTGAAACATCGTTACACTTATAATCAATGACACCACTGTGGCTTTTATGATAGACACGTTACACTTTTTATAGAACTATATTACACTATAATTTGCTTCATGGGATATTTTATTAGTCTTTGACATTTAAAAAAGAAAAGGCTATAGGCTACAATATAATCAATACAAATTCATACGCATCACTGTATTACAAAGTTAATTTAAAATTAATTATAGATGGATAGACCAAAAGGCCTATTTATTTTTATATTATAAAAAGGCATATTGGTCTATCAATATCTAAGCTATATATTATTGCATGTACGTTTTTATTACACTGACGCACCTAGCCTATATTTATTCTGTTCAATGAGATGTTAACTGATAACATAGGCTTTTGGTTGTGGTAGCAGCCATGGTGACAATGGCTGGCTGCCACAGGTCGCTCATTCAGCCATACCTCTGGTTGGTTGCGACCTATTTGCCGCCAAAAGGGTCGCGACGCTTTTATGGTCGCGACCTAGTCGGTCAGCCTGCCAGAGCCAGTGGCAGCCAGCGCGGCCGGCAAGTGGCAGCCAGCGCGGCCGGCAAGTGGCAGCCAGCGCGGCCAGTGGCAGCCAGCGCGGCCAGTGGCAGCCAGCGCGGACAGTGGCAGCCGCGCGTTGCTGCCCGTCATTACGTCGTATGATTATCATACCATCGTACTAAATCATACAAAAATGTTCAAATGAAAGAGACCGATTACGATTACGAGTTTGAGTAAAATGGTAAATATATACCTGATCGTGATGAGTATCGAACAGCCATTGTGATGATTACCAACCTAGGGCCACTACCACTTGTACCACTGTGCCATTGACGTTTTGTCGTTGTACTTTTATTAAACTATATAACTCTATAACGAAGAACTTTGTACCTATACTTTATCAGGCTTAATGATATTTAACAAAACAAATAGGCTATGTATAATTTCGAAAATACATTATTTCAATATGCCCCAAATTACAACTAATATATCACTCTATAACGAAGTGCTTTGTGCATAATATACCTTATTAGGCTTAATAACATTTAACAAAACAAATATATAGGCTATATATAAGATATAAAATTCATTATTTGACTGATAGACTGATAGCCCAACTATTTTATCATTTTAAACTGTACTTCAATATAGAAATATTAAAACAATATTAGCAATAAAGAGCTGTAGGTAGCTTTCGCCCTTTCTGGTACTTCAACTGTCGCAAAAAACCCGTTAATAACATGTAAATTAACTGATTAAGGACCGCCCATAGAATTTGAGCGACCGAGCCAGCCAGCGACCAAAACGGCAGCCAGACGAGAAAACGGCAGCCAGACGTGCGACCAACACAGCGACCAAAGCGACCTACGTCGCGACTAATGCGACCTACGTCGCGACCAATGCGACCTAGGTCGCGACGCACGTCGTTGGCCACTCAGAGAGCTCGGCCCTGCTCCATTAAAGGCTTCCGAGCTGGACACCTTGAGCAAAGTCCACGACTAATAAACTAGCTCTAGCCGAGTTAGCTTTTTGATGCACTTCGGTGTTTCAGTCCGAGTTCTCGAATTAAAGTAACATAACACAACTACACTACTTTACAATGCTTCCCTAAGAGCCACTAGTCGTTCGTCTAACAACATTAACAACCGTAATGCTTTACTGAGTGTTTTACCCAAGTCAACTATAGCTGTGTGTCATGGAGCTCATCTCAACATTCTCATACTCGTTTTTTTTACGTTCCCCACACTTCCTCATGATCATGCAACTTACATTCGTTTCTCATTGGCTTAGAAAATAAACAAAATGCAACTTTATTTAAAATAAAAGATTCTTAAAACATTCCCAGCATCATGAACATAGTGATAAAGAAAACAAAATACAATTTACATCATGTTAATAACAATACATGAACTGTATGAAACTCTATTCAATATGCCATATCAGACATATGCATTGTTTTTAATTCCTATGTATTCTATTAATGAACTTATTCTGCATGTACTTCTATTCATACTATTTATTAATTCATATTTATTATATTAATGAACTTATTCTACTTATATTTCAATTTATACTATTTATTCATTCATATTTATTAATCAATGAACTTTTTTTGGGGGGAGAAGACGAAAGCCTTCACGCGGCCTCCCTTGTGAGTAACAAGAGATGGTGCAAGACCAACTTGTGAAACGAATGTCGCCAACCAAACAAAGAGCTGGCAGGCCAAGGAACGGAGAAGCGCCCCACTCATGACGCACGGTCATCCCGACCGTCGAAAACCGTTGTCCTCCACAGTGCTTAATTTGAGGGGGAGCAAGGGGGAGCGCGCTCCGGAAGCTCTGACGCGCGCTCCGGAAGCTCTGACGTGCGCTCCGCCAGCTGGATCTGGAGTGTGTGTGTGTGTGTGTGTGTGTGTGTGTGTGTGTGTGTGTGTGTGTGTGTATGTGTGTGTGTGTGTCTAATACTGTGTGCATGTGTGTGTTTTGTTCAGATGTGCAGCAAGAGAGGTTGGACTTGGAGTGACGCGAGTCGGGTGAGTGATGTGTGATAAATCTGCGAGGAGTTAGCGAAAGTGGCTGCGGAGAAGAGGGGCAAGAAGGCCAAAATGAACTTTATTATTATTATGTTTTTTGTGGTATTCTGGTATTGTTCTGGTTGATAATATGTAGGCTATCTATTTGTTAACGTGGCCAAGTTGTCATGCCAGATTGTTGTTCTAACTAGGCCTACTATAATCTATGAGGTAGCCTATGTATTTGTTTTCATCTTTTGATGCGACGGAGATCCATTTTCAAGGACTTGGTGTATTTTGTTGTGTTGAGAATACAATGACTCAATGACGCACCTGCGAGTGCATGACATTATTCCTCAACTGTTAGTAAACAACGGTAAACTTTATAACGTGTGGCTGTGTGTCTCTCCAACCTAACATATGATTACTATTTTTTCTGGGTACATCCCCATTCATGAGGCTTTAGTAGGCTAATTTCTTGCGATGTTGACTAAATAAGTGTGGGTTGTTCGAAAGCGCCCACCAGAGCCGCCCCCCCCCCCCCCGCCGCTTTTTTTCTACTCGTCCTCAGCGCTCCGGGAGCTCCCACTTGACAAATTAAGCACTGGTCCTACAGTGCTCCAACTCAACGTCGAGGGCCTCACCACCGCCAAACTCTAGATCGTACGTCACCTGGCTGATTCCAATGGGGCAGCGGTTGTACTCCTGCAGGAGACCCAGTGCACTAACAATAACATCCTCAAGATGCCAGGTTTCCATCCCGCTGGGTCCATTCAGAGCAAGCAGCACGGAGTGGCAACCTTCGTGAGGACTGAACTAACCTAGTCAGCCACTAACTTCAGTCATCAACGTATATAAGCCCCCACCATCAGAGCTGTCTGCTACGTCACTCCCGTCCATAACTGCCCCCGCCATCTACGCAGGTAACTTCAACTGTCAACACACAGATTGGGGTTACAACTACACAACATCAAACGGAGTGGCGCTGAGTGAATGGGCCTCCAACACCGATGCCCTGCTACTGTACGACCCCAAGGAGCCGCCAAGCTTCTTCTCTGTACGCTGGAACACCTCTACCAACCCGGACCTGGCCTTCGCTGTGTGCCGGAGCAATGACCCGAAACCGGAGAGACGCGTCCTAGACAGGTTTCCCCGCTCACACCACCGTGTGAGCGGGGTGTGATGATAATGACCGTCCATCATTAAAGTCCCATCACTGGTGCAACCGGTACCAGGGAAACCTGTCAAAAGATGGAACTTTCGAAAGGCCAACTGGGAGTCATTCGCTCAGGAGACAGAAAGAAGGATGGCTAGTCTGCCAGAACCTGATGCAGCCAACGTGGACGCCGCCTAAGAAGCCTACTGTAAGGTCCTCCTAGGAGCGGCAAAAAAGACCATCCCACGCGGCTACAACAGGAACTACATCCCTGGCTGGGACGAGGTGTGCAGCGGCCTCCTGAGCGCCCACCAGAGGGCTAGCTCCAGGGAAGATGTGGATGCGATTGCAGAAGCACTGCTTCAGAGACTGGACACCACACGCAGAGACAGATGGACTGAAGTTGTTGAGTCAATTGACTTTACCCACTCTAGTCGGAAGGCGTGGCAAACCATCAACCGGCTAACAGGCAGATGCACAAAGCCCCCAAGCTGCCCAGTCACAGCAGATGCCATCGCGTCCGAGCTCCTGAAAAACGGTCGCTTCCCAGACGCAGACAAAGATGTTGCCCATCTGATAACGCAGGAGGTGACTTCCCTCTCCAGGGTGATTCACAGCAGACGAACTCAGTAAGGCCATGAGCAAGCTCAAGCCCGGCAAAGCTCCAGGACGTGACAACATCCACCCAGAGTTTGTTATGCCCCAGAGCACAATAGCATCCAGCTGGCTCTGTGCATTCTTCTCATCCTGCTACCAGAGATGCAAGCTGCCCAAGACCTGGCGCGTGCTTCTGTAATCGCCCTGCCAGAGCCAAACAAACCTGCGGAAGACCCCAAGGCATACCGACCCATATCGCTGCTCTGTGTTCCATTTAAAATCCTGGAAAGAATGATCCACTGCCGCATTGAGCCAGTGATTGACCCACAGCTTCCACAGGAACAGGCCGGTTGCCGTCGCGGTAGGTCCACAGTGGACCAGGTTACACTTCTGTCTCAAAACATCGAGGACAGCTTCCAGGATAATGAGAAAGCTGAGGTAGTGAACCTGTACTTGACCGCCGCGTATGATACCGTCTGGCACCGCGGACTTCACCTGAAGCTGCTGAGGACAATATCCGACGCATGGTGAAATTCATCAGGGAGACGCTGTCTAACCACAGTTTTGTCCTACAGACCAGCGATGGCCAGCTCAGCAGGCTAAGAAGACTACGGAACGGTGTCCCACAGGGCTCGGTCCTTTCTCCGATGCGGTTTAATATTTACATCTATGATCTAGATAGAGGGAAGAGAGGCTCCAATGACCTTTTCCGCTGATCTCACCACTCTTTGCAGGGCCATTTTGTCCGCCGCACTGCAGCTGGAGAACCAGGTAGAGATGGCGTACGTCAGCACACTCTCCACTGCCCCCCTGTAGAATGTGGTGAGGATATTGGGAGGTAGTGAGGCCTGATGAAGTTTCCTCAGGAAGTACAATCTCTGTTGGGCCCGCTTCACTAGCCCAGTGGTGTTTTTGGACCAGGAAAGGTTGCCAGAGATATGTACTCCCAGGAACTTGATGTTCTCCACCTTTTCCACTTAACGATTAATGATGCAGAGGGGTGTGTGCTTAGGTTGTGATCTACAGAAGTCCACGATCATTTCCTTGGTCTTTTCCGCATTGAGCACCAGGTTGTTGTCTCTGCACCAGCTCTCAAACAGATTGACCTCCTCTCTGTAACAGGATTCCTCATTCCCATGAATGAGACCCATGACTGTAGTGTCATCTGCAAACAGCATCAACACAACATCTCGAAGATGTTCAGGCAAAGACAATACCAAGGGTCGCGCTGATCCGTCGCCTCGCTGGCACAACCTGGGGAGCCACTGCCAAGACACTCCACCCAAGCCCTGGTCTTTTCAGCAGCGGAGTACTGTGCCCCAGTATGGAGCAGAAGTCCACACGCAAAAAAAGGTGGATGTGGCTATGAACAACGCCCTCCGGATCATCACTGGATGCCTGAAGTCTACCCCTATCGTCCTGCTATTAGTCCTTGCAGGAATCGCACCGGCTGGCCTACGACGAGAGGCTGCCACTCTCGCCCTGGCAAGGAAAGCACGGAAGCATGATTGGCACATCCTCCATAACACCACAGAGACAGCAGCTCCTCTGAGCAGACTCAAGTCCCGCCACCCTTACAACAAGGCGGCACAAGAGTTGCTCCGTTCCACCACTGAAGACCTGTCCAAAGATGGATGGCTGGCGGCAGCTTGGAAGCAGGAGCTGGGCCAACCCAAATCCACCTCTACATCTTGGATCCAGGAGATGGAGCCACAGGAGACGATCTTCCACGCCGGCAATGGACTCTGCTGAACCGTCTACGTACTGGGGTCGGTCGGTTCAAATCTTCAATGAAGAAGTGGGGCCTGCGCTGCATGCGAGTGTGGTGCCCCTGAACAGACTGTCGAGCATATTATGACCACCTGCCCCCTATACAGACCACCCTCGGAAGCCGGCCTCTTTGACGTGGGACCAGAGACAAGGGCATGGCTACAAGACACTGAGTTGGACCTCTGATGTGACAAGAAAGAAGAAGAATGAACTTTTAATAGTCAGGCCTAAATTTCCAATGGGCTACATCCTCCTTCTAACTGTCTGCATGTCCTCATGAGACACTATGACACATGAGAAACCTATGACATACAGGGTAAAGAAAATATTCTAGAGTAATGACCTAACACCCAAGTTTAGTAATTATGCCCCTATGGACAATAGTAGTTGGCTGATCCCTAGCCTTTCCTCCTTCATCATAAGTCAGATGAATTAGAGGCTTCACATGTCTCTAATTCATCTAGTTATTGGCCAAAGATCTCTGCTAGTCTTTGTCATAGACATAGGCCTAGTTTTGGGAGTACTAACAGGCGATTAATAGGCTCCCTGGTCAGCCTCAGAGTCAGAGTGGTCAGAGTTAGTAGAGTGGGCACCGGCAACTTCATCTTCTGAATGACACTCCTCTGCTATGTCTTCAGGAGCATTGCTTTGAGGTTCCTCCTCCTCAGAGACTTCATCCAATTCTCCCTTTACTTCCTCTCCTTCAGTTGCGACTCTTTCCTCCTCTTTTCTTCGTTTAAGGGCGCATCCCTCATGTTCACTTTGGGAATCATCAGCAGCAGGCTGATGATACATAGGTCCTCCTAGGTATGTGCTTTTGCAGGTATTCTCCATAGGATCTTTGAGTTCCTCCACACATGTCCGAAGGTGAGTCTGTGTCCTCTGGTTCCACTACAGGTGTCCTGTCTATCTTTCTTTGGTGTCTGTGCTGTCTCTGTAGTAGTGACTTTGGCCTCACTGTCGAATCTACATGATCTTTGCCCTCCGGCATTCTCATAGACTGACTGATGGGTAAGAGGTGATCTCGATGTAATGTTCTCACTCCTCCACTTCCATCTTCAGGCTTCACCCGGTAGACTGGTAAGTTGGGTAGTTTACAGACTATGACATATGGCACAGATATCCAGCGGCTCTCGAGCTTGTGTTTGCCTTTCAGACCCCGATTTTTCAGGAGTACTCTGTCACCAATGTCAACAGTAAAATACCTTCTGCTATGCCCTTTTATTTCTTTGATGTATCTTATCGGCTGATTTGCTGGCGAGTCTTTTTTTTGCTGAGCTCCTCCACATACCGGGAATGGTGTTTGTCGCCGGAGCCGTCAGGTGAAGTGCCAACGCAAAGGTCTACTGGCAGCTGAGCTTCTCTGCCGAACTTCAGTAGATATGGTGAGTATCCAGTGGAGTACCATTTTGTACTATTATAGGCATGGACGATGTATGGAACATGCTGACTCCATGAACGTTTCTTCTCATGCCCCAACGTGGCAAGCATCGACAGTGAAGTGCGATTGAATCATTCGGGTTGAGGGTCCCCTTGTGGATGGTAGGGTGTGGTACGAGATTTACGCACCCCCAGGATCATCAGGAGCTCTCGAATCACTTTCAAAGTCTCTTCCTTGGTCCGAATGTATTCTGCTTGGCAGACCATAATGCACAAAGTACCTTTCCACCAGGATCTTTGCCACTGTGAGTGCTTTTTGATTCCTGGTAGGAAACGCCTGTGCGTAACGGGTGAAATGGTCTGTCACAACTAATACCTTGCTTATTCCCTTTGAGTCAGGTTCCATGGAGAGGAAGGAGAAGGAAAAACAAAATGGTGGCGGAAGGTTTGGCCTGTGAAAGTGGCGTACAGTGTATTCTTTGAAAAACTTTGAAATACTTAAACTCTGCAACATAACTATACAGGTTCAGACTGCACCCACGGCAATACGGGGGAAGGTTTAAAAAGAAAGTTGTAAAGGAAAGAAGAAACAGCACATTTGTGCACCCACGGCAATACGGGGGAAGGTTTAAAAAGAAAGTTGTAAAGGAAAGAAGAAACAGCACATTTGTGGAGTGACGTCACTCTGGACCTTTTTGACAAGTTGGTTACTCCAGTTATGTTGTATGCATGTGAAGTGTGGGGGTTTGAAAAACTACATCTGTTAGAAAAACTACATCTCAAATTTCTAAAGTACATCTTAAAAGTTAAAATGACAACCTGCAGTCATATGGTGTATGGAGAGCTTGGACGGTACCCACTCTGTGTTACAGTTAAAAAAATAATAATTGGATATTGGGGGAGACTGATAGAAAGTAAAGAAAGTAAACTTAGTAAAATCATGTACAATCAGCTACACAGCTTACATAGCAGTGGTGCATATGCTTCACCCTGGGTATCACAGGTGAAACAGATACTGGATGACTGCGGGTTGTCATACATCTGGATAACACAAAAGTACAACATTAACTGGCTGAAAAAAATTGTTGAGCAGAGGTTAAAAGATCAATTCATCCAGAGGTGGCAGAGCGAGCTTACAAGCATGACTTCCTGTGACACGTACATAGAATTTAAACAAGAGTTTAAATTAGAAAAATACCTGATGTATGAAAACCAAAAGTCCAGACAGGCTATCTGCAATTTTAGAACGAATAACACCAGAATACCTAAAGTCACTGGAAGATACAAAGGGCTGGAAAGAAGCGAAAGAATGTGCAACATCTGCGATTCCAATTGTGTTGGCGACGAATATCATGTGCTTTTTGAGTGTAAAAATGTAAACGTAATGTATTATAGAAAAAAATACCTGCCAAAATATTATGTCTATTCTCCATCTAAGATCAAACTGATTTTGCTTTTGAGGTCAAATAACCCAGGGGTTATTGCTAAAACAGGTGCCTTTCTGAAAAATGTCCTGCCATTGTTTAAGTAATGTTTTCGTTTTTTCCCTTGCCGTGCACCATTGTTTTGGTCTGTAATGATTTAAGTTGAATTTTGTGCTCCATGCCATGTGCTATGGCCGTGAGCCGTAATAAATAAATGAAAAATGGAAATCAATGCAGACAAGGTCCATGGGATCACTGCTTACAATCTGGTGCAGGGGTGCAGCCTTCTTGCAAGGTGTTTTGCATGTGTTACATTCTCCACAGTCCTTGACATATTGTTCAGTGTCCAGCGCCATCATGGCCCAATAGAATCTTCTGCGAGGAAGATCAGTTGCCTGCTCCACTCCTAAATGACCCATGTCATCGTGTAAGGACCGCAGAACAGCCTCTCGGAAATCAACCGGCAGCACGAGCTGGGTTACCTGTCCTCCAGAGGGTTTCTGACTCTTCCAGTGCAGTAGTCCATCTTTAAGCACCAAACGGTCTCGCTCTCTCTTGATTTAACTCAGCTCTGAGTTCTTCTCTCGGTCATTCAGCCATGTGTCTTGCTGTATGGCTTCCATTCCTTTCTGGATGATGTCATCCTTCTGCTGGGCTTCTTTCAAGTCAACTTTGGACATCAGCCTCAAGGACAGCAAGTTGAGGTGAGTTGGGAAGGCGAATACCTCCGGGAAGCATTCAGGGGACGCTCCAAGTTGATCAATGTATCGCAGAGGTGCTCCCGATGACTCTGTAGTGCAAACCCTCCACCAGATGGATTTCACTCCACTCTAAGGTATCTCCTCCCACTCTCCTTTCTCCACCTCATCAGCGGTATTTGATGTCAAACTCATATGTTGCTAAGGCAGCCAGCCAGCGATGTCCTGTTCCGTTAAGTTTGGCTGTCGTTAACACATAGGTTAGTGGGTTATTGTCCGTCCAGACAGTAAATTTAACTTCATATAGGTAATCATGGCGTTTATCCACCATCACGACTTAAGAGCTATAAATTCTAGCTGATGGACTGGATAACGCTGTTCAGTAGCACTCACTCTTAGGCTAGCAGTCCTTCTGGATATTCCTGATACAACACAGCACCAAGCCCTTTCAAGCGGGCATCTGTGTGTAAGATATAAGGCTTGGTGGCGTTCGCAAACGCAAGGACGTTGGTGAGGCACTGAATAATGAGGTGGAAAGCAACCGTGCAAGCCTGATTCCACCTGTCTCCAAATGGCTCTGACTCTCTCAGGTAGGTCTTTGTCTGGTCTTTGTCTGGTCTTAGCTCTGTTAGGGGTCGGACAATCGCAGAGTATTTGGCCACAAACCTCCAATAATACCCGCAGAATCCGAGGAAGGACCTAAACGACTTCAGGTCTGTAGGCCGAGGCCAGTTGGTGACGGCCTTGACTTTCTCGGGATCTGAGGCGATGCCGTCTGCAGATATTATGTGCCCAACATATTTCACCTTTGGTTGGCAAAACTGGTACTTGTCTAAAGACAGCTTCAGTCCTACCTCTTTGAGTCGTTCAAGCACTTTGAGAAGCCTCTCCTCATGCTCCTCCAGGGATTTTCTAAAGACGCTCAGGTCGTCCAAATAAACTAATACCTGGAGCAGGTTCATATCGCCTACAGCTCTTTCCATCAATCGCTGGAATGTCGCTGGCACTCCAGTGATCATTCTTTCAAATTGATAAAAGCCTAGCCGGCAGATGAAGGCTGTTTTTTCCTTATCAGTTTCTGTCATGGTGATCTGATCATAACCAGACCTCAGGTCTAATACAGAAAACCACCTACAGGCAATCGAGTGCATCGTCAATGCGGGGAGTAGTGTATTGGTCAGGCACTGTTCGACTGTTCAGTGTTCTGTAGTCTATACATATTCGGACACTGCCGTTCTCCTTCAGAAGATCTTGCTAGTGTCTGCGCACATCTTCAATGTCGGCTGGAGCTAATATCCGTGACTGTTCTCTAAAGGGTGTTGTGTCTGACAGGCGGATATGATTCTCCACGCCTTTCGCAAGCCCCACACCCCATTCGTGTGGGGAAAACACACTTGCTCGCTCCAACAGCTTTTTCTGGAGTCTGGATTTCCACTGCTCTGGGATAGGTGAGTCCCCAAAGTCAAGGAGGCGAGAGTCAAACTTCTTTGGCTTTTCCTCTGTCTTTGGCGGCAAGGCAGGCATCACAGGATCCGCAGCCCACAAATTGCCCATCACTGTTCCGACTGGAAGGACTGTCTCTCGTACGGACTCATTGCGGACCAACACAGAGAAATGGTCAACATCTACCTCTGAGCTTGGTACTATCATGGGCTGCAGTAGGACCCCAGCTGGAAGCGGAGTCGAAGCATCCACCATCAGTACATCTTTATCCAACGGTTTCTCTAGCATCACCTGACATACAGCACGACGGTCACCCCCAGCAGGTAATGTCAGTGGGCCACGGCCCGTCCACATCAAACATCCGATGATTTCTTTACCCTCACAGGCTACTGGGACCTTGCTGTGGACTTGTTTGGCAGCTTTGATTCCCAACGTCTGAGCGATACTCCGGCTGTCTCATTGCAGATATTGGCCAGACGCTTGAAAAGATTGGCGTTGGTGCCCAGGATGACCGGAATCTGGTCTGGAGTTCTGGGACCAGGACAGATCAACGCTAAGACCGAGAGGGATTCTTTGGAACCAGTAACACTTTCTGGGAACTCAAGATCCACAACAACATAGCCGATGTAAGGATAGCTAGTGTTGCACTAGCCCCAGATGGCTAGGCCGGACACAGGATGGATAGGAACATCTGACAAATGTTGATTGTACCATTTCTCGAAGATTATGGATATTTTTGATCCACAGTCTAGTACAGCATCACACTGCTGGCCATTCAGGCCCCGTCCACACGAAGCCGAAACGGGCGAAACCGTTACGGTTTTGATCTATCCGGTTTCGAAGTATCTCCGTAAAGACGAAGCCAAGCGAAACCGGATAGATTTGTAGAAACGCTGTAGTAAACATTCCAGGCCCATACGGGGCGCTGCTTCTGGTACACAAATCCAGAAGAAGAAGAGGCGAGCATGCGCATAGAGGCTGCCCCCCGAACCACTAACAACACAAACAAACAGCTCTTCTACGATGGCGAACTAGATTCTCAATAAATAATGGCTTAGCTCGGGCTAGCGAGCACACTAAGCTAAAGAAGGGCTGGATCGATCAGATATTCCACTCCAACTATGGAAATAGGTCTAGGGGGGCAGCAATATTAATAAGGAAAGGTGTTCCGTTCGTGCCAGGCAGTGTAACACCAGATAATAATGGCCGGTTTGTCATTGTGACAGGGAAGTTATATGGCAATTTAGTCGCACTGGTTAACCTCTATGGCCCCAATTGGGATGACCCTCAGTTTTTCTCTTGCCTCATAGGAAAACTCCCTGATCTTAACTCACATTTGCTAATATTAGGGGGAGATTTCAACTGTACGCTACAGCCAGCACTAGACAAGTCTAGCCACAGACGAAGCAAATCTGTGTCCAAATCGAGTGCACTAATTCTGTCGATTATGGAGTCTTACAAATTATTTGACCCGTGGAGACACTCCAATCCCACTGCTAGACAGTTTTCATTTTTCTCGCCAGTTCATCTTTCATATTCACGAATTGATTTTTATTTGATTGATCACAGGACCATTTCTCTGGTAACTAACTGCCAGTATCACGCAATAGTGATCTCCGACCACAGTCCTGTCCAATTAGACATGTCATATCCGAACAATCCCAGACCTCAGCGTTCATGGCAACTTGACCCACTTTTATTAACAAATAAGTCATTTCAAAAACTAATTTCTAACGAAATTGACCTTTACCTAGAGATCAACAGCACCCCTGGAATGTCATATGCTACTATATGGGAGTCACTCAAGGCCTACCTCAGAGGCAAGATCATCTCATATGCAGCTCATAGAAAAAGAGAACGGACCAAGCGTCTTACAGAACTAACCCAGCAGATATCAGACGTTGACGACGAATTATCTCATGATTTCACACCTGATCTTTATAAAGAACGGCTATTGTTGAAAACAGAATATGACAACCTCTCCATAAAACAGACAGAACGGTTGCTACTTAAAACAAAGCAATCATATTATGAACACGGCGAAAAGGCAGGAAAATTACTATGTCATCAACTTAGACAGGCAGCAGCGCGTAGTGCAATTCCTGAAATCCGTGTTTCACCAGGCTCGACCTCCACACATCCCCAGATCATAAATGACCAATTTAAGGCATACTATGAAGAACTCTACACATCGCAATCCTCCATGAACGCAGCCGAAACCCAAGCCTTTCTAGATGGCCTAGAATTACCAAAAATTAGTACAGAAGACCAAGCCTCCCTCGATGCCCCTATAACAAATGTAGAAATATCACAGGCAATAAGTTCTATGCAGAGTGGGAAAGCACCCGGACCTGACGGGTTTCCTATAGAGTTCTACAAGTTATTCTCACACAAGCTGGTACCGATTCTGAACTCTCTGTTCAAGGAAATCATCTCAGTAGGGAAACTACCTCTAACCATGACTCAGGCAACTATATCGGTCCTACTGAAAAAAGACAAAGATCCCTTGGAGTGTGGTTCCTATCGCCCTATTAGCCTGTTATGCTGTGATTACAAAATCCTCACTAAGGTGCTGGCACGTCGCTTAGAGACGGTGATACCTAACATCATTGATCCCGATCAAACAGGCTTTATACCGGGGAGGCAGTCATTCTATAACATGCGACGGCTGTTCAATATTCTCTACTCTTCTCACTCAACCCGTCAGCCGGAGGTTCTGCTCTCCCTTGACGCGGAGAAGGCCTTCGACCGCGTTGAGTGGAATTACCTTTTCATGGTGTTGGATGGGTTTGGGTTCGGTACGTCTCTCATTTCATGGATTAAAATATTGTATACCTCGCCATCAGCTTCAGTACGAACTAACCAGATCAGGTCCAGCCCGTTCATGCTACAAAGAGGAACTCGACAGGGGTGCTGCCTCTCACCATTTCTATTTGACTTAGCCATTGAACCTCTTGCTGTAGCGCTGAGGATACAACAGGATATTCCAGGTATTGTTAGGAACCAGATAATACATAAAGTTTCGCTATATGCAGACGACCTTCTGCTCTACATATCCAACCCAGCAGAATCGATCCCTAAGCTCATAGACGTATTACATCAATTTGGAAAACTATCTGGCTACAGACTAAACTTATCAAAGAGTTCACTTTTTCCTATTAATCAACTGGCAATTTCCATTAATCATAGTAATCTTCCCTTTAAATTGGAGCACCAGTCCTTCACTTATTTGGGCATAAGGGTTACACGACAATACAAGGACCTATACGACTGTAATTTTAAACTGTTGCTGGAGCGCACCAAACAGGATTTCCAAAGATGGTCTGCACTCCCTGTTACACTGGCAGGCCGAGTAAACACAGTAAAGATGACAATTCTGCCTCGATTCTTATATTTATTTCAGATGATCCCCATCATATTAACCAAGTCCTGGTTCAAAGTGTTGAATAGTAATATTACCTCCTTTATTTGGAACAACTCCACCCCACGTATTAAAAGAGCTTACCTGGAGATGCCTAAGGAGGCAGGAGGTCTGGGCCTGCCACATTTTTTATTTTATTACTGGTCAGCTAACATTTCCAAGCTGAATTACTGGATTTCTACCCACGAAAACAAAGAAGGGCCAGCATGGGCTTCTATGGAACTTAATTCCAATTCTCCACTCTCACCCATATCTATCCTGAGTGGCCCCTTACCTGTCAGCGTAAGTCTTCAAGGTTTGAGCCCAGTTGTCAAAAACACTCTTAAAATATGGTTCCAATTCAGGAAACATTTTCATTTCAGTCAGGCAATTACTTTGCTTCCGCTAGCAAACAACCATTTGTTTCCTCCATCTCAGATTGACGCTGCCTTTCAAGTGTGGCATAGGAATGGTTTAGTGTTTTTTGGTGACCTCTTCGTGAAAGGCACATTTGCTTCATTTAATATGCTACAAAAAGATCACAACCTTCCCAACAATCACTTTTTCAGGTACTTACAGGTACGTAGTTTTGCCAGGAAACATTTCCCATTTCCCTCCTTATCACCTAAAAATGCAACCGATATCATACTGGACCTGGACCCTATGTTGAAAAAAAGGGTGTCTAAAATCTACAAAACAGTACTAGGCATTAGCCCCCCTCAGTGGGACAAGGCCAGACTGGCATGGGAAGAGGACCTAGGTGTTGCACTGTCTGACGAGACATGGCAATGTAGCTTAAAACGCATACATACCACTTCTTTATGCTTAAAACACGGTCTTATTCAATTTAAAATTGTGCATCGGTTGCATTATTCACCAGAGAAACTGGCCAAAATATATCCTGGCACCAATCCTGTGTGTCCGAGGTGTGGCCACAGTCCAGCTAAATTAGGTCACATGTTTTGGTCTTGCAATTCGCTTAATAACTTCTGGGTCAGGGTCTTTGAAGCAATCTCCTCCATTTGTGACAGAACAGTGAATCCCGATCCAACAGTTGCTATTTTCGGGGTATTCCCATCAGAAGAACCATTCACTGTCCCCCAGGTAAATGCTGTAGCATTTATAACACTACTAGCCCGGAGACAAATTCTTTTGCTCTGGAAGTCTGTAACACCCCCCTCGTTTAGACACTGGATCAAAGAGGTACTCTCTGTGATCCCATTAGAGAAGTTAAGATATAATCGGAGTAATTTACGGGACAGGTACATTAAAACCTGGGCCCCCTTTATAGAATTTGTTGAAAATGTATCCTTCACATGATGTAATTCTTTACATATCAATGTACTGCCAACTGGATCTACTGATGTATGTCATGATGATATATGTGGTATAACGTTACAGGATATTCCCATTTTGAGAATTGTAAAGTGATATACAGGAAACGTTTGTAACTATGTTTTGTGTACCTACCTCTACTGTTTGTTTGTTTTTGTTTGTCTTGTTTTGTGTTTTGTTTTTTGGTTGTCTTTTTTTTTTTTTTGAGCCTTGGGGGGTGGGATGGGGTGGGTTTGTGATACATTGTATCTTTGTCATTCTTTTTTTTGCAAATTGAAAATCTATAAATAAAGTACTTAAAAAAAAATAATAATGGCTTAGCAACCCAACAAGGGACATGATATGCTGCAGAACGATTACAAGCTTGTAGTCCGCCATCATCTTGTTGTGATTTCGGAGACTCCGCGGGCTTAAGAGCCATTGGCTAGGAAGTCGAGGGGTGGGGCGATGACGTCATGGTTTGCGGTTTCAGTCGGTTTCAGGCGTCTACACGAAACCAAAACGAAACCGGATAGTTTTGAAACCACCTCCGAGGGTGGTTTCAGAAGTTTGCGGTTTCGGTTAGCGGATTCGCCGGCTTCGTGTGGACGGAAGGCCGAACCGTACAAGACCTTTGCGGTTTCGCCATGAAATCGGCTTCGTGTGGACGGGGCCTTCTCTCAAGTGCACGACAGAGGGGGGACCTATCTGCCCTTTAGGAAAGTTCCTGCCTCCTACTGGATCACTTCACTTTTCTTGACTGAGCAGACAGTGTCAGGACTTTTCTTTAATTGGCTAGGCGTATGTCCCCCTTTTGAAATCTTGAGAGACTGATTGAGCTTTTGAATGACTTTGCTCTGATTTTCAGCATTCTGACACTTGGTGGCCAAGTTTCAGAATGCTGAAAATTCACCACACCTGTAGCAAACACTGTCATCAGATCCCCTAGGCCTGTATGGCTCTACTCTTAGCGCACTGGCCCGCACGTCAGAGACTTTGTTCACTTTGGATGACATTTTCTTTTGCAAACTTTTGACTTGTTTCTTCAGCGCAGCTACCTCTGCATTTTCAAAGCTTTCAGCCACAGGGCCCTGAACAGGACCTCATCATCCACTTATTGGAATGACTTTGTGGTCATAGAAGCGAGCAATGATTTCAACTCTTTGACATCTGCTTTTAAGGACAGTATTTCAGTTTGTCGGCTGTCTACATCCTTGTGAGCATGAACATTATGGACAGCTGTGCTAAGCTTGACTCTAGAAGCTGCATATTCCTTTTCAGCTCGGATTTCACCATGCAGTACTAAGAATTTTGGAGGACACTGCTTTCTCTCCCTTAACTTAAGCTGAACCAACATGAGATCTGAGTGTATGGCCCCCCGAAGTAGCTGCTCTACTCAGGCATTGTCGGTACGACTGACAGGAATACCACCTTTACTGACAACCTTTGTAAGTGAATGTTCTAGTCTACTCAGGAAGTCAAAAAGCTTTTCATCTGTCTTTTGCTGCAGGAGCCTAAACTCAAAATAGAGATCTTCACCTGACTCAGCTGTACCGAAAGCACTCTCCATAGCATCCAAGCATTTAGAAGGGGTAACGTCGGCCTCTGCCGTCCGTATCGCAGGTTGTCTGAAACACTCCATGATGTGTCTGCGCTTCTCTTTGTCTGAGCAGTCACTCTCTTCAACCATCAAACGAGCCTGTTCAAGCCAATGCTCCAAGGCCTCTTCTCCAACATGTGTTGGTAGTGTGCCAGAGACCATCCATAGACGACGATAGCTACTGGTCTCCCCTGATGGTTTCCATATCTTTGACAACACATCGCCAAAAGCCAAAATGATGGATTCAGCAGAGCTATTGGATGCTGAGGCATTAATCAGGACTTGCAGTGGATTCGGTGCATCTCCATCAGAAGCTGAATGCTTAGAAGCAATGATGATCGGCCAACTGATGTCTGAAGTGAGGTGTTCACTTCGGACGGAACATTGGCCGGGTCAATATTCTCTCTGCATTCACACAGTGCTGTGACACGATCCAGTTTCCTGTTGAGCATTCTGCTTTGTACTCTCACTCGTACTAGGATTTTCAAAGTTTCCAGTGTTTGTTCAATCTGGTTCACTTCCTGTCACAACTTCAGCAAGGCTTTAGTTTTTCAGTTGTCTGTTTCCTGTTTTGCCACATTAACTCCTGTCATTTCAGACTCTGCCATTCCCTCCTGCTCTGCATTACCTGCGGTTTTCATTCACCTGGCCTGCCACACCCCCATACTCACCTGCTCCGCATCAGCTAATCAGCCCCTCAGTATATGTACTGGTCCATTTCCCTCAGTTCTTTGCCAGATTGTCTAGTGTGTTACCTAGCTATCCCGCGTCTTCTCATTCTGATCCTGAACCTGCCTGCTCGTGAATCGACCTGCCTTTTTGGACTTTGGACCTTCCTTTTTGCCTGCTCCTACTGGATTAACCTGCCTGTTTGGATTTTAAACCTTCCCTTTTGCCTGCAACTACTGGATTTGTTTGCTACACGGATTGACTACCTGGTTTGACCTCTGCTTGGAATAAACACTGTTTCTTCACCTCAACTGTTTCTCTTGTCGTGCTATTGGGTTCTTATCTGCCATTTTGTGAACCTGACACTTCCGTGCCTTTGGGAACGAGCGCCAGCAACATGTGATCTTCCGTGAGGGACTCAACTTTACACCACTCTCTGAGCTCTGCGACCAACTCTGACTGCACAGCCTGAACATCCATTGTCATTGTTTTTAATAGCTACTGGATTTTTAATTCTATAATTAAGAGCTAATTTTCCACCTAGTTGTCCTTTAATCTTGCAAATTAAGATTTACTTGTATTTTAATCTTGAGTCTCCACCTTCAAGTTCCTGGGAACTCAAATCTCTGAGGACATATCCTGGTCAGCTAACGAATCAGCGTGGTGAAGAAGGCCCAACAACGACTCCACTTACTGAGGGTACTCAAGAGAAACAAACTGGAGGAGAAGCTGCTGGTGATCTTTTACAGCTCCACCATCGAGAGTGTGCTGGCCTTTTCCATCACTGTGTGGTATGCCGGCTGCACAGTGACTGAAAGAAAAAGGCTGCAGAGGGTGATAAGGTAAGCTGAAAAAACTATTGGCTCTCCCTTGCCCTCCTTGGATGACATCGCCAACTCTCGATGCATCTCAAGAACAAGAAGGATCATCCGTGACCACCTCCACCCCGGCCACCACCTGCTCAGCCTACTGCCCTCTGGTAGGAGGTACAGGACCCTGAAGAGCAGAACCAACAGACTGAACAACAGTTTCTTTCCTTGGGCAATCAGGAGACTTAACACTCATAAAATATTAAACAGACACACATATACCTCACTTTCTATAAAGTGCAATATGCTTACAGCCTTTTATATTTTATGTTTATTATTCACCTCGCAATGTCCTTGTTCCAAAAAAAAATATTTTATTTCTGTCTTGTTTTTTTACATTTTTAACTTAAATTGTAGGTTGTTTTTTTTGTATGTGTAATGCACCTAAAGTTGGCGCTCCCAATTTCGTTGTATAGGCGACTGTACAATGACAATAAAGGCTTATCTTATCTTATTAAAGTTGTACTTACTTATCCTTTAATTTTGCAACTTAAGGTATTAGCATAGTCCTTTAATTATGCTAATAAAATTAATTTACTTGCCCTTTAATCCTATGTTTAAGCATTAAAAAGACAAAATTAAGCAATCAATTTAACTTATTATCCTAGCGGGGCCTCCATTTATGTAGCGCCCCTGTGCTGTTCTGATGTTTATTTGGTGAAAGGGAGACCTCTAGTGGTCAACTTTTATAGCAATGTTTTTGTAGTAGCAGTCTTGTCGTAGTTCGACGATGCATGGTGAAGCAACAGTCACGTATTTTTCTTCTATATTGGTTGGCCAGAAAACACGTTTGCATGTAAGTACATGTCATACAGTTATCTTGACAGGGAATGAAGTTCATTCAGAATGTATATTTTGTTCCTTTATGCTAATCGCAAGCATCTTAATGTAATTTCCCATAGATGTTAGCCCTAAGCTAACGCATGTGTTATTTGTTTATTATCAAACGTTTTAAACAGACAATATATGAATATTGTCCTTGAACAACGTCTGTATGAGATACTGAAAGATGTATTTTGTATCTGTCCAGTTTTATAGTGCTTCCTGAGTAAAGTTTGGAAAGGAAACGAGCTGCTTCATTCTTTTTGAGGGAAAACAGCTATCTGCCGAGCTGATGTACCAGGCTAGACCGCGCCACACACACAACGAATCGGGGGCAGAACAGCCCCTTTGCTGTTTTGGCAAATAATAGGGGTGGCTAACCTGAATTCTTTAAATAAAATGTTATCTCTAACCCTGCGTTCACACCAAAAGATGCATTTGCTGCCCGAACGCGTTGACGCCAAAGTTTTGCGGCGCAGCAAATAAAATTTTGCGGCGCAGCAAAAGTTTTGCGGCGCAGCAAAGGTTTTGACGCGCGGCAAAAGTTTTGCTGCGCCGCAGTTTTGCAGCGCGGGAAGATTCGCGGCACGGCAAGTTTTGCCCGCGGTGCTTCTGAATTCATTCACAACCATGGCCGACATTACGAGCATTGCATGTTTACCTGTTGTGGAAGAGGTAGAGACGTCGGAATGCCCGTCGTTTATGGGTTCATGAGACCATTCGGAGCCTGGAAGGCTGGTGCTGCCTGGCAGCACCCAACTGGGTTTTGTTTGGGGTTGTTTTCTAGACCTTTAGCATACAGTTTAGTTTAACTGTAAACACAACTACACTACAGAATGCTGATTTGTGGGTTTTTTCGAGTTACTAAATAAATGTAACGGTAGTGAACTCTAGGTCACTCCAAGGGAGTAACACTGATTGGCTGTTACGGCATGTCACTCAGTGGCAACGCCTCAGTGGCAACGCTGTTGAACGCTGATTGGCTGTCATCACGCGTTTGCTGCCGAAAAGTTGAAATATTTCAACTCGAGCAGCATTTGACGCGTCGCAAAATACGTGAACGCGCCCGCCGCCCGTGCCCGGCAGCGGGCACGGCCATGCCGCGCTGCAAATCAGATTTTGACGCGCCGCAAATCAAATTTTGCTGCCGGTTTTCTCGGCAGCAAATGCTGCGGCAGCAAAGCAGCAACGCGTCTCTGCATTCACTTTGAATGGGATCGTGTCGCGCGTCAACTTTTTGCATCTTTTGATGTGAACGCAGGGTAACTATTATTATTTGTGTTTACTTTGTCTTCCTCTGTATACAATAATAACTAAGTATCCATATTATGATGACTCAATGACAATTACTCACCTTCCAAATAATTTGCATTAAACTTAAATTACTATATTTCAGTCACACAATGTACTATACCGTACTGGCATTTAGGGATCACTTTGAATACACATTTTAGGTAAACAGCTTGGCACAAATCAGTCAACACTAACTCACTCAATTTTACGTATTTTTATTGTTTGCTTTCTGTCTCTCTTGAATGTGCAGGCTACAACGTCATTATCGTGTTCTGACAAAATTGTCATCATGCGTATATTCTGCTAACTGCACTATAACTACTTAATAGGAATTCATTTATGCTATTTCCTTGTTTTTCGGTGATTGAGTGGGCTCGTCTGAACAACCAATCACCGAACTGACCGCTTCTAAACTCGTGCACGAGAATTGACATAATCCATAGCAACGGCGCGTCACTCTTGGTTCATTCTTAGTGATTCATCCTTAGTAAAAGTCTCAGCGGCTTTGTGAATAACTTTTAAGAAAAAACTCCTACGTAAAATGTTTTAGCGCGAGTTAGGAGCACTCCTAGCGGTAAGATAAAATGCTTTGTGAATACGGCCCCTGAACCGCAACCTCAATCACATGGTCAAATTGTCGATTGATAAGCAGACAACATCCAGAAAACTCAAAACACATATTTCAAGTGAATTAAGGGCTTTCTTCAAAGCATATACCTGAAAAATCTTTGAAATTCCGGGGAAATTAAACATTTGTAGAAAAGAACACTAAGGGAAGAAATATAAATATGACGAGTTCATTATGAAGGAAAAATGTTTAATGAAGAAGTTACCCTTTATGCTTACTGTGTCTTGGCAGTCCGAATGTTGATGTTGATGTTGCATTTCAAGTGCTGTTCAATGTTTTGTTTCTTAAATGAGTGGCGATGACAGAATGTCATGTTCAGCTTGTTCATAATGCTCTAATCAGGATTCAAACTCTCAACCTAAGGATCACCTTTACACGGCATTATCCCATTGAGCCACTGACATTCCTGAACTGCATAAAGCCTCATTCACATTGTGAAAATGTCGATTGATAAGCACACATCAAGAAATCTCGAATGACACATTTCACAAGAAAATTAAGGGTTCTCTTGAAAGAGTACAGATCGGAAAATTTGCGCTGTTAATGGTATCCACCTAATAATAGCCGTATGGTAGTTACACAATAACAAAATGGTCATATAGGCAAAATGGGTTCAGACTGTGGACGTTTTTATTTTCTATGAAATTTTGGGAAAAGTAAACATTTGTGACCATGGTGAAAAAGATGCATCTGATTTAAGAGATTAATATGATGGAAGAATTTTGAGTCCAGGTCAATCTAGTAAGGAGAAATAAGGCTAGTTCATAATTATTTTAAATAGCGCCACCTTTGGGTGCAGTACCACAATTTGGGTTCATGGGTAGTGGGGGGTATTGGTATCCACCTAATAATAGTCATATGTTATTTTATACAATAAAAAAATTGTCAAATAAGAAAAATGGGCTAACTGCTCCAACTTTATTGGCCAATATTTCTCAAATGGAACTAAATAAAACTAATTCTATTCGTTGACTTTGAGGCTTGTTCTAAATATTTTATGTGGCGATTTTGGTGAATTTTTTATTATTTTTGTAGCCTTTGAATATCATGTTTAGCTTTAAAATGAAATTGTGGCGAAATTTAGGGTTTTATAAATGCATCTGATTCTAGAGATTAATATTCTGAAAGAATTTTGAGTCCAGGTCAATCTGGTGAGGAGATATAAGCCTATTTCATGTGTTTTTTACAATAGCTCCACCTTTGGGTGCAGCTTTGCTTTTCGGATCCCTATTTAAATGTCTATGGAGACAACAAAACGACTACTGTCTCCTTCTACTTCCGGCTCACGTCCCCCGGCCGCAATATCTCGAGCATGCGCAGAGCGCAAAATCCGATATGCGATACAATGCAGGTTTACATGCAGGTAGAAACAGGACTATGATCGAGTTATCTAGGTGTTCTTATCCGTTTTCCCTTTTTCAGTTCTTGTACCGATTTCTGTCCGAAGCGTTTACATGCATTTTAAAAGTCCTGTTGAGGTCTTATTCGTTTCTTTATCCAATAATCACTCTGCATGTAAACGCACTGACAGATGTTTCACAAAATTCTAAACAGATGTTTTAAACAGAGGGGTCAGGTCAACTAAACAGAGTGTTAAGAAAGATGTTGTACCATAAAGTAATCAGAGATGTTTCAAACACAACAGTGAGCAGTTTGAGAAAGACACGGAAGGCCTTCTGTCTGAAGGACTACTGTCTGTCTGAAGGCAGGCCGTCTGTCTGTCGGAAGGCAGGCTGTTTTTCTGTCTGAAGGCTGTCTGTCTGAAGGCAGGCTGTCTAACTGAAGGCTGTCTGTCTGTCTGGAGGCCGTCTGTCCTTCTGGAGGCCGTCTGTCTTAAGGCAGGCCGTCTGTATGGAGGCCGTCTGTCTGTCTGAAGGTAGGCCGTCTGAAGGCCGTCTATCTGGCTGGAGGCCGTCTGTCTGTCTGTCTGTCTGGAGGCCATCTTTTAGGGCTGCTCGATTACGGAAAAAATCCTAATCACGATTATTTTGGTCAATATTGAGGTCAGGATTATTAAAAAGATTATTTTTGAGTTTAAAACATGATGTATTTATTCGGCATGTCTCTCCAAAAAGAACAGTTTGTTACTGAGAACTTTGAAATTTCGCCTAAAAAAAGTAAACAAAGTGGTCAGAAATATTTTTTTCAAATGATGAGCTAATGGAGAGCTGGCTGGTGGTGGAAAACTAGTCAGAGCGCAAGATAAGACCGCCGAGCACAACGTCTGAGAGAACAAACAAGAGAGCTTTACACATATAAACATTGTTTGGGGCTTCATTACACCATAATGATTAATACAGACCACAATTTATATATAACGTGTATATGTAACCGGCCTCATTCAAGCAGCCTCCATTATGTGACGACGGAGAAGTAGGACACAGGGTTGATCTCCACACGAGCACTTTTATTTTCTCAGTGACCCACCTGTGTCACACAGAAACAGTAGGGGGCGCAACCGCCGTCAGATTCACTTGTGGAAACCAATTATCCGGTTGACGTCAGACACCCGGAAGCATTTATAATATAAACGTTTACAAAATCTCAATAAAAAACACAGAAATAAAACATACACAGAAACCCCTAATGGGAAATGTACATACAGTGACCCACCTGTGTCACACAGAAACAGGTCGGATGAGATATATCAACGGGCATCCCACACATCAGCTGACACTACCCCCCACCCTCGCAATGTACATTGTCATCCATCGTATAAAACAAATTTCAATGACAGTATGGCGGCAATATGTACAATTAAACAGAATAATATCAACATATGACACAGGAGCCACGAGGAGCGCGACTTACCAATTATCCGGTTGACGTCAGACAACCGGACGTTGCGTCAACCGGCGTTACAGACACAGCGCGAACTTCCAAGACTTTTCAAAATAAAAACACAAACACCACAACGGGTAATACAATAAAACTAAACCAATAAATGAATTGGGGCGGAATCTATAACACAACATACAACACTTGTTACATTCACCCCTCCTAGATTCCGCCCAAATCACATCACACCACAGCAGACTCACGGACACCCTCACCCACCCGGCAAGGACATACTGCGGAACCACTGGTCCCACCCTCAAGCCCGAGGCCGCCTACACCAGTAGACCAGGGGAAGACCATAGCCAGTCACTACCCCACCTGTGAAATAATGTGCTGCCTGTTACACCACACAAAATGTCCCACCCTGCCTAGGTGCTGTATCCCATGCCAAGCCCACTGCCTGTGAGTGGATCACACCAACATCAAAAAGGAGAGAAAAAAAAAATCCTATGGTATCACGCAACCATAACCTGCCCCATTGATTCTATCAGTCGGTGAACTGGTTTTCTAACCCTCCCCCTACGGGAACTAGCAACATCCTGCAACGTTGTGGAAATATCACAACCGTCACCCCCAAATGAAGGCATAGAAATGGACGCAAAACGAGGGGCATGAACATTTAAACCACTCTGCTCTGCCTGTTGCGACTCTGACACTTCATCACTACTCATGTCCGACGTGTGCAAGCGACCACCAACCACCCCCACCAGCGCCTCAGACATGATAGATGACTCCGAGTCAGTTTCCACAGAGGAGTCCTCAACCTGACTCTCTTGGCTCACTGTCAAATCCACATCATTTACACTAGAGAAATAACTGTGTCCCTGATCTAATGGTCCGGACTCTGATTCGTCCCCACCCAGATCTACACTTGTGTCCCCTTGCTCCACATCTTCCCCCACAGGGAGAAAGCTGATGTCCAAAATCAAATTGCGATGCACTACTCTGACAACGCCTTCGTCATTTTCCACCCGGTACGTGTGAGTATGCAAATTCCTGTCCCTGACCGTGTACACCCTGGGGCTCCACTTATCAGCCAATTTCCTCTTTCCCAACACTCCCTTATTGGCAATAAGCACCCTAGCGCCCACGTCAATACAAGTTCCCTTGACTTTCCTATTGTAGCCCCTGGCCTGTCTGTCCTGTTCTTTCACTGCATGTTCTTGTGCAATACCAGCCGCCTCATGAAGATGTGAAACTAGAGTACGCACATAGTTCTTGTAGTCTACAACTACTGGGTCATGCAGTACTCGTTTGAACATGACATCCACAGGGAGCCTTGGGACTCGGCCAAACATAAGCTGGAATGGGGCATACCCTGTCGTTTTGTGCATCGTGGCGTTATACGCAAACGTAAGTGTTTGTATCTGCTGTGGCCACTTGTCCTTCTCCCTCAAGGGAAGAGACCGCAGCATTGAGCCTAACATGCGGTTGAAGCGTTCTGTCCCCCCGTTACCCATGGGATGGTAAGCAGTAGTACGAGACTTTGTGACCCCTGCAAGCCTAAGTAGCTCTGCGATAAGTTCGCTTTCAAAGTTCGCTTTTTTAGGCCCTTGGTCAGTATGTATACGCTCAGGAAACCCATACACACAGAAGACATGGTCCCACAGTTTCTTAGCCACTTGCTTTGCTGTCTGATTCATGCATGGGAATGCGTGCGCCAACTTAGTAAAATGATCCGTGACTACCAGAACATCTACTGATCTCTGTTTGTTGTCCTCCGCACTCCAGAAATCTAAACAGACTAACTCCATAGGGGCAGAAGTCCTGATACTTTCAAGCGGGGCGCGAGCCGAAGGCTCAGGGGTCTTAGCTAGGATACACCTTGGGCAACACTTAACGTATTCTTTAACATCCTGCTCCATTTTGGGCCAAAAGAAACGTTGCCTGGCCAGGTGTAACGTTCTAGCCTGTCCCTGATGCCCTGCTGTGTTGTGCAAACCATGCAACGCCTTTTCTTTCAAACTCTCAGGTAGAACAAACTGTTGCCTCCTTTGCTTGGTAAACTGGTCCTTAATGACCCGGTACAGAACACCATCGTGCACTTTGAGCCTTTCCCACTGCTTCATTAGAGCTAGATCCCTAGCACTAAACCTGGCTCTCTCTCACCTCGATGGGCGCCTCCTGCGGATGACAAACGGAGCAATCCTAGAGATCGTATCGTCATGCTCCTGGCAACGCTGGAGCTCATCGAGTGTGAATACTGGCAGTGAGTCCTGTCCTGGCGGTACTAGTCCTTGTACCGACTGTGCCAACTCCACCGCCCTTGACCCCACAGCCACATCCCATTGATCATGACCCTCTAAGACCGCCCTAACGGCGCCGCTGTCCCAACTCCCAGGTGACCCATGCCGGCTAGACACTTCACTACACTCTGGTTCCCCCGCCTGCTGGCACAGGGCTTTCAACCGGAAAGTATCTTGGATGCCATCATAATCGACATTCTCTGACTCTGTCAGTAAATGGTGATACTGTTCTGTGATGAGCCTATGACTCACTGGCCTAGCGAAAGGGTCCCTGCTGAGCGTGTCCGCGACAACATTTTTCGTGCCCGCAATGTGTTTCAAGTCGAATGTGTACGGTGCTAGTTTGGACACCCACCGTTGCTCGCATGCGTCCAGTTTGGGTTTGGTCAAGATATAGGTGAGGGGGTTGTTGTCCGTCCATACTGTAAAATGGGTTCCCCTCAACCAGTGACTAAACTTGTCACACACGCTCCACTTGTGTGCCAAGAATTCGAGCCGATGGGCCGGGTAATTATTTTGCAAACTACTGAGGGTTTTACTTGCGAACGCAATGGGGCGTGCTTTCTCCTCGCCTTCTGGCACCTGTGACAACACGGCTCCTAGGCCATCTAATGACGCGTCAATCGACAAAATAAGGGGTCGGGTGAAATTTGGGTGCGACAGAACAACACAGTTTAGCAAACTGTCCTTCAAATTCTCCACTGCCCTGTCGCACTCATCAGTCCAATCAGCTGGGACAAGCCGGCGATATGACCCCACCTTCGAGTTATTTTTCGTCCTCCCCCGCCTCTTTTGTCCACCCGTAAGTGCGAAAAGTGGTTTGGCTACAGCCGAGCAATTTGGGATGAAATGTTGGAAGTAAAATACCATGCCTAGAAATGACTTTATTCTCTTCACCGAGGGTGTGCAACCGTCATTCTCCATCAAATGTGCCTTGTTCATTTTTTGAATGGCCTCCACCTTTGCTGGGTTTACGGACACTCCATTTCCATCTACAATATGTCCTAGGAACTTGATGGAAGACCGCAGTAAATAGCACTTTTTGGGGCTCAACTTCAAATGGTACTGCCTTAGTCGTTGAAAAACCACTTCCATTCTGTCTAATGCTTCCTTCTCTGTCGGGGCAAACACAAGCAGGTCATCGAGGTAACACAACAGACTGCTGAAGTTCAAATCCCCAAAGATGCTAAGCATCATGCGCATAAATGATGCAGGGCTGTTGCAAAGCCCCATGGGCATCCTGTTGTACTCATAGAGCCCCATTGGAGTCGTGAATGCTGTGTACTTTTTGTCACCCTCCTCAACGGGAATATTGTAAAACCCGGAGGTCAGGTCCATTGTGCTAAAGTAGGCATTGCCGCCCAGCGCAGCTAAACAGTCGGCTTGATGCGGGAGCGGATGTGCATCCTTAAGGGTGCGCGCGTTTAGCCACCTAAAATCTGTGCACAACCTCAAACTCCCATCTTTTTTCCAAACCAACACTAGCGGAGACGCATACTCACTAGTAGACTTTTGGATAATCTCCTGCTCCTCCATCTCCGAGAGTACCTGCCGCAGCTTTTGGTACTGGGCCGGTGGCACCCGACGGTACGGCAAACGGAACGGCCTGTCATCTGTCAGCCGTATTCGGTGGGTAAAATCCTTGGCCTGGCCACAATCCAAAGTGTGTTTTGAAAAGACATCATTGTATTGTTCGAGCAGTTTAACTAACTTCTCCCTGCCTTCTGGACTTGCGTCAAATCTCTCTATATCAACACCAGTGAGTCTGGCCTGCTGCAGACGCTCCTTGAGTTCCCCAACCTGGCTCTCAACGACTCCACCCTCGGAACTCCCTCTTTCAACCCTGCCGATGCCCTGGACAACATCAAAATCTTCCACTGCTAAGCAGGGGGACACATCTGCTAATTTGCAGTTCCTTCTCAGCACTATGGGTTTGTCAGCTAAGTTGGTAACCTTCATAGCCACCCATCCATCCCCCCACATGGACGCGAGAACGCGGGCAACCAGAATGTTACGAGGCATAGACTTGGACGTGGTCGGCTCCACAATAACTGCGCTACCCGGCGACATCGGAACATTTTTGGGTAACCTCCCCCAAACCAAATGCTCGGTCCTAGCCAATAACGTGACTGCCTGTCCCAACTTTAAGGTCCCTATTTTCTCCGGAGCATTCCCACCCCTCCAACGACAAGAGCTAGTCAGTAGGTCGAGGAACTGCTCACACTGCTTGGGTACACCGCCTTGGGACACCATGCGCCAGTAGTCATCGGTCGACTTCAGCTGTTGGGTAAGGTACCGGATAACGTTCGATCCGATTATCAACTTGTCACGCTGGCCTGGTACTACAAGAATGGGCACTATGCATTTTACACCATAGAGTTCCATCTCTACCTCATACATGCGCTTCGCCGTAATCTTTACTCCCCCACAGCCTACCAGCACTACCTCCTCTTTCATTGCAGTCTCCGCGGGCAGCAACTTGTTGACCAACATCTGCTGTTCCACTTGCTCACTGAGAGTGCACGTCATGGAACCTGAGTCTAGCATACCCTTGACCTGATATTGGTTGATCCTGACTGGGGTATAAAACAGGTCATCATAAGGTCCAATTCTCTGTGTGTTCTGTGCGATAATGTGTGCACCCGCCGGAGCCCCGGCGCATGCCTCCAGGTAGTGCTGTCTAATATCATTGATGGGGTTCTCGCTGACACCACCCGCACCTGTACCCCCGAGGCACGGGCCTACTAGTTTAACTCAGCCGAGTCATGTTGAGGCAAGGTATTCTGACCGCGGCGAGGGGGACGGTTTGGGCAGTTTCGAATCAGGTGGTTTGGCTGAAAACACGACAAGCACAAGCGTTCTTTCCTGCAGTGCTCGGTGGTGGTATGCTCAGAGGACTTGCAGACTTTACATAACTGAGCCTGCATCTGATATGGGGCACCAGGTCCATGTGTCTGTGTGTTTATGGGCCTGTTGGTTTCTTGTTTGTTTTGAGAAAGAACTCGGTCTAAAATGTTGACCAGCATTTCCATACAGCCCTCATCACATCTCGACTTTTCCATCACCCCACTTTCCTTTTCCATGTTGCCGTTCCTGTCCTGCTGAGCATCCGAGCCATTGAACGCTGGTGCTTAGGTGTGAATCCCCACATGCCTAGTGTCTGGGGTCCCCATCTCAATGTGATGGCGGTCGAGGTGCTCTTGTATTTCACCGGCTGTCCATTGCTGGGGCACTTTGAATTTATACACGGCGGAGAGCGCAGGGTCTGGGCAGTATTTAACAAACATCATTGGTAACTCCTGACATGGGTCGTGAGTACGTCGGCCCGATCGCTCAAGAGCCTCCGCGGCAGCATCAGCTGCTTTGTTCAACCTCAACCAGTAAGCCATTGGAGTTTCGCCGGCAACCGGAATTGTGTTGTAAAAATCGGCCATAGGCATAGCGGATGATGAGTACCCACCGAAATGTCGCTTAAGCACATCAAAAATTTGCTTTGGGTCGCTTTGTGTTTCTAACCCCACGCTGCTCCGCAGGGTTATTTTTACAACGTCTCTAGCTTTACCCATCAACCTGCACATTACTTAGCAGTGTGCTGCTCGGACAGGGTCACTGCTCGTCTCTGGAGATATACCTCCATCATCTCCTGCCAATCATCAACTGTGAATTTATCTGACCCATCTCCCCGGAACACGGGTGGTTCTTTCACATCCGCCTGCATGACCAACCGAGCACCAGTCAGGTTAACATAGGTGGGCTCACCGGCTGTTTGGTCCGCCCCATATTGTACCTGGGTGCCACTAGCTCCTCCCACACCCGCACCGCTCAACTGGTCTCTGATTTCCTGGCCTACTTGCTGCGCAATATTTGAAATCAACACACCCATGGCCGGGTCCCCTGCGTTGGGAACACATGACAATGTTGGTGGATTGCTGATTGGCAACTGGCCTCTAGCGCGTGTTGAACAAAAAGCTGGTGTCCCAACATCACATGTAGACACGCCCCTACAACCCTGAGGAGCCCCACCACTCTCATCGAGCTCTCTGTCCCAGCCGAGATCACTTGAGCTACTGTTACCGTCCATGTCAATGAAAACACTCATTTGGATATATTCCACCAAGATCGATGATAATAATAAAATAAATAAACCATGTGAAAAACTGAATTTCTATAAAATAGATTATTCTTAAATCAGTATTTGAAATTGTCCACGCATCACAACAATGTTTCCTGAATGTTACTTCACCTGGAGATCAAACAAAATTATATATAGTATCCCTTTAAGAGTCCTACTTCTTATCTGCGTTGTTTTTTTCTTTTCTTCTATTGTACAACCTCCTGTGACCGAATGGCGTCAGTCCACCACTCTTGGGATGATGATGCTGAAGAGCAGCGACGATCCGGGTCACGGCACCACTGTAACCGGCCTCATTCAAGCAGCCTCCATTATGTGACGACGGAGAAGTAGGACACAGGGTTGATCTCCACACAAGCACTTTTATTTTCTCAGTGACCCACCTGTGTCACACAGAAACAGTAGGGGGCGCAACCGCCGTCAGATTCACTTGTGGAAACCAATTATCCGGTTGACGTCAGACACCCGGAAGCATTTATAATATAAACGTTTACAAAATCTCAATAAAAAACACAGAAATAAAACATACAAAGAAACCCCTGATGGGAAATGTACATACAGTGACCCACCTGTGTCACACAGAAACAGTAGGGGGCGCAACCGCCGTCAGATTCACTTGTGGAAACCTGAACACAACGTGGTCGGATGAGATATATCAACGGGCATCCCACACATCAGCTGACACTACCCCCCACCCTCGCAATGTACATTGTCATCCATCGTATAAAACACATTTCAATGACAGTATGGCGGCAATATGTAGCTACAATTAAACAGAATAATATCAACATATGACACAGGAGCCACGAGGAGCGCGACTTACCAATTATCCGGTTGACGTCAGACAACCGGACGTTGCGCCAACCGGCGTTACAGACACAGCGCGAACTTCCAAGACTTTTCAAAATAAAAACACAAACACCACAACGGGTAATACAATAAAACTAAACCAATACATGAATTGGGGCGGAATCTATAACACAACATACAACACTTACATATATATATAACCTCTATCCGTCGATCTATCAATCCATCCACTGTGCATCCGTACATTACAAAAACACACACACACCACATTTACTATGGTGTATCTCAGTCTGAGAATGAGAGAGAGGGAGAGAGAGACATTGAGAGAGATAGGGAGTGAGAAAGAGCGATAGAGACATGGATAGAGAGAGGGAGAGAGAGAGAGAGAGAGAGAGAGATGGAAAGACAGAAAGAGAATCATAGGAGCCAGTCTCAGTCTCCCCCAGCAACATGTTGTGACAGGGTTTAATGTGAATCAAACCACGGGTGAGAAACGCAATCCCATACACGTCTCTGCCAAATGTTCTGCAGCCGCGGGGGGCCGCCGTCGTTACAGTCCCCAGGGTCATGAGTGAGTTGTTAACACAAATGGTTTCAAACGCCCCCATCGCCTCCACCTCCTTCTTGATTCCTATTCAGTCATTTAGACCAGTGGTTCTCAACCTTTTTGGAGCCAACGCCCCCCTGACCTTACCCTGATCCTCTGTGCCCCCCCCTCCCCCCATAAAAAAATAATAAACACAACCCCACTCACTTAAAGTTGTCAATGCATCGTTTTTCATTGATTTTGCGTTGGTCACTAATAGCAACCCTCTGAGTCGGTTTTGGTGCAAAAGAATATGAAAATATTCATGAATATTCATGACATGCTGATTGGCTAACAGCACTGTCCATCATTGTAATCAACCGAATTAAACTTCCAGAGCTACGGGGGGGGAGGGGGGGGGGGGGGGGGGGATTGAGAGAGAGAGAGAGAGAGAGTAAAAAGTAGCTGAGACGGTAGAGGGGTTAGAAACCAATAAATGAAAATAGGCTATTTATTTCAGGTAGCCTATTTTTTCACCCAAAAAAAATAACAATGACATTTTTAAAATCCCCCCCCCAAAAATGGAATCACGTTCCCAGTGCCCCCCTAGGTTGTGCGAACGCCCCCGTTGAGAAACCATGATTTAGATTCTGATGTAAGTCTCTTTCATCTAGCGGGAGCAGAGCGGCGTGAGGCTGACGACAATCAAAGCGCACAAGCTCAATTGGATTAACTGCAGCAAGCGCTGCGTAAACAGGTCTCTAGAAAACAACTGTACAAATATCAGAGAGTTACAGGAATCCCAAGGGCAAGGTTGTCTTAAAGGGATACTTCACCGGAGGAGATATGAAGGTTATATGAAGTAAATAATTATATGTATTATAAATGTGAAAAAAAATAGCCTGAGAAAAGGCAGAAAGTGTCTCTGGCTCTAAAGTAAGAAATCCTCCAACTACCACAGGGCATTGCGCTCGCTGCATCGCCCGCCTGTTTCCGTTTGGAGGGGGAAGGACCCATGGTCCTAGCGCGAGTGTGGCTCAAGTTTTGTGTAAACAAATCCCTGTGATACGTTGACTAGTTTCGACCTCTGCTCTCGTTTTTTCAAACGCAATAATGCGTGTTGAAAAAAGTGGTTTCTTGGTACCCGGTTGCACCGAAAAGTCTGGGATGGGACAGAGAGTACGTTTTCACGTTTTTCCAGTGAAAGACGATCAGCGTTGCCAACTATGGCTGCGGGCGATAAACAACCCCACAATTGGAGAAGACGCCGGTATGGAATTTATAAAAGGAAAAACGATATGCAGTCTCCATTTCAAACTGGAGGATTATGATGTAAATCTTTTCAGAATGATGAGGCACGCTCTCTGTGGTGTTCCCAACACAGATGTTATACAGTAGTTGTATCAGTTTGCAGGTTTCCCAATGTGATTGGTTGGCATTAGGTGGCGTGCTCCTATTGGTTGTGGAAAAGTCATTTTTAGCTCCGTTAAACTACTATGGGAAGTTTATCCCTAATCTATCTACTCTGATTCAGCCAATGACGGCATTGTTGCATAAAGATGCAACCTGGGAATGGTCAGAGAAATGTCAAAGTGCATTTGAAAGTGCAAAGACGTCTCTTCAGTCAGATAAATTGTTAGTACATTTTGATTCAGATTTACAAATCATACTAGCATGTGATGCTTCTCCTTATGGGGTAGGGGCTGTAATCAGCCAAAAAATGAAAGATGGAAGCGAGAGACCTATTGCATTTGCATCGAGAATGCTAACGAAAACAGAACAGAATTACTGTCAACTGGAAAAAGAGGGACTGGGTCTTGTATTTGGAGTTATGAAATTCCATGATTATTTTTATGGACGGAAATTCCTGTTATTGACAGACCACAAGCCGCTGTTGAAAATTTTGGGGCCTAAGACAGGTGTGCCAACCCTGGCCACTGCTAGATTACAAAGATGGGCTCTAATTTTGGCAGCGTATACATACGAAATCCAATGCAAGAAGTCAGAGCAGCATAGCAATGCTGATGCTTATCAAGATTACCTGTGAAGCCTGAGGTAGATGTGGTGTCAAACCCAATTTACAGAGTGTCTTACTTGGAAGAATTACCTCTTACTGCTAGAGAATTAGCCAAAGAAACAGATAAAGATCCTGTGTTAAGAGTGGTTAAACAGTTGGTGTTAACTGGGTGGCCTAAACATGTACAGGATGAGTCACTGAAGCCTTACTTTCAGAGAAAATTAGAGCTTAGCATTGAGGATGATTGTTTATTATGGGGTTACCGTGTGGTAGTGCCTGATAAACTGAGAGACAGGTTATTGTCTGAATTACATGAGCACCACTGGGGAATAGTTAAAATGAAATCCCTCGCCAGAAGTCTATTCTGGTGGCCTACATTAGATGACAGTAATGAACGTGAAGTGAATCAGTGTACTATTTGTCAGCAGCAGCGTAGTATGCCTGCTACAGCACCAGCCCATACATGGAAATGGTGTTCGAGTCCATGGAAAAGGGTACATCTTGATTTTGCTGAGGACCACAAACAGATGTTTTTAGTAGTGATGGGTGCCTATGCTAGATGGCCAGAGATAGTTGCCATGAACACTACTACATCATCTAAGACGATTGAAGCACTGAGGAATTTATTCCCAGCTTATGGGTTGCCTAAAGAGGTTTTAACTGGTAACAAACCTCAGTTCGTATCGCAAGAGTTTGAGTAATTTTTTACTATCAATGGAGTAAAACACATCAAATCACCTGCTTACCATCCTGCAAGTAATGGTTTAGCTGAAAGATTGGTTCAGAATCTTAAATCCCTTGCAAAGAATAGAGCCATTGGTGGTATGAAACTTGAGCACTGTGTAGCGAACTTTCTGATTGGGTACAGAAACACACCCCATACTAAGACAGAGAAAACGCCAGCTGAGCTCTTTCTGAGAAGACAGGTGCGAACCAGGTTGTCACTTATCAAACCAGAGTTCTCTCAGAGAATGCAGACTGAGTCTGAACAAGATCTTCCCTGTGTTAGGTTTTTCAAGGTTGGTCAACAAGTGTTGGTAAAGAATTACAGGGGAGGGGAGAAATGGTTGAATGGAGTTGTACGTGAAGTGTTGGTTCCTGTCACATACAGTGTTGAGGTTAAGGGAAAGTGTTTGAAAAGTCATGTGAACCAGATTTTGGGTGTCAAGGGAAATCCAAATCATTCGACTCAAATGGACTCTTGTGATTCTCACAACATTTATGATTTCAATGTGGACACTGATTCGTCAGATCGACGACCTTTGGAACCACCCCGCCAGTGGTGGAACGGAATACTCGTCCTGTGAGAGACAGACGTCCTCCTGATAGACTGAACTTGTGAAACAAATGCAGATTGGTTGAAAAAAAAAATGGAATCTGTAATGCATAATGTAAAAAAAAAAAAAGAAGTTTGAATTTACAGGGGAGGACCTGTGGTGTTCCCAACACAGAATGTTATACAGTAGTTGTATCAGTTTGCAGGTTTCCCAATGTGATTGGTTGGCATTAGGTGGCGGGCTCCTATTGGTTGTTCATATAGGTATATTAGGCAGAATCGCCACAAGAGGGTTCTCTTGGTACTCTGCTCGACCTAGATAACACGCGCTGGTTGTTACCGTGGATTTCAAATCAAAGATTGGATTCAGTCATCAGTCTGCCGTGTGCCCGTCAACTTCTTAAACAGTTTTAGAACTATATAGTGACTGAAACACAACACTCTCAAACCAACTGCTGTTCCGTCCGTCTTCGCTGCCCGTTCCCAGATGACGAACAGGTCGGGACTTCTAATGCACCTCCCGCAGCAAAACACACTCGCCTACAGGTAAGACTATCATAATATTCGACTATATTTCTGTTTACAAAATACACAATAATAGCTGCTATCGGGGGAAATTGCTGAAATTGGTCAAAAACTAAATAAAGCAGCTTTGTTTATCGCTGTTATAATCGTTTGTTCTCCAGGCAAACAGAACATGTTTTTAAACGACATCATTTTCAGTGAGTGATAGAATCTAATGTTATACTAGTAATAACTGTTTTCTTTATGGTGATATTTCTTCAGCTGCTGGCAAAGTCGGATCAGAAAATCAATTCCAGGGCCAGTCTACTTCTCAAGCCACACTCTCAAGCAGAGAGAAAAGCTACAAATTGTTGTATGTACAGTATATAATAGTGTATGTATTGTGGAAGCAAATGCATATTGAGCAGTTTTCAGACTGAGAGTGGCAGATGCCAATAGACTCTACAAGCTGATCAGGAAGGCCAGTATCGTTGTGCGGGACGAGCTGGACACTTTGACAGAAGTGTCTGACAGGAGGATGCTGTCGAAGTTGCAGCCGATCCTGCAGTATGGCTCTCACCCTCTCCACAACGCTCTGGTCAAATAGAGGAGCTCCTTCAGTGAGAGACTCATTGCTCCTAAATGCACCACTGAGCGCCACAGGAGGTCATTCCTGCCTGTTGCCATTAAAATCTATAACTCCTCCCTCTAATAATCTGACATAAAACAGAATGTAAATATTGTATTATAACCCACTAAGAGATGTCCACTCCTTACCTCATTCTTACTTTTATTTATTGTGTTTTATTTATAATTTTCTATTTTAAATCTTATCTTCTATGCTTGTAATTTCTATTTGCACGGAGCACCTGCCAATATATTATTTACATCAGACAACACTTTATAACTTTCAACTAATCTTTCTAAAGGAATAATATTTATATAATTTGTCATCTTTACAATTAAAAAGAAACCTCTTCTTTGTTTTACAGACATCGTCCCCCGACAGACCTGGGACCCTTGGTTCATGCTTTAGCAATGTGGGTGAAGCAGAGGAAAGTTTTCAGCCCAATACATGTGTCACCCCCACGTCAACGTCATCATCAGAAGAGAAAAGCATCAATGACTGGCATGGAAAGAAGATCATTGTGAATGAGCCCTGCTTGATGTCTCTTCTCAAATTTTGCCAGATGTGCGGCAAGCCTGTGTCATCAAAAACTGTCTTTGACTCTTGGGCACAAAGGAAGGTGAATTGGACATGTCTTGTCGGCCATTCCGGGACATGGAGATCATCACCTGAAGTGAGAGGAATGGCAGAGGTTAACCTCCTCGCAGCAGCAGCTGTTCTGCTCAGGGGTGGCACGTCCACTGAACAGTCGGACTGGTGCAAGACCATGAATGTACAAATGATCGCCGAGACTACATTCTATGAGATGCAGAAGGCTTACTTGCACCCTGCCATTGAAGACCTGTATCAAGAATATAGAAAAAAATCATGGCCAGAGTGTACCTACACTGTAAAAAATAAAAAGTTGAGCAAACTCAAAATTGCAAGGCAACTTACTGCAATCAATTTTTGAGTTTTGAGCCCATCAAAAAGGTCATTTTCTTCTTTAGACAAACTTGAAAGTTAGAGTTATACCAACTAAGATTTTTATATTTTACAAACTCAAAAAAATAAGTCAGGGGTGTTAACTTAATATTTCAAATTAAGGTTAATATTATTTAAAAAAAAAAAACATTTCAAAGAATGCAAAACGAGTTTTAATTTCACTTTATTAAAATTAATAATTTGAAACTTCCATTTTACATTTCTGAATGCCAGACAGCAATAGAACAAGCAACATGTAGCTAGTTCAGTAGCAGAGAATCGCTGTCTAAATGCAGCAAACCAAAGAGCAGAACAAGTTTGACATTATGGTCAAACTTGTTCTGCACGAGACGGGAGCCCAGTAGTGATGTGTTGGTCGCGAACGATCCGGCTCAAAGAGCCGGCTCTTTGACGTGAATGATTGGAACCGGCTCTACGATGGGAGCCGTTTTAAGATCCTATTTGGGAGCCGTTTTTTTTTTCAGTTTTTCGCTCTCTCCGCCTCCCTGTCGCTGTGCTTGTGCTCTGCTTTTCGTTTTTTTTCTCCTGCGGTGCCTCGCTGTCTCTCCCCCTGCCCTCCCCCTCCTCCTCTCACTCTCACTCTCTCTCTCCCGCCCCTCCCCCTCTCACTCTCTCTCCTTGCGCGTTCTGCCTGACGGTAAAGCAGAGGTTTTTTTTTTCCTCCGTCGGTGCCTTAATGTCTCCACTGCCCTCGTGTCAAGCGTGTGCTCCACACATCTGACCAATCACACGCAGCTTTCAATTAATAATGTGCCGGGAAAACACTGAAAAAAAAGTTTCTCTTCACTTTTTTTTTGGAAACCGCAGGCAGTTGGCCAAGCTGTATAGCGTTCGTGGGCAGGTGTCAATGCACAGTCACGCACGCAGCAGTCAAGTAGCACACACGGCATAAAGAAGGGGAGTCAGTGTGACAATTGAATAGGCCTGTGTGATAATGAGTGGTGACAGAAAACGGAGCAAAATCTGGACTCATTTTAATGCTACGTCAGACTCCACCAGGGCAGAGTGTAGACTCTGCAAAACCAGAATATCCTATCGTGCAGGCTCCAATAACAACCTGCACAGACACATGCGGACATCGCATGCAGCGGTGTTGCTGGAGGAGTCGAGGACAGAAAATGAACCACAACCGTCTGCCAGCGCAAGTGCAACAGCTGCAGCTTCCTCAGGTGCCAGAACAACTGCTCCCTCAGCATTAGCAACAACTGCCTCCATTTTTACACCCCAGCCTGCAACCCACCCTCCTGCACCCTGAACCCAGAGCTCTATGAAGCAGTTCCTCCAGAAATCCTTAACTCCAGCAAGACAGACAGCAATAGACGAGGAGTTGGCCAAGATGGTGGCCAGAGATTACCAACCCTTTTCCATTGTTGAGGATGTTGGATTTAGGAATTTTTGCCAAGCCCTCAATCCTATGTATGCCCTCCCCAGCCGAAAAACCCTCACACAGAAATTCATCCCAGGCCTATATGATGCTGCACGGGCCTCCCTGCAAGAGAGGGTGAAGACAGCCTCAGCTGTATGCCTGACAACTGACTGCTGGACATCCCGCGCCACCACGTCATTCATGGCCGTCACCTGCCATTTCATAGAAAATTACAGTATGGCATCATGTCTACTGGACTGCTTTGAATTTAGTGACAGGCACACATCAGAAAACCTGGCTGAAGAGCTCCACCGAGTGGCAAGAGAGTGGGGGATGGAGAACAAAGTTGTGTGTTGTGTCACAGATAATGCAGCCAATATAACAAAAGCCATTCAGCTGTTGAAATAGACACACCATCCATGCCTGGCTCACACCATAAATCTGTTTGTGAGAAATGCTCTGAGGGCAATAAAGCCCACTGTGGATAAAGTAAAGGCCATAGTGGAATTCTTCCAAAGAAGCACAGCAGCCACCCAAAAACTGAAATCCACCCAACGGCAGATGTCTATGGCAGAGCTGAAGCTCAAACAGGAGTGTGTCACCCGGTGGAATTCGGCATTCCATATGATTCAGCGAATCCTGGAATCTAAGGATGCGGTTATCCAACCCAGTCGCCAAGAAAAAACGTCCACGGTGTACGTTTCCATGAACACTGGAAACGTACACCGTGGACGTTAAATAGCGTGTTATACCTAGAGTATCCACGTGTGCCGCTGTGGAGGCGGGTTTCGGGGTTTGGGTTTCACGGCTTTCGCGGCAAATTGTGGACACGATTGTTTAAGGGGGGGGGGGGGGGGGGGAGACACGTTTGTTGAGGGGGGGGGGGGACACACGTTTGTTGAGGGGGGGGGGGGACACACGTTAGTTGAAGGGGGGGGGGGGGGACACGTTTGTTGAGGGGGGGGGAGACACGTTTGTAGGGGGGGGGCACGCTCGACAACGAGAGTTGGTTTTTATTGAACGCTCGACAACGAGAGTTGGTTTTTATTGAACGAGACTTCAACACGGAACAGCTGCACGAAACGATGGTCACGTCACTCTCGGTGACGGTGTCGACAATAATGAACACACGAACAATGTCAATAGAACAAAACACAACCACATAACATCCCGAACCCATTAACCCCACTTAATCCTAACAACAAAACAAGTTAACAAAAGCCCCATTTGTCAACTGAGAACCCCAATTCCCAGAATCCCCCGCGGCTCCGGAACACGGCGTAGCTTATATTAATCTTTATTATCTGAATGGGAAATGCAATATTTTAGGACAGATACACCATTAAACGCGTTTCTTATGACATTTCTAGCGAGAAATGTACATTTTCCTTACATAATCTTCAGTCAGTGAATGTGTATGATCTTTATTAATCTTTATTATCTGAATGGGAAATGCAATATTTTAGGACCGATTCACCGTTAAACGTGTTTCTAATAACATTTCTAGCGAGAAATATACTTTTTACTTGCATAATCTCCAGTCAATGATTGTGTCTGATCTTTAGTTTTATAGTTATTAGGAAGATTTTATCGGCTCGCTCGCATGTTTCAACGATGTCAGGTTGTTTGGGACGCTGCTTTCGCTAAACTAGCAGCTGACGTGTTTCCTGCGTTTGTGTTATTAAACCATTACTTTTGTAACTTTTAATGATATCATCTTGTTAGAAACACGTATATCTGAGAGCCAACCCAGTCGCCAAAAGCATACGTTGACAGTGTACGTTTTGTGAACACTGGATTACGTCGCATTTCAACATAAATAGCGTGTTATACACACACGCACGCACACGCACGCACACACACACACACACACACACACGCACACGGTGCATTTCGCTGCTAAAACAACAACAAAAAAATATTCCCTCAAATATTATTACTTTCAAAACATTGGCCAAAATGGCCAATAATATCATATTTATTTGGTATGCTTCTAGGACATTTTGGGTGGATTTTGAACGGTATGTGGGCAGCAAGTTTTTTCCAGGACCTGGCAACCCTGCGCTGTTGCCCGAGGTGCTGAAATGCTCCGGAACAGATCTGGATCCACCATCCCCCCCCCCCCCCCCCCCCCCCCCTAAATAAATACTATGGCAGAATAAAGAATAAATTCATGCATTATCATTAAACTTGAACATTTGTTTTTACAGTACAGTGGTGGAGGGATGACGTATGTTGGCCAACCCGGAAGTTAGCGTCGCCCTGGGTTCCCTTGACAAAAAGCCAACGGGTTTTTCCATTGGATTTTGGATTATTGCAGAAAAATTAGCATATTTGAAGCACCTCCTCAAAAACTGAAAAAAAAAAAAAAAAAATTGTCGTAAACTGGGGTCCGAAGGGTAAAAAATAGACAGATATTCCGAGGTATCCTTAAAAGGCAGCTTGGATGTTTTTATTTTCTGCAGTTTAGACTTCTTCTATAACCTATTTTTGAAAGCAAAACACCAAGCTCATTGATTTAACGAGGCAGGGTTATTTGAAACAATTTATTAAATAAATATTTGTGAGAGGTCATTCCTTCTCCTGGGTTTGCTTCCTATTTATGTCTAGTGTACAACCCTACTGTCCACAAGCATCACCCCCCCCCCCCCCCTCCCCATATGGATTTGGAGAATTGTTGCCACGTCCCAGTGGTGGAGGTATCATTTATATGAAAGAGGATATTCAATTATACTACAATGATCAATTAGGAGGCCGAAGCCCTAAAGGAAGTGATGCAATAGGTGATTGAGTCAACAACATTTAAGTAAGCAGGGGTCTCTTATATATCAAAGGGGGTCTCAAAGGACGCATACGCTTCAACCTGTGGCTCCAGCCCTACAGGAAATGACTCAGCAAGTGCTCCATCTCGTTGGACCTGCACCCAGCGGCTCGCTTGCAAGATTTTGGCCTGAAGTTCTTCCCAGACCTACACCGTAGCCATCCAACCTGCATATCTGAGAATCAGCCCTCTCTTTAATAATGACAAAAAGTTATGAGAGAAATACACATTCACTTTTGACTCATAAGCGACGTGGTGCCGTCTCCTTTTGACCTTTTGACCCCAGACTTCTGGGGGAATAGCTGAATCAATTCATTAGTCAATCAGAAGCATGTAAATATCTTCCCGGGGGTGTAAGAGGGCGAGGTGTCCTTCAACATCTACGCTTCCAGGCGATTGCAACGGTGCCACACATGAGCATATTCGAACATGTTTAATGGTAGTAATTAGCTGTCGAAATTGGAGGCCTTAATCAATAATGAGCAGCTATTGATTTGCTTCCCGATAGACATTTGTGACAAATGACATGTTATTTAGCATCTACACGTTGAGCTGAGTCCAATGACACCGAGCATGACACTCTAGCAAATGGTAACATGTATTTTACATGGTACACCTAGGTCTAGGACATGATCTCGGTGTAGCAAGAGGGCGAGCTTGATCTCATTGGACTCAGCTTAACGTGTAGATGCTAAATAACATGTAATTTGTCAGAAATCTCCATCGGGAAGCAAATCTATAGCTGGTCATTATTGATAAAGGCCTCCAAAATCGACAGCTAATTACTACCCCGAAACATATTCAAATATGATCATGTGTGGCACTGTTGCAATCGCCTCGAAACGTAGATGTCAAAGCACACCTTGTTTGCTCCGTTACGCCACCGGGAAGATATTTTCATACTTCTAATGGATTGATTCATATTTTAAGGTTCTCGGAGTGAGACTTTAAGTGGCTGCAGCAGAAGTGTTGAGACGAAAGATGATATCAAGACATTTATAGAATATTCCCATTCACATTATGATTCTTCGTCATAACATCCGACCAAACATCCTTCACATTCACCAAGCGAAGATTATGAAAGTCCAAGCCCCACCTTCCTGCACTCGGGGTCCGACTGGGCCAAGTTTCAGGCAGGAAGGGCCTCCCCTTCCTGCCCTCGGTGTCCGACCGGGCCAAGTTTCAGTGCGGGGGTCCCAGTCCCAGCCCTAGAATAAGGTATTCAAATTTCAGGGCGGTAGGACCTTCCTATCTCAAAAACTGTTTTTCCACCACATTCTGAACCATTAGGTCTTGCAGGCAACACTTCTGAGGGGCTTTGTCCAAATGACAGTCCATTTGGGATAACTTTTTTTCTCTAAGGGCTAGAACTCCAAATCTCGGATATGTCGTTCTCGGGGCCCCGGGAAATGTGTGTAAACATTTAAGTATCCCTGGCTATCTCGAAAAGGCCGGAAAAGGGGCGTGACCTCCAACAGTACTGTAAATGTAGATAAGACAGAGGTTAGTTTCTAGTCCCCATTTTTTGTGGGATGGAGGCGTACATTTGTGGCTTAAGGCGAGACACGGCAGGTGAATACAATTTTTTTTTTAACTTACAGATATCTTAATGAAACTTTACCGGTTGATTAGCCACATGATTAGAAGAAGAAAATACATTGAAATTTTTCTGTAATTGTATGTTAAGATATGCTAATTAGGCTATATCTAATAAAATATGCGCAAATATGCATACATTTTAAGGCTAAAAATTATTTTTTCATGTTGTTGCTATATTAAATAGAAAAATATTTACAAAGGGGATTATGGATATCTCCTTTCGTTATCCAGTTAATCAGAAAATACTTCCAATGCCTTCAAAAAATGTATTGCCGCCCTATTTTTATGTATAAAATGTCATGTAAATCGGGCCAAGAATGATGTATCAACAAATCCCACTGTAAAAATCTTCATATAATAGCTGAGAATAAGATTCTAAAGTTTGGTGCATGTAGGTGCTACAGAAGTGGAGATTCCTTGCTTGGCGTGTGAGGAAAAACTCATTTTGAGAAAACGGCTTTTAAAAATTCTTATGGCAAAAGCCAACCAAGCTTGAGAGCATACCACGTGATACATTCGAACCAATCGTCCGGTCGGAAATCGAGTCCAGCCAATCAGATATCAGTTTTATGTTATGCAGCAGATCGAGTGCTTTCCAATGATACCACGGAACACATATGACAGAGACCGGCTGTATTTGAAATGGTGCGTAATAAAGCAAACGTTTGGTGAATCTTCTGTAAAATTCAGAGGCGCAAGTTGACAAACTATAATAAAACAAACACCTAAATGTTTCTTTTGTGCGAAACATTACATGTTAATGGTGCAAAATAGCCCAAAATATCAAAATTGACCAGTGACTGAAAAATCGATGATTTTGCCTGCCGTGTCTCGCCTTAAGGTGTGTAGACACAGCTGGCCTGTGGCCACGTTTTTGAAGTCTGGGGTCAAAATGTCAAAAGGAGCCGGCACCACGCCGCTTATGAGATAACAAAAAGTTCATGTGTATTTCTCTCATAACTTTTTGTCCTTATTAAAGAGAGGCCTGATTCTCAGATATGCATGTTGGATGGCTAGGGTTTAGGTCTGGGAAGAACTTCAGGCCAAAATCTTGCAAGCGAGCCGCTGGGTGCAGGTGCAACGAGATGGAGCACTTGCTGAGTCATTTCCTGCAGGGCTGGAGCCACAAGTTGAAGCGTATGCATCATTTGAGACCCCCTTTGATAAAAGGGGGTCTCAAATGTTGACCCTCAGTCACCTATTGCATCACTTCCTTTCGGGCTTCGGCCTCCTAATTGATCATTATAGTATAATTATATATCCTCTTTCATATATATGATACCTCCACCACGGGGACGTGGCAACAATTCTCCAAATCCATATGGGGAGGGGGGGGGATGCTTGTGGACAGTAGGGGTGTATACTCGACATAAATAGGAAGCAAACTCAGGAGAAGTAATGACATCTCACAAATATTTACTTAATCAATTGTTTCAAATAACCCTGCCTCGTTAAATCAATGAGCTTGGTGTTTTGCTTTCCAAAATAGGTTATAGTAGAAGTCTAAACTGCAGAAAATAAAAACATCCAAGCTGCCTTTTAAGGATACCTTGGAATATCTGCCTTTTCTCTAACCATCGGACCCTAGTTTACGACAAAAACAACACAATGGACGGCAGCTCCTTTGCCGCGTGGTTTTTAGAGCCATGTAAGGATTAGAGGGGGCGGTCGATAGCAGCCACCATAGCAACCATAACGGTCAAGTGACTGGATGCAGCCCCGTTGAAAGAAATTGAATACCACTCTACACACTCAGGATATTAATGATATTTAAATTATTATGACCATGAAGTCTTTATTTGCATGGGTTCACATTTCGTTCTGTGTAGCATGGAAAAATCAGAGAAACACTCCCATTCAGAATGCATTGGTTTACATTTCGTTCTTTGGAGCACGGATATTTTTATCTATTTATTTATTTTCAGTTTTTGAGGAGGTGCTTCAAAGATGCAAATGTTTCAGCAATAATCCAAAATCCAATGGCAAAACCCGTTGGCTTTTTGTCGAGGGAATCCAGGGCGACGCTCACTTCCGGGTTGGCCAACATACGTCACACATGTCCAAGTTGAATGAGAATAATAATATTAATAATTCTGCCATAGTATTTATTTAAGGGGGGGGGGGAGGGATACAAGTCTTTTGGCCATTCGTAGTGTTGATCAGCAGAGAAATAATTTGTCCGCAAAGACGGTGACGTCGCTTAGCAACGGAAGACGCTGGGATAGACAAGTCACCGGACTACTACCCATGAACGGAGCGTTCCACGGCATTGAGAAGACCCGTGTAATAAAGGCCTATAATATTTCTGTTCATGGCATAGATTTCTCCTCAGATTAGGCCAATAAACCAATGGTAAAATAAAAATAAAAACGCTCGATCAAAGGCCCGGCCCCAGTATAGTGGTGGGAAATATCGGCCCGACCCGGCCCGCGTCGGGCTCGGGCTCGGGCAGAGAATCTAAACACTGACTGGAACTACTTAGCAGGTGTCTGTAGGGCTATATCAGGAGTTAATGCACGCACTGCAGCCAATCAGAATCAGAGTATTCCCCCAGACCGTGGTCTAAACAATATTATTCACGAGTTATAAACAACCCCTACACATCAATATTAATGATAACCCTGTGGAAATTGCCATAAGTGAGAGATACAATTTCGCACGTTGAGCACAAAGTTGTGTGACTCGTTTATTTAGTAAGAGAGAAACAGGAAATCAAAACGTGCTGAAGGTAAACAAATCCCGCATGGGCTCTGACGTCATGAGACGCTCGTAATCCTTAAGGGACAGCGATCCCTGAACCACCAAGATAGTAAACGACATGCCCAACACAATTGAAAGAACAACACATAACAAAATACTGTAGGTGAATTATGTTACACTCACTACAACCCATTAAATACGGTATGATTTCTTGATGTCATGGCAACGTCCGCTCGCGACACTGGACTTGCGATCGAGGCATCGACGCGGACGTTCATTCACATAGCCAAAAACAAGAGAGTAGATGGCTAGATAAAATAAACATCAAGACATACAATTCTAAAAAGAACAGATGAAGCAGCTACCCTTTTTTCCTTCGCGGTTTGCCTACAGAGCAGCGCACCTGCATTTAATATATCCGTGTATTGTCACAATTTCTCAGTATCAAAGGTGAAAGTAGAAACGGGTGGCCAAAAGCTGTCGTATTGTTAGTTATCACAGACAATTTTAAGTAGAAACGGGTGGCCAAAAGCTGTCATTTGTTAGTTATCACAGACAATTTTCAACAATGAATGATCTGTACGGATAAGGGACATTAGGGAGAACGCTCCCGGACAGAACCTTAGTTTGGAAGTCATGCTTAGTGACACGACTAATAGCCTACTTCCATTTGAAATACAAAATTTAGAAAATAGGCCTACGTGTCCCTGATCACGTTTCAATAGATTAAATAACGTGACAGTGTCACGTATTTTTGTGAGACCATACCCGTACTTCCATGAGTATACTTAAAGGAAGTATACTATCCGCACTGTCTACTACGTTAATTTTTCAGATGTGAGTGCTGTTCCAAATCGAGTACTCCGTGGTGCACTAACCGGAAATTACGATCACGTTTGCCGCCGTGGCTCCTCCCCCGCAATAAACATCCCGCTTTGAACGGTGAACTCTTTACGCCTAGCAGCTATAAAAAGCTATAAAAACTACAAAATTACTCTATTAATGTGGGAAATGCGCCGACTTTGGCTCAGCCTGGCTCCGCCTCTTTCGCTACGTAGCTAAGATGGCTGCCGTTGAGTACGGGGAGTGTCCTTCGATCCACACTTCACGATTAGCCCGTTTTGAGTACGGCATCCGGGTCCTTGAAGTATACTTCTTTTCGCCGGATCTGAATAGGAACGTACTACTTACTCAAATTTTGGCTAGTAAGTACGGACAGTATGGGTATTGGAACACGGCACTGTACTTACGTGACACAAACCAGCACCGCAAACGTTCTCTCCCGCTTGAGATGACGTCTTTCTTTATAGGTTCATGGGTCTGATTCGCCGATTTCCCATGCTGATATCCCCGGAGATTCTCGGGCATCTTCGACAATTTGGCTATAGATTGTCTCATTACACGCTAAATAATATAATTATAGCCTAATTATATATATAGCCTATACATATATATAGGCAATATATATAATTAGGCAATATATATATATATATATATATATATATATACATATAGCATTTGTGGTTTTGGCATAAACATAACTAGGGTGCACTGTACTATCTGCGCACACCCTTTCTGAAGCCTCTCTCTCGCTCTCTCTATCTCTCTGTTCCTCCCTCTCTCTCTTTCTCTCTCTCTCGTAGCGTTTTGTGGAGCACGTTCATTGTCTGACAACACTCCCATTCAGAAAGCATTGGTTTACATTTCGTTCTGTGTAGCACGCAAAAAGTCGGACTATCGTACTCTGGAACACGCTTCAATAGATTAACGTTCATGCGCATGAGCACGCAATCGCGTGATACCGGGTTGGAATGGGTGAAGTGTCCCTTTAAAGGCCCACTATGCAACTTTTTTAGCCAAAATTACATTAATTATGCTGGTTGAGAGTTATTCTGATGGTTCTGCAACCATTTCTGGGTCGTTTGGTGGGTGTGTCATTGCCCCATGTCACCTCTCCAAGGAAAAAGCGCATATGCAACTTGCTCTGTTCGGACCGACACAATCCGGATGTGACGCAGCGTAAGTATCCAATCGCGCCTCGAAAATGTAGTCAGATTGTAGTTTTGAAAATGCTTTACGGCACAGACACACACCCAAACATGGTACCGGCTAGATATAAACAGCCAGTTGCGAGGCAATTGTTACATTCATCATGGATCAATCGACTGATAAGGGACCCAAGAGGCGACTGTCGGTGGAAAAAAAAAGAAGAATGGACCAGAAAAGAGTTCAGACACGAGTGAAAGGGGAACTATGCAACTTTTTTGGCTTGATTTACCTTAATATAACAGGCTAAGAGTCATTGCGATGGTTCTATTATACATTTTTGTTCGATTGTTCGTTGTTTCTACTCCCCCTTGCGCATCAAGGCGGAGAAAAGGAATATGTTTCTGCCGGCGACCCGCCGCCCACTCTCGTGGGAGTATCGGGTCTCGCGAAGTAACAAATTGCTTTACGGCACAGACCCCCAAACACGGAAAAGGCTCGATATAAACACAAGTAACCAAGGGATTGTTACATTCATCATAGATCAGCCGACTAAAAAGAGACAGAGAAACCCAATGTCGGAGGAACAGAAGAAGAGAAAAGGGAGACTGACCGATAGAGGGGCCAGACACGAGTAAAAGTTGGGCAAGCTTTTCAGGAATAGCGTGAACTGAAAGAAAAAGAAGACTGCAAATCAGACGCCGACTTGGCCGTGTTGCTTTTGAAATTGAAAGTACCCTTGGGTGAACTTTGTCTTCGTGGTATTCTTGATGTTGATGGTCTGTACAAATGTGTTTGCTCAACCATTTTGTTGTTAGCCCTGTAAAAATTGTTTTCTCGACCGTTTTGTTGTGAGCCCTGTATGTTTCTAGCCTGCTTGGTTGCAACCATATAAACACCTTTGTTTCCATGGGTGTTTTGCTGTTCGTCTGTCTCGTCCCCCAGATACAGACTGAATCCCCGAATCCAGGTTCTTGTTTATTTAGATTATAATGTTGGCCAACACTCTTACACTGATTGTTCTGTTCAACCTAAGATAAAACAATTATAATCTAGGATATAAAATCTCCCCGTCAACTATAAAAAAGGATGGATTTATGTTTATTGCAATACAAATACACCATTTTAAAAATGTATAACCTTGCCTACACTTTATGAACATCTACTTCGGACATGGCTCCACGCATTCGCCGGCTTCTTTGAAAACAAATGCACATGGCTCGCGTAGAAGTGCATGGGGAAGGGTCGTCAACGAGTTGTTACGACAGTGTTGTAAAAGATCTACTACGAAGATGTAGGGGGCGCTGTGTAGAGAAATGTGCGTGCCAAAACCAAGAAAACAGCGAAGAAATACCAGAAGTTGCATAGTGGGCCTTTAAGAGCATCACTACCCCCCTACCTCTGTCTCACTATCCTCTCATTATCTCTTCCTCTCCCTCTCTCACTATCTCCCTCAAGGCCAAAGTATACTACTCCGACTCCGTAATCTGTAATCCAACTCCGTAACCAAGGAGACCCCTCGAGCATTCGCAGTTCTCCGTGGGGATGTCGGATACGCAACCACATGTGGTGACAAAGTTTAATGGGAATAAGACCACAGGGGAGAACCCTAGACTGTACATGTCTTTTCAAATGTCGAGCCATGGGGGGGCCGCCACTCTTTAAAGACCGCAGTACGGTCGGGTTAAATTAAGTATCAAAATGAAACCAGCGTTACTGCATTTTTTTCCCCGACTGTCATTTCAATCTGGGAACATTAGGATCCCATGAGGGCCAATGGGACGGTGTGAACCTTTAGAATCAACATCGTAACGGGGCAGTGGGCGGCCTCCAGGCTGTACAGACATACAGGTGTTTGTGTCTTCTTAGCCTGGATGTCCGTAACCCATTGCCTGCTGCATTGGAACCCCAGGCATCTTGTCTGTCGCCCCAAGAGGTAAATCCTAGTCAGACTCTAGTAGAATGGCTCAAAATCTGGTAAAATGTATACTATTGGGAGAAGAACGAACATGTGGAGCTTTTTATGGCGACTCCAACTCAATGTGTGCCAGAGACAGAGAGCCAAGCCAGCAGGGGCTACACCTTAAAAACAACTCATTAAATCTCTCACAGCCATTCTTCAACCCGCTCACATCGTTTCAAGGAGACCACTGAAGGCTTGGGCGTAGTTTACAACAAGAGCCTACCGCTAAATCACAGGAACTACATGGTAGGACTATTATTTTATTTAAAAGAATGATCGATTTTACAATAGTATATATAAATGACCAAATACACTCTTTCATGTTAAGGTAGACCTTAATTGGCACGGACAAGTAACGAAGCATTTGATTTCATTTATGAGCCTACCCTTGGTTTATAATGTAAAGAATTAATTAATTAATTCATTCATTATTGAGTGTATGAATTTATTTGTGTATCTGTGTGTTTCTGCTATAAAATACGTGAATAATTATGTTCAATATAGAACAAGTAGAGAACACAAATATACATTTCCTGGTAGTAGGCTACAGTAGCGGCGGACCAATACCTAGATTAAATTTCGCTGCTTTTGAGAAAATAGTTACAGATTATGAAACACAAACACGCACACAGACCCACACACACACACACACACGAACATCTCCCCCAACGTCTGTGTAGTAAAAACCTCCTCAGATTCCATTGTACTGAAGTTTAACCCAACAGGCTCTGTAATTGGTGCTGAGGAAGGATCCCCCATGGAAAGGAGGGTGTGATCGACTGAGGAAGGATTCCCCATGGTACAGATGGTGTGATTGGCTGAAGGTCCGAGAGGAGAGCACCTGGAATATATCAGAAAGCTGACAGAGAGATAGCCATCAAGCAGGTGTGGCCAAATAAGCACGCACACGCACACACACACACACACACACACACACACACACACACACACACACACACACACACACACACATAAACATACACACATACATGCGGACATGCACACACAAAAACAAGACATACACACATGCACATCCATGCAAATGTGCACACAAACACACAGATGCTCACACATAACACAAAAACACACACGCAAAGACACACAAATATAGACTCACAGAGTAGTGCACGGACACAGACAAATTGCACACATAAAGACTGACTCAGAAACACACACGCACATGTGAACACACACATGCGCACACACACTGTCCATCACAGTGCCAGAACCTCTCTATCCATCTCCCTCTACTCATTCCCTCCCCCTCTTTCTCCCTTCCCCTTCCTCCCACTCTAACAGCTTCCCCTCTCTTCCTGTTTTACGCTTCCCATTTTCCTATTCTTCCTTCCCCCTGCTCTCCCTCTCTCCCTTTCTCTCTCACCTCAACTCTCTCATTTATTTATTTCTCTATTTGTTTATTTCTGTATCTATTTGTTGGTACCTGGAGGCGGTGAAAACAGTTGGACTCAGGAGACCCACTGTCACAATGCTCAGAACACAACAGGAGCTAGACACCTGACAGATGTACAGACGGACATAGTGGCAGACAAACAAAGGAGAACCTGGAGACCCACAAGACTTACAGAGACAATTACATATACCTGCAAACAGATATATTGACAGATAGCCTGGCAGAAAGACAGATATTAGGTAGATTCACATGATTATGATGCATGAAATGTACAACATGAAGTTGTTCATCTTTTGCATTTACACATACATCGATTAATAAATTGCACACTTGATTTGTGAATCGAGTCTAAAGTAATGTGTTTAATGAATTGATTGTTATTGTTTCAGGAGGATGCTACTTCAGAGTTTAACAGCTTTATTTAGTTATTTGTATCTATATATTGGTAATTTATTTAAGTAATGTAACTTGTTTTAGCCTTAAAGGGGTAGTTCGGAATTTTGGACAGAGGGCCTGGGGCCTCATTACAGAAAAAATCCTAACTTCTCATCCTAATTTAAGTTAGGGACTCAAAGATAGGAAAACTCCTAACTTCCTATTACAGAAGCAGTTCCTAACCTGTTGGCCGTTTCCTATCTTATCTTTAGCCACCTATCTTATCTTAACTTAGGTGATCCTAACTGTTCTTTCAATCCGATTTTTCGATCGGCAATCGTCAGGTGATGTCTGGTTCTGCACATAATGCGCACGAGATTGATATAAGGCTTAATAATAACGGCAATAATAACGGCAAGCTTCTTCTAGCAGTAGTACGGTCATGGCGGGGATTGCTACGGAAAACAAGAAGAGGAGGGGTTTTAACTTTACAAACGACGAGATGGAGGCATTAGTTCAGGCGGTGGACGAAAGGAAAAGTATTTTATTCGGCAAATTTTCCCCAAATGTAACGTCGCGGATCAAAGCAAACAAATGGCAAGAGGTGTCGGACGCTGTCTCAGCGGTTTGTGGGGTACTGAGGACGGTGGACGGCGTAAAGAAAAAGTGGTCGACCATAGCGAGTGACGCCAAGACCAGAGGGACGCTACAGAAGAGGGACCAGGCAAAGACGGGGGCTGGTATGCCAGAAGTGAAGCCTATAACCATGCTAGAGGAGAAGATCCTGGCCACCATGGGTCAAGTTTACACCCAAGGTAAGTTCAGCTCAACTCTTCTATCTATCTAGTTTAGCAACCGCGGATTATGTTTAAATTTGACTTCACCAATACATAAGGCAAGAACGCTGGCGCTAAGGTTAGATTTTGGCATAAACCTAACGAGTGGACCACAGATTCACATAATTTGTATAAACTAGTGTCAGTGTCCACATTTTGGGGGCGGTGTACTGCTAGTGCTACGGTGTAGCAACTAACGGTTAATCTAAAATGTAACCGTTAGTTGCTTATCGATAGCGCGTCTATAGACGCGCTATCGATAAGTGATTTTGAGGAGTGGCTCCATAGTAACCCTAACTAGAATAGGGCGACCAGACGTCCCCGATTTTAATTGCCTGTCCCATTGGATATTTCAATCACATTAATATCCAAACTGGAATGTCCCCGGTGTTTCTGCCTCATCGGGACCATGGCCTCGTTTTGATTTCTGACGTCTCACTTCAAACTAGAAGCTATATAGACAAAGATAGTTGTTGGACTGCAAAATACAGAATATGGACCAGTAAACAGCAAAAGAAAAGCCAACCCCCCTAACATGAAATCATTTGTGCGTAGGCATTTCAACCGGCACAGAGGTTGGCCTGCCTGAGGAGATCCTTGAGAACGTCAGTGCCGAGGTGTCTGATTCAACTGAGGTCATACTGACGTTGATGGAAGCAGAGTGTGACAGCAGGACTCTGCCAACAGCAATAATTATCCCATCACCTGGCAAGTTGATGCTCACTGTTTAAATAAATATGAGGTGCATTTTTACAACGACGCTGTCTCAACTGTAGCTACTCCATTTATGAACAGTTGAGGTTTATAATAGGAAGGCTACTGTTCAAGGAAAATTGTCTTGATTCACAGTTTAAATTCTTCTTTACAGCTAAAAAGAAGAAACACATTAGCCTACAAGAGGAGCTTCTGGAGTTGGAGAAGGAGAAGCTGTTGGTGATGAGAGAGACACTAAATGTTGAGAAGGAGAGACTGAAATTGGATAAAGAAAAATTTGAATTCATGAAGCAGTATTTTATTTACAACGGGAACAATATTGTGAATTTATTTGAACAATGAAATGAAATAATTTGTACACTTATTTAAATTTGATTGAGTTAAACTGTTAATTTATTTTTTATATTGTTGAATTAAATATTTTACATCAAATTCGTATGTTTTCTTTTTAATTATCTTATCTAAAATAATGTGCAATCAGGTTGTTTCTGGCAGTTCTACCAGTCTGTGCACCATCATGTATGCCATCATGGCCTTCCTCCTCATCTTCAACCATGGCCGGGACGTCCTCAGGGTCCGGGAGATTAGCAATCCTGCATATGTTGTGCAACACAGCAGTGGCCTTCACGAACATCACTGCTCTCTCCGGGGAATATTGAAGATATCCCCCGCTCATATCATGGCATCTCCATCTACAACATCAAAAGTTAATCAGTTTGTTTGCTTACAATGCTTTACTTATCTCCTTTTTTGGTGTGATGTTATCGTCCATATTAATATTATTAAATCATTTTAAATAAATACATTTGCTGCATTGCTTTTGAAGTATATAGTGTAACACTATCTTCTTAGGGGTTACGACACACTCCTTATCTACGCTATTGAATGCACCAAAGCAGTATGTGTCTCACCTTCCTTTCCATATACCATATAGCCTCTCCTGACGGCTACGGCACCTTTTGTGTGCCACATTGTACCTGCTCTCTGCCTCCGTTTGCTCGTTCATGACTGGTGTCATTAGGTAGGGTTTCAAGGGATATCCCGAGTCCCCCAAAAGCCATCCACTTCCCCTGCCCTCACTCAGGTATGCATTGATATCACTGTAAATGCAGATATTGAATATATTAAGAGTATTTGAGTGAAGCCTAATAAAGCAGGTAAAACAATTATTTATGTTAGTGTCTATGGGACCCACCTGGTGTTGAATATGAAAGAGTCGTGGGTGGATCCAGGCCACTTTGCCAACAAATGCCGTATAACCATATTTTGGTCCCCTATGGCCTGAACATTGATGGCATGGTATCCCTTACGGCACACATAAGCCGGCTCAGTTGGGCCACTCGGAGCTTTGATGGGGAAAAGTGACCCATCTATAAGCCCAATTACCCCTGGCATCCCACTCTGACTTAAAAAAGCCTCCTTAATCTGCTGTAGCTCTTCTCCACGAGGAAACTGAATGTATTTCGTTGCAAGATTGCAGATGGCATTGGTGACCTCCCTGAGATTGCGTGAAATACATGGCTGTGAAACTGAAGACAGGCTTGCAACCTCAGTCTGGAAGTCCCCCTTGGCAAAAAAACGTAGAGCATTGGTTACCTGCACAACCACTGGCAAGGCTCCATGTCTCCTTGTAGGCCTCTCCAGAGCAGGACGTAATTCTGCCACCAAATTCAAAATTAACTGTCTTGGCAGGCGATAAAGGGATATTAAAATATGGTCCGGAAAATGTAACGCGTCATTATGCGGTCTCAGTAGCCTTTCAGTCATCAAGTTTCTGTTGTCATGTTTGTCCTCGTCTTCATTGTCACACAGCAGACCCACTAGCAGTGCTGCTGCCATTTTTCTGTTATTTCAGTTACTGACAGTTATTTTGAACTTAGGACAGGGTGTATGGCCACCTAACTTAGGGAGCCTAACTCAAGAAATTCCTAACTTAGGATAGTTCTGTAATGGTTAAATTCCTATCTTAGAATAAGATAGGATTTCTTCCTAAGTTAAGTTAGGAAACCTCCTTCTGTAATATCAAAACCCCTAAATGCCTTCCTATCTCAAGATAGGATAGGATTTCAGAGTTAGGAAGTTTCTGTAATGAGGCCCCTGATTCCCAAGTTTGCCTTGGTGTTCTTTATCATTGGAGACAGTTTTCAACACATTTCATTCAGTCTTTCTAGTTGCAGAGTTCTCTCGTGCTAGGCTAGTGCAACGGGAAATACTAGCCTGCTGATAAAACAGTCTTACCCACTCCACAGTACACCCAAGGTTAATCAATTATGACGCCAGACTATAGATGTAAATGTCTGTGTTGATAGAATAATGTTAGAAATAAAACTAACCTTGCATTGCATGAATCATCGCATTTTGAGGGACTATTTTCTCAAAAGCAGCGAAATTTAACCTAGGTATTGGTCTGCCGCTACTGTAGCCTACTACCAGGAATATAACACTGCTGCTGAGACCAGGCGCGTCGTTAGACCTCGGCATTCGGGGCTATAGCCCCGGATCTTTTGGGATCAGCCCCGGATCTCTGCCGTAAAAAAAATAAATTAAAAAAAATAAATAAACGTATGTCTATATATATATACAGGGACGTCCCTAGGAATTCTGGGCCCCCTGACAGAATTCAGTTATGGATCCCCCCCGACCTTCTTGGGGCCCCCCAACCCCAAGAAAAAAAAAATATTATATAGCCTACATTTTTAATGTTATATATTCATTCACATTTTATAATCATTAAATATTGGGTAATACTGGGTCAAAATAGGGTAGTCATTATCATCAGAAGAAAATGAATAACAACTGAATAACAACATGATAAACTTACCTACTTACCTAGGCTACTTTGTACACTAGATAGTTAGTTAGTATTTAGCTACACATTTACCTGGGTTGTAGTTACTATAGACAGAAATAAGCTAATAGACTGTGACAGTGCTGCTTCTACTTAGAATGTCCTCCTTCTCCTCTTCTTCTATTTCAACCTCACTGGTTTCTTCTGTGGGATCATCATGGCTTGAAGAGGGCCCTGACTCTAAGATACCACATATAATTCAGAATATGTCTCATAATTATCTGAACATATTAAACAATGTTGTCAACAGTCTATTTCATTGGATTGAGCTGGGCATGACTAAATATGTATTTGTATGTTTTGATTTTGATTTGCTGCATTAGCCTACAATAAATAGCAGCTATTAATCTAAGGGTAGACTACTTGTAATTTTAGCTGACTTAAACTTAAAAGTCAGCTAAAATGTAAGTATCTTAGTTTAATGTCTGCTAATATTGTCATGCAGCCAATCAAAATATTCAAAAACTGTTTACATAAATGTTATTATCATGCTGGCAAGCAGTATGGAATGTTAATCATTGCATTATCTCCATTTATACCATGGTCTGGGTGAATACTCGATTCTGATTGGCTGGTCAGCCTACAACTCCCAGGTGAAGAGACTGCAGGGAAACCACACAGAGAGGACACTAAAGAGCCATCTCTCATTCATCGAGTGGGCTCATTGGTTTGCGAATGACCACAACCCTAACCCTAAATAACCAGCCTCCTTCATAATAAAGGTCTGAGCTACCAGAGTACATAATCCTTCCAAAATGTAGGTTACATGCCGGTTCATAAAGTAAATGATAAAATAAATATAGCGCAACGTCACAACATCACATTACTGTACTAAACGTATTGTTCAGGACATTTTAAGTGGTCAGTGTTACCAATCCAATACCATGGAGCCAAATACAGCATGGAGTGGCAAACAAGCATCTAACTTGCTCTTAAACAAAAATAACTGCTGTGCGCATTGTTACTAAGCTTCGGTTGCCATGCCGAATCAGTGTGTTGCTTATACTATTCTTCATAAGAAAATGATTAGGGCCAGTGTCCACCTAACGCCTTTATCCGAGCACAAGTGTCTTTTTTCAATAGATTCCCAATGAGAAGCAGCCACAAGACTGTATAATGTTGCTGCTTTGTTAGCTAAGCATGGTTTTCTTCGAAGTGGAACGCTGACGGGAACGACCCCCTGCTCCCCAAGAGAACCGAACATTGTCCCCTCTTTTCCCAGGCTCCCGGAGTCAGCGTATTCTTTCTTGTTTTCCCCACGTGGGTGTGTTTTGCGTTATCTCGAATAAAAGCCCTCCCGGGCTTTGAACCAGCCGTGAAGTGTGGTGATTCCTTATACCTCTGAGACATTCCTGGGCCCGGGTTGCCACAGTGTGTGTGTGTGTGTGTCAGTAATTGTGTCAGAAGATTATTTTCTTTATGTTTGCCTCCAGGTGATCAGCAGGTTACATGTTGCTTGTTCACGCATGTATTTGAGGTTGTTTGCTAATAGGACATACATTTATGACGGTACTTTCATATCCACAACTCTGTGAGTGAATGAGTAGCCTAGAGTGTGTGTGTGTGTGTGTGTGTGTGTGTGTGTGTGTGTGTGTGTGTGTGTGTGTGTGTGTGTGTGTGTGTGTGTGTGTGTGTGTGTGTGTGTGGTACATTTTAAATTGTTGCATGTTGTATTGCAATAAATCCCAAAAAGAATCTGCTGACTTAGAATGTACTTGACTGAGGTTTTTTTTAATCAGAGGGAATTGGTTTGACATTTACTGTTGTGTTTATTATTGCCATAAACCTGCATTAGAATCTAGTTTCAATCCAGATAACTTAAATCTATTGATGGCTTATTGTGTATGACTAAATTATAAGACGTTATTTGAAGGGTACAATTTTTCTCTGGGGAAGCAAACCCCCTTAGAATTGCTTTTTGACACTTTACAATGTAAGTACAGACTACATAGACTCTAGATAGTGATTACACAGAGAAAGGGTCCACAAAAGCATTCACTAATTAAGACCCACACATCCAAAAAGCCACCTACATCTCTGATTTGCCTCCCTCCCTGTGTAAGCTAGTGTAGAGAACAAAACACATTTGATGAAATCCAGAATTTTAAGTTTTGAATAATATCCATGGCCCCCCTCCTGGAACCTCAGGCCACCCCTTTGCCACCGTAGGAAAAAATATCTAGATCCGCCACTGGGTATAGGATTTTATACCACAAAAATGGTGTGAAGGATGGTGTTTTAAACCACTAAAATAGTGTGAGGGATTGTGTTTTAAACCACTAAAATGGTGTGAGGGATTGTGTTTTAAACCACTAAAACGTTGTGAAGGATGGCTTTTTAAACCCCTAAAACGGCGGCTTGAAATGCCATCACACCGTTTTAGTGGTTTAAACTGCCATCCATTACACCATTTTTGTGGGTTAAAATGCAATCGCTCACACTGTTTTAGTGTTTAAAACGCCATCCTTCACACCAAAGGATGGCATTTTAAAACACTAAACCTGTGTATACTATGGCGTTTTAAAAACTACGTACGTAGTTGGGACCACAAGGCAGACTCATAGTGCTTCACATACATTGTCATACAACAAAATAAAATAAAAGATGAGTAAAAGAAAACATATGCAAAGAAATGGGTAAAATAGAAAGTTAAGAAGGCATTTTAGCATTAAAATAGAAAATAAAGGGAAAGTTAAAAAAGCTTTTTAGAAAGTGCATTGTATTTAAGATTTTGCAGAAAGCTAAAGCAAACATAAAAGTCTTCAGTCTTGTTTTAAAGGTGCTCAGAGTTGGGGCAAGTCTTAGATCCTCTGGGAGTTTATTCCAGCTATTTGTTGCATATTAACTAAATCCTGCTTTCCCATGTTTCGTGTTTACTCTGGGGATAATTAACAGATTGGTCTCAGAGGATCTTAGTGGTCTAGAAGGCTTATGTAGTGGAAGCATATCAGTTAAATATTTTGGGCCTAAACCATGTAGGGATTAATAGGTTAGCAACATGATTTTAAAATAAATTCTCTGACCTACATGTAACCCCTTCCTGGCGCCGGAAGTGTAATTATTATTTAAGGTTACTATATAAATGTGTTAATGCACAGCATCCTGAATGCTAAGCAGTTGATGTTGAATTAGCTAAATCTCCTGTTTACCAATAGATGTTATTCAATGAAATGTCCAGGACAAACAAATAAAGATAGAACATATATACATTTATTTGTGCTATATCAAAGTCAGTACTCATGTACTAGAAAACCCTTGAACAAAATAACAAAATGCACGTAAAATATAATTGTATTTTAAACCACAATAACATATGAACACAAATGACATGAACTGATTTGCCTGCGGTGAACCGGTTCAACCTTTTTAAATGTATCTATTACCAAGCGCTTGGGTTTCTCACCGTTGGGGCCCATCAGTTGGTGCATATGGAGAAAACAAATCCTTAGTTGCTTTAAGGAGCAACGACACCCTCCGTCCTCCGTTACTCACATATCCACAGGAATGGACGAGCAGTACGGCAGAGTCAACGAGCTTGGTTAACAACCAAACTATCAAGGCGAGATGAAAAAAATAAAATAATAATCCAGTGTGCAACGCAGGTCCGGTAGCAGAATCCCTCCTTGGTTAGCCGCAGCAGCTAACCAACCGCCAAAGTCTTTTCCTCTCTGGTGGAGTAGAAAGTCACAAACTTCCTGGTTCCTCTCCGGTGGAGTAGAAAGTCACAAACTTCCAGTGGCACACAACGTTTCTCTGCCAGAGGATACCTGTGCCAACACTCTATAAAATACTAGTATCAAACACTACGTATTCCGTCAACAATTATCACTTTTTTCCCGTTAAGCCCACGCACTCCTTTTTCCGTTAAGCCCACGCACTCCTTTTTCCGTTAAAGGTTGGGTATGGAATTCGCTTTTTTGGCAATTTTTGCAAAATTACTTGAAATCCTTATCATAACCCACTTACAGCCACTGAGTTAGAAGTACTGACATGAAAATTAAACAAGTTGATCATCTGTGGAACGGGCAGGGCTCGAAAAACTCCAGCCAATGATTTCCAGAGCCACCGAGTTGCATTGGACAGTAAGTACGTCAATCAAACGGTCGTACTGCACTCCCCCTCCCCCGCGCCCCGCGCGCGACCCCTTCGTGCAGTACTCATGACCCAGAGCAAGCTCCTGTTTGTTGTTATCCTGCGGTAGCTACTGGAACTAGTTAATCCACATTTGGACCTAGCAGTAGAAGACAATTTCCATGGCAGACAAGACGCCACCATCCCCACCACCACCAGCAAAGAGAAGGAAAACCCTACGCTAGCCTGGCTCGCTTTCGCGCATCTGTGTTTGCGCTCGTGCATGATTGCGCGTCCAGGTACTTGGAATGGGTGGAGTCAGAGTCAGCGTTGAAGGAGAGGGGGTAGGACCATTTGAGTTGTGTATTTTCAAAATCTGCAGGCGTTTCGCAAATCCCATACCCAACCTTTAAGCCCACGCACTCCTTATAGAGTTTTTTCTGCTTCTTAACAAGCCCTTCACTGATTGGCTAAGAGTGCAGCAGTACATAAATCATATTGGCTTATGTTACTTCGCTTAACCACATTGAAAATGCCTAACAAGCCACCACAAAACAAAGGAGTAACGGTCATGCAGTTTATTTGTCTTCATCCACAAATTAAGTAAAACACTATTTATTCATTAAACGGAATTTAGCCGCATATGAAATAAATAAATTAGTATTCCTCTGTCTTTTTGTAGGTCCCTACATACAGGAAGCCAATGTAACGACTTCAGAATTGGTGTAATATGTGCACATTTTTTGGTCTTTGTTAGAACTCTAGCAGCAGGATTCTGAACAAGCTGAAGCTTCCTCAGAGTTTGTTTTGGGAGACCTGTAAGGAGACCATTGCAGTAATCAAGCTTACTAGTGATAAAGGCATGTACAAGTTTTTGTAAGTCTTCGCCGGACATGAGCCTTCTAAGTCTTGCTACATTTTTAAGGTGATAATATGCCGACTTTGTAACTGATTTGATGTGACTGTCGAAATGTAAATCTGAATCCATGATAACCCCTAGATTTCTGGCTTTGATTGAGGTTTTCAGGGACAGAGGGTGAAGGTGTTGGGTTACTTTAAGCCTTTCCGTTTTAAAACCAAATACAATTATCTCTGTTTTGTCCTCATTTAGTTGAAGGAAATTTCGGCACATCCATTCTTTCACTTGCTCAATGCACTGGCACAGCAGATCTATGGGCCGACAGTCATTTTGTGATAGCGATACATAGCTTTGCGTGTCATCAGCACAGCAATGATGGTCAATATTGTTATTTTGCATGATTTGCCCAAGTGGGAGCATGTAAATGTTGAATAAAGAGGGTCCTAAGATCAAACCTTGTGGGACTCCACATGTCACGTTGGTTGATTCTGATACAAAGTCGCCAATGGAAACAAAGTAGTTCCTATTTTGTAGGTAGGACCTGAACCAATTTAAGACAGTGCCTGAAAGCCTCACCCAGTTTTCTAAACTGTCCAGAAGTAACGTATGGTCTACAGTGTCGAATGCAGCACTGAGGTCAAGTAGCATTAGTATTGAGGTTTTGCCAGAGTCTGTGTTAAGACGGATGTCGTTTACAACTTTAATAAGGGCGGTCTCAGTGCTGTGCAGGGGTCGAAATCCTGATTGGAAGGTGTCATAGCAACCAGTTGATGCCAGGAAGTGATTAAGTTGCTCGACAACTTTCTCAATGATTTTACTTATGAAGGGTAGATTTGATATTGGTCTGTAGTTGTTAATAATAGAGGCATCTAGGCTCCGCTTTTTTAAAAGGGGTTTAATAACTGCAGTTTTCAAAGCTTTTGGGAAATTTTCTGACTGGAGAGAGTTGTTAACTATCTGCAATATGTCTACTGCTAGGCAGTCGAAAACATTTTTAAAGAGGTTGGTTGGTAAAGTATCAAGGCAACAGGTGGATGGCTTTAGCTGTGTCACAGTTTCCACAAGATTTTGAGAGTCTATAACATTAATGCATGCCATACTTGCCACGTTACTTTTGCCTGAACAGGGTGGTAGTCCAACATTTTTGTTTGAAGTGGAGATTTTGATGGCTTGTCTGATGCCTTCACTTTTATCAGTATAAAAAGCTGCAAACTCATTGCATTTCTGCGTGGAATGGAGATCAGGTGGAATTTGTGTTGGGGGGTTGGTCAGTCTGTCAACAGTTGCAAATAGGGTTTTTGCATTATTAGTGTTGGTTAAATGATATTGGAGAAAAATGTTTCTCTAGCATTTTTTAAGTCTAAATTCTAGGCACGGAGGCTCTGTTTATAGATATCATGGTGAATATGAAGTTTTGTTTTACGCCAGATGCGTTCAACCTTCCTGCATTCTTTTTTCTGTGCTGTTACAGAAGCAGCTTTTCTCCAGGGTGCCTTTTGCTTTCCAGAAATCGTTTTAACCTTATAAGGTGCAATGACATCCATGACTTTCAAAATTTTAAAATTAAAGTTTTCTACAAGATCATCAGCAGAACATGGGTTGAGAGGTGGTAGCAAGGAGATGGCCTTTTTAAAAAGTATATTAGAATGTTCATTGATAAACCGTTTTTTGACAGTATTTGATTTTGTCTGTATGTCGGGAATAAAATATATGTTAAAGAAAACACAAAAGTGGTCAGACAAGGAAGGATCAGTCACAGAGAGATCAGAAACATTGAGGCCCTTTGTGATAACCAGGTCTAGAGTGTGTCCCTTACAAAGAGTAGCCTCTTTCACATGGTGAGACAATTCAAATGTGTCCAAAATGGTAAAAAGTATTTTTGCACACTTGTCATTCATATCATCAGTATGAAAATTGAAGTCACCAGTTATAACTAGACAGTCAAATTCAGTGGAGATGCTAGACAATAATTCTGTGAAGTCATCGAAAATTTTTGCAGAATATGTGGGTGGCCTGTAAATAATTAATAGGAGAACTTTCAATACAGCACTAAGGTATTCGAATGATGGAAAATCACCAAATAACATGGTGATACCTCCTTTTCCAGATCTACATGCATCAAAAAAGTTATAGTTGGGAGGAGCTGTCTCTATCAGAACGGTTGCACTGTTATTTTGTTCCAGCCATGTTTCAGTTAATAACATAAAATCCAGTTTAGAAGTGGTAATAAAATCATTAACTAAAAATGATTTGTTATTAAGAGACCTCACATTAAGTAGAGCCATCCTGATGGTGTTGTTGATAAGGTGGCTTTAAGGTTGTTTTTGGTTTGGAGGCAATAGATTTGTGAGGTTAGCAGTGTGTCTAAGGCCCCGTTCACACAAAGCCGAAACCGTTCCGGTTTCGATCTATCCGGCTTCGGAGTATCTCCGTAAAGACGGAGTCAAGCGAAACCGGGTAGATCTGTAGAAACGCTGTAGTACACATGCCAGGCCCATAAGGGGCGCTGCTTCTGCTACAGAAATCCAGAAGAAAATTAAATAAGAAGAGGCGAGCATGCGCATAAAGGCTGCCCCCCGAACCACTAACAACACAAACAAACAGTCAGTCAACAGTCTCAATAAATAATGGCTTTAGCAACCCAACAATGGACATGATCTGCTGCAGAACGATTACAAGCCTGTAGTCCGCCATCGTCTATTTTGTTGTGAGTTCTGTGACTCTGCGGGCTTAACAGTCATTGGCTAGAGGGTCGAGGGTTGGGGCGATGACGTCATGGTTTACGGTTTCAGTCGGTTTCAGGCGTCCACACGAATCCAAAACGAAACCGGGTAGATTTGAAACCACCTCCGAGGGTGGTTTCAGAAGTATACGGTTTCGGTCAGCGGATTCACCGGCTTCGTGTGGACGGAAGGCCGAACCGTACAAGACCTTTGCGGTTTCGCCATGAAATCGGCTTCGTGTGGACGGGGCCTAAGTTTCCCTTTGTTTACTCTCTTAGTGGTTACAGCATGAATGCAAAAGTTGCCCTGTTTTGACGTAGGCAACCTTGGGTTCAGCAGATTATGTGAAACGATAGTTATGTATTGTAACTCTACATTCTATTAGTATAGGCGCAGCCTTTTAAGGCTATCGCTATTGGGTTATCCCTAGGCATGAGCCGTAGCACTGAAAAATTAGTAATCCCCGCCCACCAACCCCGTGGGCCTCAATTACGTCCGCGTGCCTCAACGACGTCCGCATTTCGCAGATATAGTCGGGCGCCGGTTGACGTTCTGCTCCCAATAAACAGCTTTTCTTCAGCTATTTAAAGGACAATGAGGCCGACACTTAAAAGGCTGCGCCTATACTCATAGAATCTAGAGTTACAATACGTAACTATCGTTCTATGTCGTATAGGCTTCGCCTTCTAAGGCTATCGCTATCGGGTTAAAGGGCGAAGCACGATATAGTCTATGCCTCATTGATCCCGATCAGTACCAGAAACACAGCTACATACGCGCTAGTATCACGCGTCAGACGTAGCATAACATACGTCATGCGTCTAACGGCACGTCATCAACGAGCAGCTCCAATGTGTCTGATAAGACACAAGAGCTCTCAGCATGAATATTTGACTCCTCCTCACATTGTCTAATATGCGAGGGGAATAGTCGCACAATCACATTCACTCTGACATTGCACCTAGAACTGAGTATGTCATAGAGAGGCGCGACATGCCTCTTAGGTAAAACCTAATAAAAGAGCATGGGGAAGCCCAGGAGGCTGCTGTGCAGATATCCTCCATAGGCATCCCTCTTTGCCCTCGACAGAGGACGATATTCCTCTGGTTGAGTGACCTCTGATAGTCTCAGGCGGCTCTGCCCCCGCTGACACATACATAAGCCTGTGTGATAGCATCACACAGCCAATGCGACAGCCGTTGTTTCGTCAGGGGAAGGCCCTGGGAATGTTCTCTGTAATGCACAAATAACTGTTGAGATTTGCGCAGAGCCTCCGTGCGCTTCACATAACAGGCAAGCGCGCGTACGGGGCACAAGAGATGGGCTGTTGCCTCCTCCTCAGATTGATAAGGAGGGTGAGAGAAACCATTGAGTGCAATTACTCTAGATCTGAACGAGCTAATAATACTCTTGTAAAAGCCGGGTTCGGGCGTAATATGGCCGAACTGCCGTCCCCTTGTATTCTAAGACAAGAAGGGGCTACAGAGAGTGCAGACAGTGTCGGAGATTAATCGAAATATAAACACTTAGACTAATTCAAGAGAGAGAGAGAGTAAAATAAAACGAGGGGTCCGGAGCAAGAATTGACAAAAGACTTTATCGTGCAGAAAAACAACAACGATAACAGCTGAGTAGATCTGCAGAGTCACTGCTCGAACATGGGCTGCAGCCTCACTTTATACACACATAGGAATTTCTTTGTTTACAATGGGGTTTCCGCCCGTCAATCTTCGTCCCAGCATGTTATCAACTGCCCAGTTCTGAGGTCCGCATGGATCAACCTCATTAGCCAAGATGACCCAAGGCTGAAAAGGCTAAGGTCAACTAGCTTGACCCAAGGCTGAAAAGGCTGAGGCCAACTTAGCTTCCCCCCAGTTCCCTAGACATTCCTGGGCACCATCTGTTCTGAACCCAGATTCTGCAAGCACAATGCTTTCCACCATTTAAAATATAAAACCTATTAATAATCATGGTTTACCATAGAATATACTCACTAATTTCTACCACAACAGGTCGCTCACTCTCTTAACCGTGCTAAAGGCCAGCCCTCTTTCCATCAGTGTCTGGAGGAAAGAGAGCACACGCGGCAATGGGCAGGAGATGGGATCACAACCCTGCTCCGTGCACCATTTCTGGAACGCCGCCCATTTAGCCGAGTAACACGCTCTGGTGGAGTCAGCTCTGGCACCCTGGATGGTCCGTACGACCTCCTGGGAGAGGCTGAGACCCTTGCGTTCAGCGGCCAGGCCCACAAGCGCTGGCCGATCTCTGGTTAATCTATGATTGGAGCGTCCCGCCGCCAAGGGAGTTCCTTCGGCGGCCCCGAGAGCAGACGCTGGAGGCAGGGAAACCATGGCACTCGTGCGTTGCGGTGCTATGAGAATCATGCACAGCCGCTCCTCTTTGACTCGGTCCAGGACTTGGGGAATCAGGGGGACGGGCAGGAAAGCGTACAGGAATGTGTTCGGCCACGGTCTGTGAGTGACCGCATCCACCCCGAGTGGGGGATTGTCCTTCGCGCTGAGAGAGAACCACAGCTCGCACTGTGTGTTCTCCCGCGTGGAGTATAGGTCGATCTGATTGATTAGATTGTGGTGCAGAGTCCAGTCTCCTGGTTGGGGACCCCCCCTCTACATTATGTCGGCCCCTCTGTTCAGGACACCGGGGATGTATGCTGCTCTGATGAAGAGCAAGTGCGGGTGCGCCCAGCATAACAGCTGTCTCGCTAGGCTGAGCAGCTGTGCCGAGCGCACGCCCCCTTGGCGATTTATGTATGCTGCTGTCGCCTTGTTGTCCGTGCGATTCATTACGTGTTGATTCGTCAACAATGGGGCAAAGTGTTGGACCACTTTCAACACAGTGAGGAGCTCCAATGCGTTTATATGCATGGTCACGGGGGGGGGCCAAACGCCGCCCACCACGTGAAACTTGCATGTTCCTCCCCAGCCTGATTTGACCCAGTGGGTCAAATCGGGGCCCGATTTCTCACCTGGCGAATGCGCAGGTGAGAAAACCATCTCTGCAGCCGCCTCATGTGAAGCAGCCCCAGTGGCACCACCGTGTGAGCGGCTGACATCATGCCCAGCAGCCTCATGACAGAGAGGGCTGTCACGACGCTGCCCGGGGAACAGCGGCGGAGGAGAGACAACAGCGTCTCCATCCTCTGCTGTGAGAGCCGTGCTCTCATTACAGCTGAATCCATCTCTACCCCCAAATACATCACACTCTGTGAGGGGAGGGGGGAGCTTTTCTTCCAATTCAAAGCAAAGCCTAAATTCGACAGGTGAATCACCAGCTTTTTTGTTTGAATAGCTGCTTCCTCCTTGGTGCGAGCCATCAAAAGCAGATCGTCCAAGTAGAACAGTACTCTCATTCCTGTTGCGTGAAGCAGCCGGAGAGCCGTCTCCACTCACTTGGAAAACGTTCGTGGGGCTAGAGAATAGCCGAACGGGAGACGGTTGTACTGGTTGTGTGACCCTCTGAAACGCAGGAATTTCCTGTGTTTGGGGATCACTGTGACGTGGAAGTAGGCGTCCTTCAAATCTATTGAGGTGAACCTCGCCCGGCTTTAAAGGTCCCATGACATGAAAATCTCACTTTGGGAGGTTTTCTAACATAAATATGAGTTCCCCTAGCCTGCCTATGGTCCCCCAGTGGCTAAAACTTGCGTTTGGTGTAAAACTAGCACTAGCTGTTCTGCTCGCCTTTGAAAAAACGGCGACTCAAGCGCGCTTATTTGGAATGTCTGTGCTCATGACGTCATCAGGAATCTCAGCTCCTCCCCTTAATCTGCCTGGCCCGCCCAGAGACGTTGGCCCGCCAATGAGACTCGACCGTGCGAGCGCCACATGTGTGTGTGTGAATACACACACTGTAACGCAAGTGTTTCTTGTCGGTTCTTTGACGTGTCTTGTATTTCCACAACGAGACTGTCGTGGGGGTTATTTAAGCCATGGTTGAGAAGGAATTGGGGGAAAGGAACTTTGGTTTGACTCGCTGAAGTACATGAACTGCAACATGCCGCCGGTTGCCGCGAGGCACCATCGCCCGGCAGCGGGCAGCTGGCAGCAGGCAGCGCGCGGTTCAGTCGACTTCAAGTTGATGTGAAAGTGGAAGAACCAGAGACGTCGCAGAACCCGACAAAGTCGTTTGTGATTCATAATATCGTCTGGAGGCGCACACAATATGTTATATGATATAGATATCTATGTATTATATGATATTATTTAGATATAGAGCTCCAGGACTGTAACGCAAGTGTTGTACACTTCCTTGTTATTTGGATAACCGTTCTGCTGTTGGTGTGATGGCGCATAACACGTCGGACTCTCGTCTCTGGTATTTCTACAACGAGACTCGTATTGGGGGTTATCTCAGCCAAGGTTGAGAATAAATTGGGGGGAAGGAACTTTGGCTTTGACTCCCTCAAGAACATGAACCACGACCAGCAACATGAACCAGCGAGTCAAACCAAAGTTCCTTTCCCCCAATTCCTTCTCAACCATGGCTCAGATAACCATAACCAGAATATTTACAGAACACGGCTAAAGGCTGTGTGCGCCTCGCCATTGCGATACATCCACTGTAAACAGAGCACATGGTGGCTGCAAGCTGCTCAGGGCCACACCCCCAGCCTCCTCCTTGACACGCCCACCGAAACAGCGCATTTGGGGGAAGCTCAATATGCGACTGGCTCGGAGTGGCTGTAACTCTGCACCACGGCTGAATTTAGGGAACGTCTTTGAATACTGTGTTAGTTGCCCACTAATACCTATATTAAAGAATACATAAAATAGCATGTCATGGGACCTTTAAACACTGTAACACTCGTCTGATTGTTAACATATGAAACGGCCTCTTCGCAATGCATTTGTTGAATAGGGCTAGATCGAGAATCGGTCTCAGCCCTCCTGTTTTCTTGGGTACCAGGAAATAACGGGAATAGAATCCCTGCATTTCCTATCCCTTCGGGACCGTGGGAATCACTTTTTTCGCTAGAAGCTGCTGGAGCTCCGCCAAAAGTGACAGCTGTTGATCCTTGGATGACAGCGTTGTTTCCACAATCCTGTTGAATCGCGGCGGAACGGAGGTGAACTGCAGGGTGTGACCCTTGCTGATCAGCCCGTCCATCCATCTGGCCAGGGTGCATGCGTTCAGCCATTCTGAGTAATGCTCTGAAAGCGGCTGAGCATCCTCTTGTTTTGATGCAGCTGTCATGGAAACGAGCCACGCTTGAGCCCCTGCCGCCGCTGCAAGGGGAGGATTCCTCCCCGCAGCCCATGGGGGGCTCTGCCCGAAAGGGCTGGGTGTGTGTGTGATTAGCAGAGGCATGCCCTGCCTGCTCAGCTTGTGACAAGAGTGTAGCTTCCTCTCTCCTGAGCGTTGGGACGCGAGGAGGAATAACATGGTGACTGGGCAGCAGACTGCTGACACTGTGAACGAGCTGTGTGTCATTCGTAGACAGAGAGCTCGTTTTAGCGGCCGTCTCGCCACGTGTCATGCCAGGCATGACGTGGTAAGGGGAAATTAGTGTAGGGCTGGCTCGATCAATGATACAAAGTTTATTGACGGCCTGCCTATATGTGGGGGGGATGCGTGTGAAACAGTTATGGCCGGGCCGGTAGGCTCCGGCAGGCTCCGGCGTTAACTGTGTGGGGAGAAAACAGCCATCTTTAGTAAAGAGGTGTTACCCGCTGTCACACTCCCTTGCCCGCTTGTGGGGCGGGACATCGCCTCATGAGCCCGCTGCCCAAGGCTCTGGCTGGCCGCTCGCCGCCGCCTGCGATGGAGGTGGGCGGGGCTGGTAAGCAGGGCGAGGTTGCCTTTTTAAAAGCAATGAAGGGCTGGCTCGACCAATGACACGAGGTGTATTGACGGCCCGCCGATACGTAGCAGAAGATGCGTGCGAAACAGTTATGGCCGAGCCGTAAGGGTCCGGTGTTGACTGGGGCACGGGGAGAAAACAGCCGTCTTTAGTAAGGAGGTGTTTCCCGCTGTCACACGCTTCTCCCTCGGCCCGTAATAGCCGGTGCTTGTGGGGCGGGACATCGCCCAATGAGCCCGCTGCCCGAGGCCTTTGCTGGCCGCTCGCCGCAGCCTGCGATGGAGGTGGGCGGGGCCGGTAAGCCGGGTGAGGCTGCCTTCGTAAAGGTAACGAAGGGCTGGCTCGATCAATAATACAAGGTTTATTGACGGCCTGCCTATATGTGGTGGGAGATGCGTGAGAAACAGTTATGGTCGGGACGGTAGGCTCCAGCGTTAACTGTGTGGGGAAAAAACAGCCGCCTGCGATGGAGGCGGGCGGGGCTGGTAAGCCTGGGGGCCAGGAGGAGGAGCTGCCGGCGGCGCCGCGACAGTGACTGCCGGGGGCCTATGGCAGCGACGGGGGCTTGGAGCGGAGCGCTGCCGCCCGGGTGGAGGCGGAGGGCGGGAGACGTGTCTCCGGAAATTCTCTGCCTCCTCGGAAGCAGCCTGCATGTCATCCACCATAGATGACAGACGGGGCCCAAACAGCACGTCCGGGCTGATGGGGCACTCCAGAAACTGCCGCCTCATCGGCTCAGGGATGCCCGGGGTCTGCTGCAGCCACAGTATGAGGTGCTACCATGCCGCCGTCCGGGCCGCTGCCACCGCGCCGGTGGAGCAGAGGCAGAGGATGACACCAGCGGTTTTCGCCACGTTGACTGCCTGTTCGGCCAGACGATGAGGGTCAACCGCCATGGTGGAGATGTTATTCATAACAGCCTCTTGCTGCATCATACACTGATGCGCTCAGTCTGTAAGCTTGGCCGTCAGCTGGTCTTTGGGAGTGGGGCAGCGGTCGCTGAGCCCCGGCTTGACTCCAAAGACAGCACACAGAGCGGGATCCAGCGGCGGTACCGCCCTGTAACCCAGGTCTGTCAGACCCTCCCGGGCTCCGCCGCAGCCCCACTGAAGTACGGGCTGATGGCGGGAAACATCGGCCAGATCGGGTCGAGACGGGAGGGGCGTGTCGCGCCCTCGAGCCCCCAGATGCCAAGGAGCTGGTCCGGGCGTTGGGGGTCCTGAGGCATGGGCAGCCCAAGGCCAAGGTTTGCGGCTGACCTGGCGATAATGCCCGGTAGCTCCAACCACTGGAAGTGAGGTTGAGGCAGAGACGGGCAATGCTGCTGCCCTGGGCCTCTCCAGGGCGTCTCCCCCGGGAAGCCGGGGGAGACGCCCCCTCGTCGTCGTGGTCGGAGTCGTCTGAAGGAGAAGGAGGGCATATTCAAGCGGGAAAGTAAAGTCGTCGGCCCATTCAGCAATGGCGGCGGTAGTGTTGGCTCCGCGCTGTCTGGGCAGTGCAGCACAATGCCGACACAGGCAGGGCGGCGAGAGCGCCGAGACGGCATGTTCATGCCCAAGGCAGCCCTCGCACACCTCATGGCCGCCATACGGCAAGATGTAACCCGCGTTACATGTCTTGCAGATGCCGTTCGCCGTTGAGTCCATAATGTCTATTTATTTACCGCAGTATGCTACAGGATCGTCCTAAAGAAAATGGGAGCAGAACGTCCGCCGGCGCCCGACTATATCTGCGAAATGCGGACGTCGTTGAGGCACGCGGACGTAATTGAGGCCCACGCTGTTGGTGGGCGGGGATTACACATTTTTCAGTGCTACGGCTCTCGCCTAGGGATAACCCAATATCGATAGCCTTAAAAGGCGAAGCCTATACGACATAGAACTACCTTTATACTGTGTCTACGGCTTAACTCTTTTTTGTCTCAGTAATACTCAGGACTACTATCAGTACAGGGGGGGCGCTGGGGCGCCATTCTCTTGGGTGTTATTAGCCTGTGTTCATGACCTGGCGATGCTATCATTGACACAGATGCAAGTTTGATGCCAACATATTCCAGTTTCTTAAATTCAGCTGGAAAATCGCAAAGGGAGGAGTCATTGGGGCTGGAGTTGTTGTTGTGGCTATGGGAGAGATGAGGCTGGACGTCATCGTCAATGGGGGAATGCAGAGGAGGGGGGTGGCCGTTCCTCGCCAAGCCAGCATCAGCGATGGGGGAAGGCACAGTGTTGATGGCGTCTGGCGGGCTGTTGTCTCTCTTCAAGGTCTGTGGACTGTCTGCTATCTGTGTGTCAGATAGTGGCAGAGTAGATGTGTGGGGGAGGCTGTAGTCTCGCTTCTTCTCAACCTGTGCTCTGACTGTGGCCTGTGCGTCAGACCATGGAGATTTGTGGGAAAGCGAGAAGAGAAGATTGTCCCTTAACAGTTTTGAGCCTAACCTGTTTGGGTGTAGGCAATCCGCTCTGAAAAGATATTTGCGCCCCCAGAATAAGTTGAAATTGTCAATGAAGCCCCTTCCTCTTTCACCGGACACATTTCGGGGGTCAGGGGTGCACACAGGTGGCCGACGCATGTGCAGCTCGCCTCCATGGCGACTTGTTTTTGTTCCGTCTCTGTCCGCACCGTCCGTCCGGACGCATCTCGGGGCTCAGGGGTGCACGGGTGGCCGACACATGCACAGCTCGCCTCCATGACGACTGGTTCTTGTTCTGTCTCTGTCCGCACTGTCCGTCCGGACGCATCTCGGGGCTCAAGGGTGCATGGGTGGCAGGTGCGTTCGTGGACTCTTGAAGTGGCAGGAACCGGTTCTTCAGCGGCAGGGTAAGGGTGCACTCACACTAGGCCATCTGGCCGTGGCCGTTGGCCGTTTTCACACCTAACCGTGCTCAAATGGCCCCATTGTTCTCTGGCCTGCACTCACACTAGGCCATCTGGCCGTGGCCGTTGGGCGTCGCAACTGTGGCCTGGCCACGGTAGGCTCTTGTACATACGTCATCACGTCGTAAGTATCACAACATCACCAAGTGTCCGCTGCATGGACCGTAATACAGTCTGCCGCCAGTCAGAGTTCCAACAACAATAGACAGCAACACACAGAAAAAAGTTCGCACTTTGCTGAGTCTGTTGCTTATTTGGATATATGTTTACCGTTTAATGGGAAAGAAGGCTCGTCACCTTTATTATGTCCGTGGTCGTCGCTCATCCAGCTCAGGTTGCGTAGCCGTGCGTGTGCGCGTGTCGGCTCATTAGCATCTGTACCGTAGCGGCCCGTGCCGTAGCAGCAAACCTCTCCCAAGTGGCCAAATTGGCCCGGCCTGGCCAGACTGGCCACACTCACACTGGCAGATTTGAGCACGGTTAGGTGCTAAAACGGCCACGGCCAAATGGCCTAGTGTGAGTGCACCCTTAATTTCACTGAGGGGCTAATCCGGCTGATACATGCAACTTTAGCTTTGGGTAGCTTAGCATTTGGCGTTGAGTGAACTTGTTGATTCACTTTGGTATTTTGTTTTGGCTTAGCGCCGACTCTGTGCCAGTGAGATGCAGCTGGAACTGTCTCTCTCTTGTCCAGCTTCGGGAAGGATACAGTGTAGCTTTGATCATCTTGTTGTGTATTTGTCTGAGTTAGCTCAGCAAACTCACCCGTCGGCACTGTATCCTGGAGGAGTCCTTTGCATTTTTCTAATGCTGCTAGTCTCGTTTCAAATAAAGCCACTGTATGTTTCAGTTTGGTGCAGTCTGTGCATTTCCCAGTCTCCGTGCCTGAGATATCCGAGTAAAGAGGCATGTTGGCGATAGGAAAGTCCAAGGTTTTTTCTGCGGTCTGATCCGGGAGTCATAAAAAGTGCCAAAATGTGTTATTGAATCGAGCGATGGAGGACGACGGAAACAAACTATATATTGTTAGGTATTATGATCATGAAATAAAATAAAATAAAGTAGATCTGAACGATGAATTAAGTATTTTTTGCCAATGCCTAGCGGAGCTTCGGGAAACATGACCTCTCTCTCTGCTGCCTCTTATCAGGAGTTAACATCCTTTTAACTCCTCCTTTGGACAATAACAGATGACTATCGTTAGAAAGGATGGAGAGAGTGAGAGAGAGAAAGACTCAGGGAGAGATGGAGAGAGAGTGAAAGAAAGAAAGACTCAGGGAGGGATGGAGAGAGATGAGTAATGCAGAGAGAGATGAAGTGGGAGGGGGCTATATAGAGAATAGGGAACAGAGAGAGAGGGGAGAGAGATTTAAATGAATACATACATGAGACAGTGTAGATTGAGGGATGGCGATAGAGGGGCATATACAGAGAAGAATGTCCAGAGAGAGAGGAAGAGAGAGAAACTTTAATGAATATAGATAAATAGAGTGTAAGCGAAAAGTGTGTATGCTGCATCAGAGTATAAATTATGTAGTAAACACAGTGCAATAAACACAGCACACTAAATGGAAAACCCAGCAGGGAATCTTCCATTTAGCCTGCTCAAAGAACAGGGGTTGCCACCCTTTTGAGGAAACCACTCTGAATATCTGGCCAACGCATCGGGAGGAACGGTCGGTTGAGGACGACCTGCCCTGCGACCCAGTTGGAGAACCACCAGAATTATCATCATCCTGATCTCCACCAAACTGTTCCCAACACCAACACAAAAACCTCATGCTTGTATCTAAACGTCTGGCTTGGATAATTAAGCAGGCAAACAAGATAACCAGCATCCAACAAATACAGCTTTCTGACTTGCACACTGGAAATGAAGACCAATTTCATTCTCCTGGATCCCCCCCGCCCCCTCCACGGCTGTGTTGAGCTGCTTCCATCAGGCAGAAGATACAGAGTGCCTCTAGCCAAAAAATCTCTCTATACATAAGCCTTCATACCCAAGCCTTCATACACACACACACAACAAACTTCTTACACAAGCACCACATACACACAATTAGAGAATGGACTGCCTTCAATCAAAGACAATTTTCTAATGTGGCAACATGTTGGACAAATAAAGCTTTGAACTTGAACTTGAACCTTGTTCAGAGGGTTTGGGTTTCAGAGGGTCAGTGAACCATGCGTTCCCTCAACTATCACGCGTCTTTTATCCTTGGCTTCATTATAATATGGGTAAATGACCGCAGGAGAAAGTGATCTGGGCATGTCAATTACCTTCCACCCTTTTGTAGCAAAGCAGTTATCCTCTCTTGAGCCTCCTGACATGTTCTCTCGCAAGTCCACGTCCATCTTTAAGGTTCAGAACCCAATCTTAGGCCAAACCCAGCAATATCTTCTCGCTGTCTATCGGCCCAACACAATCTCTATTTTCTCTCAACCATCTCTCTCAGGTCCAATCCCAACTCTATCCGGTCTAACCCTATCTCTATCAGGTCCAACCCCACCTCTATCAGGTCCAACCCCACCTCTATCAGGTCCAACCCCATCTCTTTCAGGTCCAACCCATCTCTATTAGGTCCAACTCAATCTTTATCTGATCCAACTCTATCTCTATCAGGTCTGTCTTTAGACAATGTCTTTAGATGTAAGCCCACCTACAACCTCATTTTTTAATATTGATACTAATGCACATCCTATATTCAACTGAAAATGGGATTCCTGGTAAGTTACCCTTTCATTCAAGACCCGAAGACTCACACCCAGACTATTAGCAGGAAGGAAACCTTCCATTCATTTATGAAGTATTTCACATGTTTACCTAACCGCAAGATAGACCGTTACCTAATTGGTAAGGCTAATGATTTTCTCTCGCATGAGGACTTAAAGTTAGTAATTAATAAACAAAGCACTGAATTTATGAGACCTATCAAAAGATAATGTGGCATACAATTTCTTAAATCAAATGATTTAAGAAATATGCAGGTTGCTGGTAATTCAAAAATAGTTTATATTGGAATGAAATATTCCACTTGAAGGAAAGATTCAGTCCATCTGATTTGTATAGATCTTAAAGATCCCATGGCATGCTACTTTATGGATGCTTTAATAAAGATATTAGTGGGCCCCTAACACAGTCTTTGAAGACATTCCCGAAATGCAATTGAGTCGGGTCAAGGAGTAGGATGGGGGTGTGGCCCTGTGCAGCCTTTGGCCATGCACTCTGTTTACAGTGGATTTATCGTAATGGTGAGGCGCACGCAGCCTTTGGCCATGTTCTGTAAATATTCTAGAACACTCTGGGTGCTCCGGCGGGAGTCCTGGAGCTCTATATCTAAATAATATCATATTATGCATAGATATCTATATCATATAATATATATTATCACGGCCAAAAGCTGTGTGCGCCTTCAGACGATGAATCTCAAACAACTGTCGGATTCTCGTCGTCTCTGGTTCTTCAACTTCAACATCAATCTGAAGTAGACTGAACCGCGATATGAGGAGAAAGGGATTGTTGCCCGCAATTGTCTCCCGCCAGAGCCCCGCTGCCCGCTGCCGACCCACCACCGCCTCGGCAGCGGGCAGCGCTGAAGCACCACCACCGCTACAGGGCGGTGGTGCTTCAGCGCAGCGGGCAGAGGGGCTCCGGCGGGAGACAATTGCGGGCAACAATCCCTTTCTCCTCCATGTCGCGGTTCATATACTTCAGGGAGTCAAAGCCAAAGTTCCTTTCCCCCAATTCCTTCTCAACCATGGCTGAGATTACCCCCACTACGAGTCTTGTTGTGGAAATACCAGAGACATCACCCTTGCGTTACAGTGTGTGTAATCACACACACACACACACACACACACACACACACACACGTGGCGCTCGCACGGTCGTAGCTCATTTTCTCATTGGCAGGCCAAATTCTCTGTGACGACATAAAGGGCCAAAAAATAGAAGCTTGGCGCGTCTGAGCTTCCATTTTTTCAAAGGCGAGCAGGATGCCTAGTGCTCGTTTTACACTGAACGCAAGCCACTGGGGGATCATAGGCAGGCTAGGGGAGCTCATATTAATGTTAAAAAAACTCATAGTGAGATTTTCATGCCATGGGACCTTTAATCACATCATACAACCTCTGCCAATCCTTAACCCTCTAACAGGCAAGGAAAAACAAATCTCCTCCATTCATGAATAAAGATTACATTGTACATTGCCCTTATTCTTATGTAGAATATATAAAGAAAACCTTATTTGTGCGCCAGGGAAAGGAAAAACAGCAGAAAGAAAAAGATAATTGCCAATCCCCCGTAGCCCCGCTGCGTCTCAAACATAATGCAGCAGCAAAAAAGTGACTTTTGGAGGAGCTGGGCCATTTGTTGGATAGTTTCCTCTGAAATACTCTTTCCATGACCAAAACATCCGGGAGCGCCCTGCCCCCGTCCACAGGACCTCCATCGATTAAGCCTCCTTTGAGTACTCCCACTGTAGCAAATCAAATCCCAGGCGATCAATACGCATCCCGATCCTTCCGCTCTCAGAGACAGCAGAGTTGTTTTAGCCTGAACCCAGGATGAGATAAATGACCAGGACTACAACCAGATAAGATGGTACCTTTTTTACCCATTGTGATACACAGTTCTCCTGCTAGGTTTAATGTTTAAAAGCGCATTGGGGACTGGAAAAGCACTATATAAATTCAATGATTATTTTTATTATATTATTATTAGTCACACAGTAACCTGATGCAGATACTGGTGTAGAGAATATGTGTGGGCATGCATTTGTACGTGAGTGCGTGTGTGTGTGTGTGTGTGTGTGTGGGTGTGGGTGTGCAAGCGCATGCTTCTGTGTGTATGTGTGTGTATGTGTGTGTGTATGTTTCTGTGTTGGGTGATTAAGAGCTGAAAGGCTCTGCTGAGAGCGTTGAGAGCTCATCCTCACAGCCAATAGGCCTATCTCACGAAAATCGGAAATGACGTCACACCGGGTAAACATTCTTCCGGTGTAGTCATTTTTGTATTGCCGTCAATGCAAAAATGGATCGTTTCTTCGCCACTTCCCTGGTGGGTAATCCCAAATTGCGATTCGAAGATGTGCAGAAGATTGTGGTGACACACTCAGCAACACCACAGCCCAGGCTGACAAAGGGGTACAAGTTTTTTGTGGAGGAGTTTGTACACAATTATCAAGGTAAGTTGTCTAAGGTGTTTTGTTGTTGTCAGTAGGCTACTCAATGGCCGCCTTGCTCATTCATGTTTTGTGATGACAAGCAAACCATATACGATCCATATAAATCGTCAGAAATATTGTCTGTGTGTGAAATGTGTGTAAAATGATCATATTTGTTACGTGTAGACTATAATATTATGAATATAATTAGCCATGGTGGCTATGAAGTCTCCGTGTGTAGCGTTAGCATTTTAGCATTAGTTTAGCCAAGGATAGGTTCAGCTAGTTATTTGCTGACCAGTTTTCTTCCGATCAGCGACATATTATTAACATATGTATATGCTAAGTGTCAAATATAGTTGATGGAAAGGTGGTAGTGAGAGGTAGATGCAACCGCTCGATGAGGAGCCCCACATACTACAGGTTTCTGATGAGTTAGGGCCCGTTGGCCCAAGTCTGTTAGTTTTGATAGTCTGTCTGGACTAACAACTGCAGTTGCAGTTTTCCTCTTCTTCTGAAGTTCAGATCATTTTCATTGTTCTTTCTTACAAACAGTAGCGTGCTTAAGACTTGGCCCACCTAGCTTGCTGCAATGTTGTGGCTGTACAGAGTAGACCTATGTATTTTTCTTCCTCTTCATTAAGGCACAAGCCGTAAATAAAGGAAATGTGTTGAGTGCATTAAAAGGACAAACATCTGGGCTAGTTCATGTTATAACATTGCTAAAACAACAGATGTAATGGTGGCCCAAGAGTTTTGCACGGAACTGTACATGGCTTTTCTGCGGTTGCAGGCTCCTTGCCAGTTTCCAATGGCCTTATATCAAGGTCCTACCTACTAAGTTCAGTAACTCAATTCTTATGGTGTTCACAGATCACCCTGGAGGCTGTTGGACAACTGGGTCTCTCAGAGCTGTAGCTGTGCTGCGGGCAAAGGCTTCTGTAGCCATATAACCGCTCTGCTGTTCCAGACAGCGCATTATGTGCAGCTGGGCCTTGATGTGGTTCCACCTTCCCTGGCCTGTACCAGTCAACCACAGATGTGGCATCGACCTCGAACCCACGTGTGCTGTTGTGTCCTCTGTTCAAATCATACACTTCAGTATTTGTCTAGAGTATATGAGCATTTCCTGTATTGTTGTTCGCCTCAGGGAATCCATCCAGAGGCTGTGAGTGACCTGGTGGTGAAGAAACCCAAGTCGGTGGGGAAGACTGGAGTCAAGTCCACACTCTACAGAGCGTATGCTGGTAAGACATTTGTTTTGCAATTTGCACTCTGTTGAACTTGCTCATTATGAAAAGATGCATATTAGAATACATCTGTTATCACTACAATATAAAAAAAAACAGTCACATTTTTATTTGACGTTTCGCCCTTTAATGTCCCACATCCTAGAGGGAATATCCAGCTTGGAGTTGGTACCATCTCAGCTGTGCTGACCTGGAAGATGTCAGCAATGACCTGTTCTTTAAGGCCAGTTGCTACTCTACAACAGTAGATGAAAAACTCATCAATGACTGGAATCTTCCTTGAAGGGCGTGGTGTTGGAATCGCCTCTTGTCCAATCCTCTGTGCTTTGCTCCAATAAAGAATATATTGTGTTGAGGGGCAAAACAGACTCCCAAAACACTTGAAACACTTCTTGAGATGGAAACCGAGTATAATATGTCATGGTCTGATCAGACACACAAAACCTGTTGAGGACAGTTTGTGGCCCCATGGACATTTCTTGCAGCCTTGCCTCCAGCTCAGCAATATACTCCAGGGCATCATCCAGTGCACCTACAAAAAAAGAAGACAAATAAGTCTTCATTACCATTCATTCGTATTCACCATTTCTTTTTATTGTATTGTTATTCTGTATACTTAAGTTTATTTATATTTCTTATCATTAAATTTATTTGTACTGTTTTCTGTTTTTATTTTTTATGCATTAACTATAGGTTGAGTGTACATAGAGTAAAAACCAAAGTCAAATTCCTCGTTTGTTTGCAAACCTGGCCAATAAAGCTGAATCTGAATTAATATGCAACCCCAGTTTAACAGTACGTCTGATGTTGATTGAATGTTTTAACGTTAACCATGCCATGTTTGGCAAAATTATTCAATCGCCCAACAAGTGTTGAACACAAATGGATCGTTTCTTCGCCACTTCCCTGGTGGGTAATCCCAAATTGCGATTCGAAGATGTGCAGAAGATTGTGGTGACACACTCAGCAACACCACAGCCCAGGCTGACAAAGGGGTACAAGTTTTTTGTGGAGGAGTTTGTACACAATTATCAAGGTAAGTTGTCTAAGGTGTTTTGTTGTCAGTAGGCTACTCAATGGCCGCCTTGCTCATTCATGTTTTGTGATGACAAGCAAACCATATACGATCCATATAAATCGTCAGAAATATTGTCTGTGTGTGAAATGTGTGTAAAATTATCATATTTGTTACGTGTAGACTATAATATTATGAATATAATTAGCCATGGTGGCTATGAAGTCTCCGTGTGTAGCGTTAGCATTTTAGCATTAGTTTAGCCAAGGATAGGTTCAGCTATCAGACATACTATAATATAATATAATATTATGAATATAATTAGCCATGGTGGCTATGAAGTCTCCGTGTGTAGCGTTAGCATTTTAGCATTAGTTTAGCCAAGGATAGGTTCAGCTATTACAGACATAACAGCTAGTTAGCACACATCTACTTACCGGCAGGGGGGCGTGTCGCGTAGTCATGTTCCCCGGTACCTCTCCGGTCCGTTCGTGTTTTGTCCTCTCCTTCAGCTTTTCGAGCTGACACCCGTTTATACACGGGTGTTTTTTTCGGGGCTGTGGTGTAGCTGTTCCAGTCAAAACGACTAGGAACAGCTCCCGTATTCAGCGCAGCACTCCCGTCGTCATAATCAGCCGCTGAGAAATGCCGACAGACGAGTGTACTCCCCTTCTGAATTACGAAATTAACTCCTTCATTCCGTCTGATCGCCACTGCTGTATTGGGTATTATTTGGGAAGTCGTGGAAATGTAAATACGGTTGTTTTTGTTTTGAATTGGCGCATAGAGGTACTGACGTGTGTCCCGAAAGGACTCACTATATTGATGCACCTAGCCGTTCCAGAATCACTCCAGAATCATGCTGTGACCCCATGCTGTCAACAAGGTCACCACATGTATCTTACGATAAAGTGAATTGCTTGCTTTATAACTTCTTGTGTGCTAACATATATCTTATGATAAAGAAAATTGGTTTCTTTATAACTTCTTGTGTATCTCTTATGATAAGGTAAATTGATTACCTTATAACTTCTTTAATGCTTACGTATATTTTATGATAAGGTAAATTGATTACCTTATAACTTCTTTAATGCTTACGTATATTTTATGATAAGGTAAATTGATTACCTTATAACTTCTTTAATGCTTGCATATATTTTAGGATAAAGAAAATTGGTTTCTTTATAACTGCTTGTGTGAAAGTAAATTGCTTACTTTAGATCTTCTTATGTGTTAAAACTATGTGCCTTAAAATATCTTACCATAGAGCCAACTGATTACATTATATACCCTTTTTATGTAGTAAATTGAATGCTTAAACCTATCTCCTTGTGAAGAAACATTGGAAGAATACAAAGAACATGTGTCCCTTTAGACCCCATGATGTATGAACACTCGGCGCATGATAGCATGTGCACAACTTCAAGCTTCTTGTGTTGCCCCTCGGGCAAAATAAGGGAAACTCTGGAACGTTTATCAAAAGATCTTTTGTTATCAGGAGAGTAAAACAGGGAAATCTGCAGAGAAAGCTCACTCGTTCTTTTTGGTTCTTCTGCTGCTGGTGGTGTCGTGTGCTCTGCTCTGCCCTGCTCTTCTGCTTCCAAAAAACTGTGGCCTTCATAGCAATAGATTTTCATCTTAGGGACTCTGACACCGTAGCGCTCGGTTCAGACTCTATTTTTTTTTTAGTTAGGTTTAGAAATCCAACTACGGACTTCATCTGAGAGTACGTTGGTAACTCAGTTTTAGAAATCCAGCCTTGGGCTCCACCCGAGAGGACGTGGGTACTTAGAAATCCAGCCTCAAGAGCCTCTTGAGAGAAAGTTGGTACGTTTAATAGGAATCTTCTCTAGCACTAGCTTAGTCTCAAGCGTGATTAACTCAACAAAGGCAACTCTCGGGGTCGTGCGGTATACTGGGGCACGAGAGTTGCGTCAACGTTAAAACCTGGGCTCCACTTGGGAAACGTTGTTAAAAACCTCTGTTTTAGAAATCCAGCCTTGGGATCCACCCGAGACAAACGTTGGTACTTAGACTTAGAAACCCAACCTTGGGATCCACCCGAGATGAACGTTGGTGCTTTTAAATAGGCCATTTTTCAACTATATTCTTCTTCTTTTACTGTCTTTTCTTTCAATTAGGATCCCCCCCCCCTTAGAATTAGCAATAGTTTGGGTTAAAAGTCCTGTTCATTTTTTATCTATTTTCTTCTTCTTTTATTGTCTTTTCTTTTCAAATCTATACTCAGTTGTAAAAGTTATTGTGTTTATTGGACCTAAGAATAAATCTACCTGACTACATTTGTAGTAGGTAAACTCAATCGTTCGAGTCCTTTTCCCTGTCGACTCCTCGACACAGGCAAAGCCGAACGACGCGCTCTCCCAGCTGATCCCCTCACGGTAAGTGGCGCATAGTACAAGCAATGGTTGATTGTGACTGACGTGTATGGGGGGTGACAAGGCAAAAAGATACATCATCATTTCGTATTAACTATTATTATTTCGGGTCTGAATTCGTATTAAAGTAAACTGTTGTGAAGGGACTTAACAGAGTGACCTGGGTCGGACCGGATTAAGACTGAGCCGAGCCGGACCGAGCGCCTCCGTGAAACCGACGATTCACGGAAACAAGCGGGCTCGACCTAGGTTGGTCCCGGGGAGCGTGCGTGCGACACCCAGACTCACAAAACACACCCCTGCGGAGCGGTGTGTGTGTGTCGTACGCGACCGTTCCCAATAAATCACCGCGAGTGCGGTGCCCAACACTCGACAGTACACAACAGAAGCTTTTGTTTTTTGACCGCGCCATTGTCAAATAAGGACCACGCGACCGGAAGTCACTTTACCCGGTGAAGGCAAAATCGAACGCCGAACCAGGAAGTTGTGAGATAGGCCTATTGGGTCTTAGTTGATTGATATAGGCTATTAACGTGATTTTCATTATCGTTAGTCTTTTAAATATATAAACATCATCCTCTGACCAGAGGGGTATTCCATCAACCAAGCTAAAGGCAAAGCCGGGCTGTTTTTGCTTAGCCTCGCTACTTTCAGCTAGAGTTGCGTTCCATCAATGTGACTTAAGGGAATCTCCACTAAGTAGCCTAACCCTGGCAATTTATCCCACCAAACTAACCTACCTAACTGTCAGGCTTACTTAATCTGTGTTTCAGAGAAGTCCCAGCTGTCGGCAACAAGTGTACCATCAGAAGGTACCGCCAAGCCTAGTCCTCACGATTTAGTCATAAATGTACATATGAAGTACAAACAGCTATTTTTTTACTAAGGATCTAAGAATATAGGGTCTAAGGGCAACAAAATAATTAAATGAATTGCTAGGCCTATCTATTGTTATCGTGGTTATTTTTTCAACACATTTTTAAAAAAAGCCATGTATTCTGTTAAAATTGTGAACAAGCAGTTCGGTGAGTGATCTTGCATCTGCCCTGTAGTACGGGCACCCCCCGTACTACCTACGGTACAGCAAACGAGCTGTACCTAGGTCACGCAAACGCGAAATGCCCGAAAGTTTCAACACAGGGAAAGCTGAGCGGTAGGGCAAATCTGTGCGCGTTCATGTGGGCGGCAACCGCTTCCTGGTGTAACTGCCTCCCCTCTGCCGCCCTTCCCTCATTTAAATGAATGGAGGCGGCCGCGCGGTGGTGTGAAACCGGCATAAGCCTGGCTTGAACTAACCTGAGCAAGGCGCGGCTGAACTGCGTTGATGGAACGGCTTTAGCCTCAAGTGGAAGCGACTTTGATGGAATACCACTCAGGAACCTTCAGTCTGTTATTACACTGTTTCTTTGACATTTAATATGGCAAATGTTTGAACGACTGTTGCTTACTGTTTCTATGACAGAGGTTTGACTGAAGACTGTTTGCATGATGACTGTTTCTGTCTGTTTCCTAAAACTGTATATAATGACATACTGTTTCTATGATGTTTTTATGGAGATTGTTTGCATAACTATTTCCAACCTTTCAGATGGTTGATTAGTGATAGCTTACAAACACATAAACAAGAATGCACAAATAAGGAACCACTGAAGCCTACACACATGTCAGTGTGTGTGCATGCACGTGCACACACACACACACTCCCCCAAAAAAACATATTTCAATACAAATTCAAATATTAAATTGACATCCACAAACAAACAGTGATCATACATATGCAAAGGCACACAGGTAAACACTGTTATTAACACATGAAGACACGACTATTGCCTGAGTATTTAATAAAGCACAACAGTGTCTGCAAGCACACACCAGACACACACACACACACACACACACACACACACACACACACACACACACACACACACACACACACACACACACACACACAGTGGCATCCTGCCCCTGAAACCTCGGCCCGGACGGGTCCGAGGGACAGTGGAGGACGGGGTCATTCACACCTTGGAACCCGGCTCATTCCCGGAGCCGGTTACCACATATGGTGGAGAATGCAGGCAGCTTGAGCGAACCCACTACGCCACCATGCACAACCCGGACGGAGCCGCGGCGTCGGCCGCCCAGCAACAACAGCGGGAGACCACCGAGAGCATCGTCCTGCTCCGCGAGGCCGTGCTGCGGCTTACCCAGCACGCCGTCCGCACCGCGCCGACTGCCGCCCCGACCAGCCGCCTCACCAAGCTGGGACCCGAAGACGATGTGGAGGCATACCTCGAGGTCTTCGAGCGGACCGCCCAGAGGAGCAGTGGGCGCACATTGTGGCGCCGTTCCTCACCGGGCCCGCCCAGCAGGCGAGCCAGGACCTGCCGGTGGACGTCGCACGCCAGTACCCGGCTCTCAAACAGGCGATATTGGCCTATTATGGTCACAACCTCGCGGCGTGCGCGCAACGTGTCCAGGATTGGCGGTTCGACGTGTGGGGAGCCGTGCGGACGCAGATCGACCAACACAGCCGGCTGGTGAAGCGGTGGCTGGCGTCAGGAGAGGGACCCAGCCCAATCGACCGGGGGATTATCGATAACACCCTGTGGCGGCTTCCGCCGGACGCCCGACGCGTGCTGGCCCACCATCATCCCGACACCGTGGACGACCTGGTCCGGCAGCTTGAGAACTGGCAGGTGGCCCAGCTACTGAGCGCCAGACCCGCCCCCACCCCACGACGCGTCGAGAACTGCCAAGACCCGAGGGGACACGCGACTAGGACCCGGCTCCCGCCCTCAACCCACCGAGCGGATTACCGGAGAACCGGGAGGCGCGGCGCTGCTTCGAGTGCGGCCAGCTCGGCCACATTATTATTATTATTTATTTATTTGATTAGGACAGTGCACATTAATCAATATGTCAGCCAGAGCATCAACATAAATATGCCGGAGTTAGCTTAATTGCTAATATTCATCCGTTGTCCTAAGGCAAGTCAAGAACATAAAAACAACATACCAGTATACAAAATAGATTAAAAAAACACTTTTACACACAAAATAGGTCCCCACATCAAGAGTCCATGTTAAAAAATTAGAATGACCAAAGGTTACATATGAGATCAGGTCTGGCTTGCTACTAACCACTGTTTAAGGTTTTTTTTAAAGGTGGTGTAAGTGGCACAGTCTCTAACATGTGTTGGTAATATATTCCAGGACTGTGTTCCTCTGATGGACACCACCATTTGACCAAATTTGGTCTTGCAGCGTTGTATTTCGCAGTCACCTCTAGTTAGTGCTCTGGTATTTATTGTAGAGGATTTCTTCTTTATAAAATTCTGTAATGGTGGAGGGGCTAGAACAGAGGGGGGGAGAACAACATACAGACAGTTTTTTTTGTATTCAGATGTAGACAACAGTTTTGGAGCCAATGGGACACTGGCACCATGGCTCCTGAGAGTACTGCAGCAGCTTCTTTGATTGAGCTGGCATGACAGTATAATACAGTATCGTCAGCATATAGTTGCACTTTAATATTTCTACAGACATCTGGTAAGTTATTGACATACAGGCTGAATAAAACAGGGCCCAATATTGAGCCCTGTGGTACTCCAGCAGAACAAGTTAGATAAGAAGATAATGAATCACCAATTTGAACTGCCTGTTTCCTGTCTGACAGGTATGATTTCATCCAACAGAGGGCGCTGTTTGAGAAGTTAAAATGGGTTAATTTGGCAATAGGCAAGTCATGATTGATGGTGTAAAAGCACGCTTTTAAATCATCGCTCACTACTGCCCGGGGGGGGCGGGACGTATCGATGCCGTCGGCATCCGGGGGCGGGCCACACGTGTATGCTGGCAACCTGCTGGGCGCAGGGGACGTCCGGTAGTCCGACCATCCCGGCGTGGGTGATGAACCGGGACACGCAGGCCCTCCTGGACACCAGCAGCGTGGTTACCCTCTTTCGCCCTGACTTGGCGGGTGGGAAGGCAGGGGAACCTATGGAGGTGGCCTGCGTACACGGGGACACCCAACGTGCCACGTGGTCGTCCGGACCCCACACGGAGTGTTCACGATCCGGGCGGGGATCGTTCCCCACCTACCGGTACCATTGTTGATCGGGAGGGACTGCCAGATTTTTTTGCCCTCCCCGCAGAGGGGCGCGGGAAGTTCGGCAGGCCTACGGGGCCACCCGGCTCCCATCGTCCCCGGGAGAGCTGACGGCGGAGGACGAGGAGTCAGAGGGGAACGGACCATCCCCACCGGGGTCCCCAGTGCACACAGGGAGAGGACCCCCCCGGAGCGAGACGCCTGAACCTACCCCCGACACTCCGGAGACCCTCACGGCCTCTGAGCAGCCAGACCCACTGGAAGAACCAGAGAGCTCCCCCCTCACTGAGTTCTCAGACTTCTTACCAGGGGGGGGGGAAGGCTCGTCCCGACCCGGCCGGTTCGCCACCGCCCAGCTCCAGGATGAGGCCCTCAAACACGCCTGGAGCCACGTCCACGACGGGCAGGTCCGAGACTCGGTGAGTCACACACCACACCCACACTTCAGCACCAGGGGGGGTCTGCTGTACCGAGTAGCCACAGGGGAGGGGGGAGTGAGAGAGCAGCTAGTGGTGCCCCGTCCCTCTGTTAGCAAGGTGCTTTTTATGGCCCAAACCCACCTCCTGGGGGCCCATCTGGGCATGGACAAAACCCGGGAGCGGATCCTTGCAAGGTTCTATTGGCCGGGCGTTAAGAGGGATGTCGAGCGCCACTGCCAGGGGTGCCCCGAGTGCCAGCGGGTAGCCCCCCGGTCCACAGCCCGAAACCCCCTCATCCCTATGCCAATCATTGACACACATCCTTCGACCGTATAGCCCTGGATATCGTGGGGCCCCTTCCCAAGAACAGCCGGGGACACCGCTATATCCTGGTGCTAGAAGATTACGCCACCCGGTACCCCGAGGCTCTCCCCCTGCGCGCCGCCACCGCCAAGGCAGTCGCCCGTGAGCTCATGCTTCTCTTCAGCTGTGTAGGGGTAGCGAAGGAGGTGCTCACGGATCAAGGGTCGTGCTTCATGTCACGGGTGATGAAAGAGGTCCTCAGGCTCCTACAGGTGAAGCAGCTCCGGACCTCGGTCTACCACCCCCAGATGGACGGCCTGGTCGAGCGCTTCAACAAGACGCTGAAGCAGATGCTCAAAAAGGCCATGCAAGCAGACGGGAAGAACTGGGACCAGCTCCTACCCCATGTACTGTTTGCAGTACGGGAGGTTCCCCAGGCGTCCACCGGATTTTCCCCCTTTGAGCTGCTGTACGGTCGGAGACCCCGTGGGATCCTGGACATCGCGAAGGAGGCCTGGGAGAGCCAGCCGTCCCCCCACCGCACCACCGTGGATCACGTGGAACAGGTGCATGATCGCATGGCCCGGGTGTGCCCATCGTTCGGGGGCACCTCAAACGAGCGCAGCAGGCCCAGGCGAGGGTCTTTAACCGGGGAGCCCAGCTGCGGACCTTTCAGCCAGGGGACCTGGTCCTGGTCCTGGTCCCCGCGGCGGAGTGCCGGTTCCTGGCTAAGTGGCAGGGGCCCTACGAGGTGGTGGAACACGTGGGGGAGGTGAACTACCGGGTCCGCCAGCCAGGGAGGCGGAAGCCGACGCAGCTCTACCATATCAACATCCTGAAGCAGTGGAGGGGGGGGAGCAGAAACCCACCGACCCCGCTCCCCTGGCGCTGGCGGCCCGGCGGGAGATCCCGGAGGTCCCGGTGGGGGAGGACCTCAGCCCGGCCCAGAGGCACAACCTCGATAAGGTCATCCTGCAGCATCGGGACGTGTTCTCCGACCTGCCGGGGAGGACCACCGTCACCCACCATGACATCCGGACGGCGCCAGGTGTAAGGGTAAGGGTCCCACCCTACAGGATCCCGGAGGCCCGGAGGGAGACCATACGGACCGAGGTGCGCCGAAAGCTGCAGCTCGGGGTAATCGAAGAGTCACGCAGCGCCTGGAGCAGCCCGGTGGTCCTCGTGCCCAAACCAGACGGTACCTATCGTTTTTGTAATGATTTCAGGAGGCTGAACGAGGCGTCGACGCCTACCCCATGCCCCGCGTTGATGAACTAATCGAACGCCTGGGGCCGGCGCGGTACCTTTCGACCCTGGACCTGACCAAGGGGTACCGGCAGGTGCCGTTGACCCGAGCGGCCCGAGAAAAGACAGCGTTCTCCACCCCAGGGGGACTATATCAGTACACCGTCCTCCCTTTCGGAGTACACGGTGCCCCGGCCACCTTTCAACGTATGATGGACCAGCTCCTGAGGCCCCACCAGGACTACGCGGCGGCCTATATCGACGACATTATCATTTACAGCCCAAGCTGGGATGTCCACGTCCGCCAGCTAAGGGCCGTGCTGGGGGAACTACGAAAGGCGGGCCTCACCGCCAACCCGGCCAAATGTCGCCTCGGGAGGGAGGAGACGACGTACCTGGGGTACCAGGTAGGGAGGGGAACCGTGCGGCCGCAGGAAGGTAAGGTAGACATGACAAAAAAATTTTTCCCTCTGGGATTATTAAAGTATCTATCTATCTATCCATCCATCCATCCATCCATCCATCCATCCATCCATCCATCCATCCATCCATCCATCCATCCATCCATCCACCATACGGGCCTGGCCTCAACCCGGCACCAAGAAGCAAGTGAAGGCGTTCTTGGGGCTGGCCAGCCCGATGAACGACCTGACCCGAAAGGCCCTACCAGACCGAGTCACCTGGTCGGACCGGGCTTTCAGGACGCTTCGGGAGGCCCTGTGTTCCGAGCCAGTTTTAATAACACCTGACTTTAATCTCCCCATGAATGTGCACACAGACGCCTCGGAGGTGGGACTCGGGGTGGTCTTGTCCCAGGTTCGGGCCGGAGAGGAGCACCCCATAACATTTATCAGCCGGAAGCTCCTCCCCAACGAGCGCAATTACTCCACCGTGGAGAAGGAAGCCCTGGCCATCAAGTGGAGCCTTGAGAAGCTACGGTACTACCTCCTGGGGAGGGAGTTCACCTTGGTCACCGACCACGCCCCCCCTGAAGTGGATGGCGGGGGCCAAGGATACCAACGCCCGCGTGACGCGGTGGTTCCTGGCTCTCCAGAATTTCAGGTTCCGGGTGGACCACCGACCGGGCAGAGAGCACGCCAACGCCGACGCCCTGTCACGCCGGGATGCCTGCCTGGGAGGGTTCCCCGGAGACCAGGGGCTTGAGCAAGCGGGGGAGGAGTGTGGCATCCCGCCCCTGAAACCTCGGCCCGGACGGGTCCGAGGGACAGTGGAGGACGGGGTATACCGCCGCCACCCACCAGCCGGCGACAGGGAGCACCTGGACCTTCCCCCCAATCAGCGGGATGGGGGACACCTGGCGGCTGGGAGGAGGAAGACCCGGAACCGGCATATAAGGGGCTACGGAGCGGGAGCAGGCACATGGCAGGATTACGCAACGAACGCGAGACCTAGAGGCTCACAGAGACCCTAGAGCGCCACTGTATCCAGAGACTTCTGAATAAACGCTGAATACGGCTTAACCCATTGCTGCCTCGTGTTTGATCCTTGGAACCCGGCTCATTCCCGGAGCCGGTTACCACAACACACACACACACACACAAACACACACACACACACACACACACACACATACACAAACACACACACACATTGGCCCTCTCATAACAAAAAAAAAGAATGCTTTTTCTCAAACTTTCCTCCTTTAAGATTTACTTTTGGCTTGGGTTAAAGATATTATTTCCCGGCCCCCTACTCCCCGGAGGCGGTTAGGATGCTGGGTGGAGGGAGACGTGGTGGAAGTCTTCTACTCTCCACTGACTGAACACAGGGAGGGCTACCGTGAAAAGGTGGCACAGCACAGGATTTAGGACCTTAATATAGAACAGCTGACAACGCAACATCATGGATACACACAATTACATCCTTTACAAAGGAAAACTCGGAATAGGCGTTTCGTTTTCTGTTCCTGTAATCCTTTTGATACAGGTAGCTTGATGTTTAATTAGGAGTTTTACATGGCCTGACCAAGGTCTCTGTTCCTCATATATACAGTAATATAAACTATAACTTTGACAATTTAGTCATTTAGCAGATATTCAAACACAATGAGAATAAATGCAGCTGCAAAGCATTAGTTCAGGGTCATTTTGCCCCAGGAAGCCGCAGGAAGACTGTGGACATCCGGCATTGAACCTAAAGTCCTTTGGATGTGTGTTCTGCCCTCAGAATAGTATTCATGCTTAAACTTAAATGCACTTAAATTATTAAATGAATGTAGTAATATTTACATGATGAGAACCTGACTTTTATTTTGAAGTGTTAAAGTAGGTCACGTGATGTTTATACTTGTTACAACCGTAGCTCAGTAAGAAAGACAGTCGGTCATTTGGTGAATGTTCTCTTCCCTTCTCACGCTCATGAAAGCAATGGCTGTAAGTTAATGCAGTATGTAATGTATGAAGATGTCTAGCATTCTAAAAACGTCATGTTTAGTTTACTATATAATGAGCTAATGTTAAGTGTGCGCCTGCGTTACATTAGCCTATTGTTGCTATGAGCGGGCTCACTTTCGGCGCGTAGTCCTAGTTATTCTTCCTAGGTTCATTCCATTCTGTTTATTAGCAACTTGTGCTGTTAGGGAAACTAAGGTTTTGTGTTGTTTCTGTTACAGTTTCACTCGTGGTATTGACACAATATAAAAGAGGAAATAAAGTGAGCAAGACGCTCCGATCCTGGCTCAAGTGTGCTGTATCTGAGTTTGGCTTGCTGTTAAACTGCGACAACGTAGAGAGATACCTAACATGCCGGGAGAACAGTCAAATGTGAGTAGAACCTAACCCTGACCCTATCCTGCACAAATATACATACATATTCTTATGTAAGGTATATACAGAAACATAGATATAAATAGACCTTGAGTACATTGTTAATTTGGACTTACTTGATGAGGTAAGAAACGCTTAATATTGATCCCAGAACATAGGCGATGAAATCATCAGATTTCCTATGTTTCATGTCTTTGCAACCCTAACAGCTGATGTGTTGTGCCTTTTTCACACTAGTTGAAATGTTGTTGCCAGCTTGTCCGAGGGTATCCTAGCAGAACTCACACAGCAGACGTCATGTGAAGAGATGAGACAGTGTTAAACAGTAAAGCAACGTTTGTATGCTAGTGGTTTTATTCTTATTTATTTCCTTCTATGAGCAACTGTAACTGTATTTACTCCATGAGATTACTTTATCTAATGTAAAGTAATCTATATATGTATATCCCAACAATCTGTCATAGTAAGACATCTTGAAGGGAACCTATTTCACCACCTGCTCTGCTGTTGATTAGCCATCACAAGAAATAATCCCCCTAGCGATCACAAGTGACATCTCTATCTATTATACCACCTTCACTTGTGATGTCACCGTGGAGAGTGTGTGGTTGATGGCTGGTTCATGCACCCTCACCTGACCCGAGCCAGGGTTGAGTGCACTCTGGCCAGGTGAAGCATAAAAGCAGCCATCATCCACACACACTCCACGGCCTCTCTCTCTCTCTCTCTCTCTCTCTCTCTCTCTCTCTCTCTCTAGAGAGAGAGATTTTCCCCCGTTGAAGAGAGAGAGAGAGATTTTCCCCCGTTGAAAGCCCATCCTCCAATGCAAGCTGCCCATGATCCTTTGCGTAGCGCTGGCAATAAAAATTTAATGGGATGCGTCGCCCCCTGGGACCAGGACAGCCCCGCCCCCTGGGACCTTCTGGAAGACACGCTCATTCAGACGGGTGTGCACACTAGGGATGTGTCGGTCGCGACCGATTCGTCACAACAAACGAATCCCGAACGTGAACGACAAGAACTGGTTCCCCAAAACAAGAAGAACTGGTTCTTTGATTCTTTTTTTAAACATAAACCAAAAATATGGTCACGTAAATAAAATATACAAACGAACAGAGCTTCGTCTCCCCGCGACTTATATTGATTGAGTCTACAACGTTCTCAAAGATTCAGCCAATGAGAGGTAGCGATGGTGTTGCAATGGCACCTGGGTAAACCAATGACAAGGCGGTACCGTCGAATATGCGCGCTTTCTGTCTGACGTATCTTGGGTCATACCATTCGACGTGGGGCCACTCATATCCCCCTACATTTTTTCGAAAATAGACTTGACCTCCATCTGTTTGTTGGATAAACGCATTTCCCAATCCCAGGAGTCTTTGCTCCATTCTACGTCAATTTAAGAACGAACAAAGAAATTAAACTGCAGTTCGTATTTTTTATTTATGACCATGAAAGTTCTGTAATGCCTGAACAATGAAGAATTAAATGTAAAATAAAATTATAAATGTAAAACCGTTAATGAAATATAGAGAGTAAGTAAGTGGTATATATATTGGTGAGACGTTTGGTTATACTATATAGTGTATCTTCTCGATTTCCACAGGGTTTAGAGCCTAGAAGTGGTTTAAATTATGCTCACGGCCGTCTCGCGGGGGGGGCGGCAGACACCAAATGACGTAATCTGACGTAACGAACGAATCAAAACGAACGAATCAAATAAACGAATCGTTATAGTGAACTGAACTGAAAGAACTAGTTCCCGGAAAAGAATCATTTTGCCCATCCCTAGTGCACACACACACATGGACTCACACGCAACGAGACGTAGCCACACTTGCACACATAAAGACACACATGCCATCCAACAAAGGCTTACAGAAACACACAAAAAACTGCACTGAAACACACACACACACACATACACACAACACACAAAGTTTGTGTAATCACTTAGCCTTAGAATAAGTAATCCGGGCACATTTAGTAATTGTTTACAAAATGAGTGTGTGTGTGTTCGTGTGCTTGTGTTTTCAGTGTGTGTGTGTGTGTGTCCTTGGAATGGCTTTGGGGAATCATCAGCAGATCAGCGAAGAAAAGAAGAGGAAAGGAGAAGGAGAGGAGAGAGGGGAGGAGAGGAGAGGAAATGAGGAGAGGGAGGGGAGGAATGGAGAGCAGAGGAGAGGAGAAGGGAAGGGAGGAGAGGAGGGGAGGGGAGAGGAGACAGATAGAGAGGGGTATAAAATCATAATCGACATATGAAAGGCACAGAGATAAGGGAGGTAAACTACTATATATGTAACCCACACACATAATGACAGCCACAAAAACACACACACAAACAAGTCTTCCCGTTCAGTCTCCGGAGTCCGTCCCTCACATTAGTCCTTGCAGGTGTAGATGTGGGCTGCTTGTTAGTCAGCAGTGTTATGTACTTCCTGCCCGCTGATGGTTGAAGGCCGTTGGTAAACAGCAGGGAGCAGAGTCCCAGGCTGTCCAGATGGACAGAGAGGGAAAACGAGGGGAACCACCGGCCGTTTGATACCCTGCTCCGACCGGGGGGCTGGGGGTTTGGGTTTTGGGAGGTCTCACGCTTCTATACCTTGTCCCAGAGACTGAAACCAAAGCCCCCCCCCCTCCAAAGCCTTTACATTGACAGGTCGGGACCCCAAAGGACCCCAAACCAAGCGAGGGCAGCAGCCGCAGCTCAGAAGGTAATGTTGTGTTTCCTAGAAGCATTAAAGGAAAGAATTACATCAAAACAAAACGAAATAATAAAATAAAGAAAAATGGGTTGCATTATTACAGGAAGTTGGCATATCTCATCCAACAAAAAAAACATACAAATCATATAAATGTGAGTGAAAGAACTCAAAGAAATATAGGAGAAATGTCTTGGAGCGTTGAACCCTTAAGATGTTTTAAATTATTTGGTTCAAGGGAAGCCAGCACCAGTGTGACATTAGTCATGCCCTTTAGAAGACCACACGAACAGCCCAAGGAAGTCAGAGCAGGGAAAACCACTTTAGGTCCATGAATATTCAGTTGTTTGTAAAAATCTGTTACTTCCAAATAAATACGAATCGAACAGAGAAATAAAACACGCGAGCGCCAGTAACGATTTCCGAAGCACAAGGAATTTATGCTGTGTGTTAACAAATACAAGTGTTAACAAAAACACTTTGACATCACCTGTCGTCATGACAACCTCCTGCTGAAGGCAACGCCCTGATCTGTCACAATAACCTCGGAGTCCCAAAATCAATCCCATTTCTGCGTGTGATAGATGGACGTCTCTCAAAGCCTGCGATGAACTCGAGCTCCTCGAATCATCTCATCGACCAACCTGGTCTCACAGGAATCTGTGAAATTACCACGGACCCTTTAAGCCTGCCACACACATAAAGATAATCGGGCTGATTTTGCCCCGATTTTCCCCCTTCCGATCACGGACAGACATCGCCCGATTATCTTAAGCTCTTAAGATTATTTTATAAGATTCTCTTGTAGTGTGTGGTGTGTTAAGAGTGAAATTCGGCCGACAATCGGCTTCGAAATCAGTCGGCGCCGATAATCGTAAGTATTAAACATGTTCAATATTTAAGATTATCGGCGGAGAACGTTATGGTGTCAAACGTCTTGTGTGGGGGGGAAGCCGACAATCGGGAGTCTCCAACGTGACGTAATATTGAATTTAACCAATAAAGAGCGAGCTGACTGAACACGGAATTATAACGAGCTATCTCCATGGCTACGATATCCCTGAATACCACCAATATGGCGAAGACAGTTAAAGTTAAGGGATTTTTCAGTTAGGATTAATCCCGAAACCACCATCATGCAGTCGGTATCCAGCTGGTCCTCCATGAGTTTACACCGGTTTACACTCGCTCTTCTTCACTTCTTCTTGTAGTTAGTTCAATGACTATTTTTGGTGTGACTGCCCCCACAGGTCAGTCAGAGTACTACGTCAGATCACGTTTGTTCACGCGAGATTTCTTGCTTGAGGGACAAGATTCTAGTGCGTCTGAAGACAAATCTTTATGTGTGTGGTGTGCTGTGTTTGGAATATCGCAGGACACCACACACAATACGATCAAAACTGTTAATGTAATCTTAATGTGTGGGGTCTCTCACAGATAAAAAATCGGTTGAGATTTATAAAATCTTTATGTGTGTGGCAGGCTTAACTCAAAATCCGTGGAATCCTCACGGAAACACATACATTTCCGTGATATGGCCGCGGATTTTGCCCCAATGCAAGTTGATGATACTCACATTCCGTCGCACACACACCCAGATCCCCGTTTCAATGAACGAGTCGACCACGGGCGCTTAACTCAAAATCCGTGGTGCGCTCAAAATCCAAAATCCGTTGCTTCAAGGAGGTCTGGTGGTCTCCGTATATAATAAATAAATTAATATATATAAATAAATTGGTATTTATATTAGTGCTGTCAGTTAAACGCGTTATTAACGGCGTTAACGCAAACCAATTTTACCGGCATTCATTTTTTTATCGCGCGATTAGCGCAATTCTTTCTTTTTTTTTTTTTATTTGGCTCAAAACAAAGAAGCAGTAGCCTGACTGCTATGTTCAAGGCAGTATGTTTGTATTTTCATCGTTTAATTGCACTATAGGCTTTTTTTTTGTATCGTCCTGTTTTGATCAGTATATGCCAATGTTGTTATCAATAAAAATACATTTGCACAAGGCAAGCCGATGCACTTCTCCACGTTGATAAGAGCATTAAAATGAGAAAAATTAATGGGACAAAGAAATCAAGGGATATTTAGCATAGACTTGATTATAAGAAATCAAGTGTATCCCTTGATTTCTTATAATCGTGAGTTAACTATGGCATTAATGCGATTAATCGCAATTTAATATTTGAATCGCTTGACAGCACTAATTTTTATACCTATTTACATGCATACATATTTATTTACATGGAGACCACCAGACCACCTCGAAGCAACGAAAGTGGTTTATTAAATTCAAGGAGGGCCGGCGAGAATAGGGATATAGTGCCATACCGTCAATATGAATTTCATTCAAAGAATTTCCGAGAGGATGGTCAATGGTGAGATACAGATCTCATTATAACAATAATTTATATTGATGTAATGAGAAAGGATGCAATGATAACGCCAAGAAAATAAAGGCTACATGGCTACAATGATTTAAATATATTTAACTTATAAAGCGTATAACGAGACAATCTAGTTGTGGCAATTATATAATCTAAGGCAATTTTGAGCACATATCGAGGGCGGTCATACCATAATGCAAAACAGTTCAGTTTGAAAGAATAAAAAAGACCGGGATCAGATAACCCGGCAGTGCCTTTGCAAACCTCACTCGGCTTTGTTGTTGCTTGTTTGTGGGTAACAATAAAGTCTCTGTCAATACTTGATCCGGACTGCCCGATTCCTCACGCTCTCTTAGTTAGTTGAAGTGATAGAACTCGGTTATTTTCTAACACATAATCGACCACCCCCCATGTATTTAAATTTTCCACTGTTTAGACTTGTAATTAATAAGTTACTTTTGAAATCAACTTGACTAATTTTTTTTAACCACTGTCTGGTGGCTAGTTACGTCACTCTGAGAGATGCGCACGGACATATTTGGCAGTGACACAGCCTATAACCTATTTGTGAAAGCAGAACATCAAGCTCATTGATTGAACAAGGCAGGGTTATTTGAAATAATTCATTAAGATATCATGTGTGAGAGGTCATTCCTCCCCCTGAGTGTGTATTGACAATTTCTGGTGATTGAAATGCTCATTGCAAGCTTCCTATTTATGTCTAGTGTACCCCTACTGTCCACAAGTACCCCCCCTCTCCCCATATGGATATGGAGAATTGTTGCCATTTCCCAGTGGTGGTGGTGTCATATCTATGAAAGAGGGCATTCAAATATATTACAATAATAATAATAATAATAATAATACATTTAATTTAGAGGCGCCTTTCAAGACACCCAAGGTCACCTTACAGAGCATATAGTCATCATAAATCGTTTAAAAAAAACAAGACATTGTGGAAAAAAATAAAAAAATTGATAAATAAACATAATAAATAAAAAATAAATAAAACAAAAACAAGACAAAACAAAACAAACAAACAATCAAAACAGTGATCAGTTAGACGTTGTGTGCGAGTTTGAACAGGTGAGTTTTGAGTTGTGACTTGAAGGTTGTAATGGTGTCTGACTGTTTTATGTGTGGGGGGAGGGAGTTCCAGAGCCTGGGTGCTGAACAGCTGAATGACCGGGAACCCATTGTAGTGAGTCGTGATATGGGGATACATAGTAGTCCAGCAGAGGTTGAGCGGAGGGAGCAGGAGGGAGTGTATTCTTGGAGGAGGTCGCAGAGGTAACTGGGGGCTAGGTTGTGGAGAGCTTTGTAGATGATCAATGATCAATTAGGAGGCCGAAGCCCTAAAGGAAGTGATGCAATAGGTAGCTTCTGAGTTAAGGACAGTAACAAGTAAGCTATAGACCTGGGGTCTCTTTTATATCAACAGGGGTCTCAAAGGACGCATATGATCATCAATTTAGGGATTCCAGCTCTACAAGAAATTACTCAGCAAGTGCTCCATCTCGTTGCACCTCACCCAGTGGCACTCTTGCAAAATTTTGGCCTGAAGTTCTTCCCAGACCTACACCCTAGCCCTCCAACATGCATATCTGAGAATCAGGACTCTTTAATAATGACAAAAAGTTATGAGAGAAATTCACATTAACCTTTTGTTATCTCATAAGGTGCGTGGTGCCGGCTCCCTTTGACCTTTTGACTCCAGATTTTAAAATCTTGTCCACAGGCCAGCTGTATCTACACACCTTAAGGCACACATTTATACCTCCATCCCACCAAAAATGGGGACCAGAATCGAACCTCTTATGCACATTTACCTTACTGTTGGAGGTCACGCGGGGGGGGTCTGAGGTTTTGGGTTATGGTTAGGGTTAGGGCTGGGTGTAATCCCAAGATACACCCTGGGTGAAGTTTCTATCACTTGTCAACTAATTTAGATTAATTTCTAGCAATGGCTTGTTGCCAATGCGTTTCAATGGAGCATTTGATGATGCTGTGTGAGCCTTTCCTCTAGGGCTGGAGCCCCCCAGTTGGTAATCGTATGCGTCCTTTGAGACCCTCTTTGATATAAAAGCGATCCCAGGTCTATAGCTTACTTGTTAATGTCCTCATCACCTATTGCATCACTTTGCTTTGGCATGTATATATATATATATATTTATATATATATATAAATACTGTAGCGGGCCAGTGGGTGTGGGGTTTCCACGCTATAGATAAACAGATAAAACGACACGACACAGAGAGCAGTTCAAATGCCGAATGGTTTATTCACCTTGTAAACAAAACCAGGGTGGGAAAAGGGTCATCCACCTCCTTTATCCTCCAGTCCAATGTCCGTCCAACACTTTCCACCTATCTCTTTCCTTTAGGCCGTTCCGTTCTTCCAGGCGATCACACAGATCCTGCCTGTCCTTTGCTAGCCCTAGCGCCAGCTCTAGCTCCAGTTCCAACTTCCCCCCCACATGTCTGTTTGCTAGCCCTCTTAAGCCCAAGCACCCCTGGTTAACGATCCTCAGGCTTGCCTCGTTAACGGGAGGAAGTCCATATATGGCTTGGGGGTGGAGCCAGCAGGTTGCCAGACCTACCACTCCCCTCATTCCTCCCTGGCGTCTGCCACACACCCTCCACCTCAGCTCCGACCGAGAGGGAGGGGCGGACCAGCTCCCTAGAGCATCCCTCCTGGTCAGGGCCTCTGCCATCCCCTGGGCCGTGTCGTCTCGCACTGCGTCGTCTCCTACTGCGTCGTCTCCCGCTGCGTCGTCTCCGTCTCCCGCTGCGTCGGCCTCGTCTCCCGCTGCAGCCTAGTCTCCCGCGTCACTTTCTGCGGCGGCGTCCCTTTCTGCGGTGGCGTCCCTTTCTGCGGCGGCGGAGGCTGTGTCTCTTGCGGCGGCGGCGGCTGCCTCTCTCTTGCGGCGGCGGCGGCGGCGGCTGCGTCTCTTGCGGCGACGGCGGCGGCGTCTCTTGCGGCGACGGCGGCGTCTCTTACGGCGGCGGCGGCGTCTCTTGCCACGGTGAGAAAAAACCTGCTGGGGCCCAGGACAGGGCACTGCCGCACCTGCAGCCCTGCCGACATGACCGGCTGTCAGCACTCCCAGCTGCTCCCGGCTACTGGCTATCTGTGCCATGTTTGCCTCCAATAGTTTCCTTAACAATGCTTCCATCTTTTCTGTGTGTTGGTCCATCTATTCCACTTGTGCCATTGGGTGTGGGGTTTCCACGCTACCATATGTATGTGTACTGCCACAATACACATACATATTTATAGATATTTATTTATTTCGTTATATATAGATATTTATTCATTTATTTATTATATACGGAGACCACCAGATCTCCTCAAAGCAACAAATTGGTCTATTAAATTCAAGATGGATGCATCGGCGATAACAGTGATATAGTGCCATACCGTCAATATGAATTTCATTCATATATATATATATATATATATATAGGCTATGGTCATTTCACGGATCCCTGTGAGACCAGCTTGACTCGGTCGCTGAGACGGGGATCTGTGTGTGTGCCATGGAATATGAGTGACATCAATTTGCATTGGAGCAAATTCCGTTGGCATATCACGGACAATTTAAGTGATTCCGTGAGGATTCCACTGATTTTGAGTTAAGCGTCCGACGTCCGTGGTCATTTCACGGATTCCTGTGAGACCAGGTTGCATCGACAGTCTGCTGGCTGTCTGAAACAGGCTGGACCAAGCCTGTGTTTAACAGTAGATAAGATAAGATAGATAAGAACTTTATTTCATCCCATACATGAGAAATGTCATGCTTATGGAATATAAAAAGATGCAATAATAAAATAAAGTGTATAAAGTACAATACAAAAATGTGCAATACATACATACATACATAAAATAAAATAAAGACTTTGTTCCTTCAGCTGCTGCCATACAGATGGAGTCGTGGGGAATTCAGATACAGCTCTTTAAGATGCAGGTTTCTTCCTAAATAATGCCCACAGGTTGGGAACACCCTAGAACACTTCAACTCTAGTTGTTTTCGATGTCCCCATCCATAACAAGGGATCTGATCTGGGTTTTAATCTTGGTGAATACCACAGCACAGCCCTGTGGAGCACAACTGGCATTAACAGCAAGACATAAGCCTCTGTGCACTGCTGGTGTTCAGCTCTGACTCTGACTGATGAACCAAAGCTGTTGGATGACTGCTCGTCACTGTGGTGTGTGACAGAAGATAATGAAAAGATTGGTCAACTGTTTGTGCATGCGTTTGTGCATGTGTGTTTCCCTATCTCTGATGTAATAACATGTTACACTTTCTTGGTGATTATCGATAAGAGATATGTTGGAGCCGTTAGTGTTTGCGCTCTAAAACCTATGCCTAGCTGAGTGTCGCTGTGTCCCTGAGCACCTGAAACCTCAGCCTAACTGCTCCCGACGAGCTGGCATAGTTGACTCATCCATCGGTGAGTGAATGTATGTATGAATGGTTGTAGGTCGATTTGGTCAAAAGCGTCTGCAAAATGCCCTCAATATATTATATATTTTAAAGAGTTTGGGACTTATCTTCGTTTGACACCAATTGCTCGAATGTATAAAAAAACCTCAATTAAATTCAATCAAAATGAAAGATAACTAGAACTGCAAGCAGTTATGCAGGGGTCCAAGAAATGTGCATTTCGCCGGCACAACGCGAAGCATGTGTTCAAAACAAATGGGCACGGCGTGTGCCAAAAGTTGCAGCTGACTCCAGTGAATCTGTGGATATAAAGGTTTTGACTGTGGGAGGTTCGTTGTGGGAGTTATAGCCCAAAACGTGTTTTCAGAACATTCCATTGGCCAGTTAGGAGATATATTATTTCGTCGTTTTTTTGCGCCCCCTTGTGGCGAAATTTTCCAAAGACAATTTTCCTTTGCCAAATAACTCCCGCCCACATTAATAACCATCAAGGTTTGCTCCTTGATGGTTCCCTTATAGTTTGAAGAACATTCCTTTGGCCAATTAGAGATACAATTTCCTCGTTTATTGCGCCCCCTAATGGCGAAATATTCCGATTTTTTTATTGAAGGCCATGTGTCTAAAATCTGGACCTGATCCGATGTCTCTTTTGGTATTTTTTTAATTTTTGCGTTTCGACGTAAAACGTAGCTAATAAACAAATATTCAAAACGCTACCGTTTCGTCACCGACGGTCGGATCAAAAAAGTGTTCATTGATTTCTTTTCGTGTGCGTCTGAAGATGTCGTGTGCAAAGTTTTGTGTCAATTGGTAAAAAAATGTGGGAGAAGTAGGGAAAAAACAGTTTTGCGGTTTTCGCGATTTTGCGAAAAATATTCAAGACGCAAATGGGCGTGGCCTAGGCCAAAAGATGCAGCAGACTCCAGTGAATATGTGGGTACAAGTTTTTGACTGTGGGAGGTTCGGTGTGGGAGTTATAGCCCCAAACGCGTTTTCCCTTGGTATAGCGCCACCTAGTGACCGGCGTGTCTGGATTTTGTCGTCTGCGTAGTCCGAAGAGATCTGGATCTAGTCATGCAATTGGCGTCCCTGCACCATTTATGGTTTGGGCTGTGGTACCACTTTTAGGGAGGTAAAAAAAAAAAAAATAAACACTACAAAAACAATAGGGATCCAACCTGTTGGCTTGGACCCCTAATAAAAAAAAAAAAATCCTTACAAAAACAATAGGGATCCAACCTGTTGGCTTGGACCCCTAATAATAATCCGTACAAAAACAATAGGGATCCAACCTGTTGGCTTGGACCCCTAATTATTAATTATTACTAGCTACAACATTTTATATTGAGAAGACTGAATTCAGACGCATGTCATTAAAGGAGCAGGTAGGACGTTGGGGTCATCTTTCAGTACAGGAGGCCTACAGGTCAACTGATGACACCAGGGTTGAACCCGGGACCTTGTACTGCCAGTCAAACCACTAACCGCAAAATAACTATCAGAGCCCACTTTGTGTAATAATTAAGCATTGTCTTTTATCTATTTCCATTTGCCGTCCTGAACTAATCCGTTTATTGTCTCTGAATGTTCTTGGGAAACATGCGGTTCTGTTGGATTCAGGTCAAGTCTCCCTCCCTCCTTCATCTCCCTCCCTCCCTCCCTCCTTCCTCTCCCTTCCTCCATCATCTCCCTCCCTCCCTCCTTCCTCTCCATCCCTCCCTCATTCCTTTCCCTCCCTCCCTCCTTCGTCTCCCTCCCTCCCTCCTTCGTCTCCCTCCCTCCCTCCTACGTCTCCCTCCCTCCTCTCCCTCTCTCGTTCGTCTTACGTCGTTCCTCCTTCGTCTCCCTTCCTCCTTCCTTCCTCTCCCTCCCTCCCTCCTTCGGCTCCCTCCCTCCCCTCCCTCCCTCCTTTAGCTCCCTCCTTCCTCTCCCATTTCCCTGACCTCAATTATCCTGCTCCCCACATAGTTATATTTTCTATGGCCTCTGCACACACAAACATTAATAACATACACACTCACACCACAAACACATACACACACACACACACATGTATAACATACAGACACACACACACAACATACAGTGTCACACGACAAAAACAAACAACACACGCGAACACATGAATACCATAAAAACTCACCCACCACAAACACATACACACACACGTATACCATATATACTCAAACAGCACACACACACACGCGCACACACACACACACATGTATAACATAATGACTCACAAGCACACCCACAGATTGTTTTACCTGGAGTGACTTCCCTTTACCGCTGTGCTCTCAGGGTCGTGCGTCTCACTGATGGCCCGGGTAGAGAGGTTACCATGGCGCCCAAGGCCCCTCTCACATTAACACACATTGACCTCCCGGCCTGGTACAAGTTATGAGTGTGTTTGGTATGTATCCATCCAAAGCTCACTGTGTCGGTTTGTTCTGGTTTCCATAAGTATTCACTAAAGCTCTGTCACCGTTTAGGTTGGTACAGGGTTCCATATTTATTCACCACCCATTTGAGTGCATTCTGAAATCCATATTGTCTCCAAGGTTTGTTTTTTTTCTGTTGAGGGATTGAGAGGGGCTGCTTTTACATAAACGCGTGTGGTCACAAGCCAGCGCTATGATCCACAGATGAAATCCATGGTGGAACACACTGCTACACAAACACACACTTCACAGTGTGTAGAAGGAAGTTAAGCCCAAAGCACACAGAGCCTTCATCTCCATTCATATTCATAGCGTGACCCACAGCTGAACTAGAGTCAATCATAGAATCATATTAATCAATATTATTTAATCATATATCACAGTCCACATTGCTGGACATAGAAATTGGAATATGTTAGCAATCATTGGTATAACTGAATGGTAGAGACAGAGGATGGTTGAATGTCTCTCAGCAATGTTGATTCAGGAACCTCTAACATATTTACTTTTGGCCACCACCTAATGCTACAGTTGTACGATGCAGTATTGTCTTTTGCGACTGCATGCTAGAAATATGGCTGAAGGATTTGTGAATGAAAAGTCGATGATGGCTGTGTTATCAGATGAGTTCCCTGGAGGTATTGACGGGCTCATCATCGGCATATCTGCTGCCGATAACATCCGACCAGACAGTGGTGAGCGGGGTGTATGTGTGTGTGTGTGTTGTATCTGTGTGTGTTTGGAGGATTTTATAAACGTAGTAGAGTATTGCTGACAGCAACCTTTTGTGGATGATTTTACCCTTGGTTAGAAAACTTTAAAATGTTTTAATAATAATAATAATAATACATTTAATTTAGAGGCGCCTTTCAAGACACCCAAGGTCACCTTACAGAGCATATAGTCATCATACATTTTTTAAAAAGCAAGACATTGTGGAAAAAATAAATAAATAAATAAATAAATAAACATAAGCAATAAGAAATAAAAAAAAAAAAATCAAATAAAAAAAAAAAAATCAAAACAGTGATAGACGTTAGTTAGACGTCAGTTAGACGTTGTGTGCGAGTTTGAACAAGTGAGTTTTGAGTTGTGACTTGAAGGTTGAAATGGTGTCTGACTGTTTTGCAGTTGATCTGTTTCTCATGATTGCTGTGTGGGATAGGTCTGTTGTGTGTGTGTATGTGTGTGTGTGTGTGTGTGCGTGGCAGGTGTGTGTCTGTCCATCTGTCTTTCTGTGTTTCCGTCTCTAGGGTGAGGAAGTCTAGTGAGATACTCTTTTTACTTTTCTGGACAGAGAGAGAGAGAGAGAGAGAGAGAGAGAGAGAGAGAGAGAGAGAGAGAGAGAGAGAGAGAGAGAGAGAGAGAGAGAGAGAGAGAGAGAGAGAGAGAGAGAGAGAGAGAGAGAGAGAGAGAGAGAGAGAGAGAGAGAGAGAGAGAGAGAGAGAGAGAGAGAGAGAGAGAGAGAGAGAGAGAGAGAGAGAGAGAGAGAGAGAGAGAGAGAGAGAGAGAGAGAGATGTTTTATGTCTTCTTTAATTAAACCTTTTAGAGCTGGATCTCCTCCCTCTCATATAAGCGCTGACACCACATACTGTCGGCACTGTGCTAAGAGTATCACACATAAACATCCACGTGCGTGCGCGCGCACACACACACACACACCCCCCCCCACACACACAAACACACCTATTTGCCATTATGCACAGACAGACGCACAAATGCACACGCACGCTCATGCAATAACACACACCCAGGCCAATAAATAACTAGAATACACCAAAGCCCCCATACTGTAGTAGGTCCCACATTAGCGTTAGTCGTCTTCTTCGTGTAGACAGTGGACTACCCTTTCGGTAGTTGCACGGCTTCACCCACACCAACAAGAAACAACATGGTGGATACAGAGATAAGGCAGAGACGTTTTCATTGTGGCGGGTTGGCGGGTTGGACTCTCGGAAGATCGCGAAAGTCCGCGGCCGACTTTCGCGGAAGATCGCGAGGCCGACTTTCGCGGGCCGCCCGACCCCGGTTCTTGGCCGGCAGCCCGGCCATCAACCGGGCTATGCAGCCCGGCCGTCGACCGGGCTCTGCAGACCGGGCTGCATATCATGTCGTATGATATCCAGATCTTCCATGTTCTAGTGACTCCAGGTTAAAAATACGATTTATACTAATATATTATATTATATTAGTAATATTCTTCGAAGCCCGGCCTTGGACTCTCGGAAGATCGCGAAAGTCCGCGGCCGACTTTCGCGGAAGATCGCGAGGCCGACTTTCGCGGGCCGCTCGACCCCGGTTCTCGGCCGGCAGCCCGGCCGTCGACCGGGCTCTGCAGCCCGTCCATCGACCGGGCTCTGCAGACCGGGCTGCATATCATGTCGTATGATATCCAGATCTTCCATGTTCTAGTGACTAAAGGTTAAAAATAAGATTTATACTAATATATTATATTATATTAGTAATATTCTATAAGTAATATTATATATACTAATATATTATATTATATTAGTAATATTCTATAAGTATTATTATATATACTAATATATTATATTAGTAATATTACATGGTTAATCAATGTATTTTTTGGCAGTACTATATTGTGTACATAGCTATTATATATTGTACATAACATATGGCCATATCAACCAGTTCTGGCATATAATTCCTAATTCCTTCTTATTCGTTTTCTTTCAGGACTTCGTTGAGTCCACTGCCACCAGCCCCCCCCCCAACCTCTCCCTCATGCTCCTCCACCCCAGGCACCTCTTCCACCACCCCAGACACCCCTTCCAAGAGGAGAGCGCCAGGGAGCAGGCGAGGCATGAGGAGAGCGAGGCAAAGTTGGCGGAATGGTTGAGAAGATGTGATTCTCCACCATTCTCTCAAAAGCTGAGAGAGAGAGTGTGTGTGTGTGTGTGTGTATTTTTAGATGCGTGTGTGTGTATTTTTAGATGTGTGGTTCAGTGTTCCTTATTTAAATAAAGTGTTTCTTCTAAAGTTTTCTTGTTCATAACCGATTATTATCTAAGGGTGCACTCACACTAGGCCATCTGGCCGTGGCCGTGGCCTAACCATGCTTAAATCTGCCAGTGTGAGTGTGGCCAGTCTGGCCAGGCCGGGCCAATTTGGCCACTTGGGAGAGGTGTGCTGCTACGGCACGGGCCGCTACGGTACAGATGCTAATGAGCCGACACGCGCACACGCACGGCTACGCAACCTGAGCTGGATGACGTATAGTCAATGCGACGACCACGGACATAATAAAGGCGACGAGCCTTCTTTCCCATTAAACGGTAAACATTGCGTCAAGCAGTTCAACTGTTGGGGTTCTCTGTGTTGTTGTCCATTGTTGTTAAAACTCTGACTGGCGGCAGACTTTATTATGGTCCATGCAGCGGACGCTTGGTGATGACGTGTTACGACGTGATGACGTATGTACAAGAGCCTTCCGTGGCCAGGCCACAGCTGCGACGGCCAACGGCCACGGCCAGATGGCCTAGTGTGAGTGCAGGCCAGAGAACAATGGGGCCATTTGAGCACGGTTAGGTGTGAAAGCGGCCAGATGGCCTAGTGTGAGTGCACCCTAATACCACCTTTAACATGTAGCTAAGTGACATTCAAAATAAAGGTATATTACGAGGGACAAATAGTATTCTTTTTTTTTTTTTTTTTTAATACTTTATTTAAACATGCCAATTACAAAATATAAATACCATTTCAGGTTAAACATCTTTACAATGGGTCTTGCTCGTTGCCCGAGACAATGGCAGCCAGTCTGTCTCTTGTAACATTACCAGGGGTCTGGTTATCTGCTAGGGGGCACGGGGAGGCCATGATGACGTCACAGGGTAGGGTTGTCCCATTTGGTAGGGGATCGGTAAGGGGTAGCAATGAGGGGTAGCAATGAGGGGTAGCAATGAGGGTTAGGGTTGAGACAGTGAGCAAAGAAACGGGATTGGGCCTAAAACTTCACTTTTTCTTAGTCCTGAGTCCATTGCCCTGATTTTTGCCCACACTCGCAATTTCCAGTTAGCCGTATCCCAGATACGTGGGGCGACCACGCCGGTCCCTCACAGAGTGTGTGTGAGTTACTGATAGAGTCGGTTTGGGAGTGTGAGCGTGATGGGCGCTGGCATCGTCCCCCTCCAGGAGCCATCTGGCTGGAGGTAGACTCTCCACATGAGCCTCTGTGCTCCGTGCTCTGAACTGGGATGTGATCCATGGTGCTTGGCGTTGAGGTGCAGAGAGAGTCCCTGATCAGACCTTCAAAGACCTTCATTGGCACGGAGGGGAGAGCCAGGCAGCTCATTACAGCCGGCGGTGGTCCGTCTTGAGAGGAAGATGGTGGACTTCTTGAAGCATCTGGGTAACAGCTCAGGCTGGGGTGAGACTGAAGAGGAACCTGCGTCACCGCACACCTTGGGGGGGGGGGGGGATGACACCGCAAACCGGAAGGGGGGATTCCTTTGCAGTCTGTCCTAGTCCTCATGCCTCACCAGACGTGTCTTGTGTCCCCTATCGGTGGAGCGAATCCACTTGTCCCCCCTGTCCCCAATCCTCTTGGTCGTATGCAGCGGCTCTAGTCGTCAAAAGCCCCGTTATCGTATGCAGCGTTGAGTTCCTTCAGGAAATAACGGAGGATGTTGTCCACCCATGGTTTTTTCGAAGAAATAGGTCTTCACGGGAACCGCAGGCACAAGTGTGTGTGTTTGTGTGTGTGAATGTGTGTGTGTATGGTTGTAAAGGTTGTGTGTGTGTGTGTGTGTTTGTGTGTGTAAAGGTTGTGTTTGTGAGTGTGTGTGTTTGTGCAAAGTTGTGTGTGTTTGTGTGTGTGTTTGTGTAACACACTGATAAACTTGTAATGTCTTGCCAGACAAATCCAATCCTGATAGACGCACCTACCTGTTGTACCCGACCCCCCCCCCCCCCCCCCCCCCCCCCCCCCCACACACACACACACACACGCCCACACACACGCTCAACCTATATATATATACAGGGGCGGCCTTCCCTACAGGCGGGTTAGGCGGCCGCCTAGAGCGCCATCTATCGGCTGCATCCCCCCCCCCCCCCCTGTCAATAATCGCTCCATACCCTCCCCCCCCCCCCCCCCCGTCAACAATCGCTCCATACCCCCCCCCCCCCCCTCCGTCAACAATCGCTCCATACCCCCCCCCCCCGTCAACAATCGTTCCTTACCCCCCCCCCCCCCCCGTCAACAATCGTTCCTTACCCCCCCCCCCACCCCCCCCCCGTCAACAATCTCGCCTAGAGCGCCAAATGTGCTGGGGCCGCCCCTGTATATATATATATATATACAGTATATAGTCCCACAATGCTTTCCACAAACGTGCCGTTTTTTAGAGGCGGGTCAAGGTGGAGGGTGGGGGTGTGGCCCTGAGCAGCTTGTGGCCACGGTACCATGCTTAGTGTTTACAGTGGATGTATCGAAATGGCTCAGATTAAAAATATTGTAACACTCTGGATGCTCCAGCGGGAGTCCTGGAGCTCTATATCTAATTAAAATAATATAATATATATGTATATATATATATATATATATATATATATATATATATATATATATATATATATATAATATATTATCCCGGCCAAAAGCTGTGTGCGCCTCCGGATGATATTATTAATCTCAAACGACTGCGCCGGGTTCTCCGTTGTCTCTGGTTCTTCCACTTCCATGTCAATCTGAACTCTGAAGTAGGCTACAGACTGAGCGGCGACATGGAGGAGAAAGGGATTGTGGCCGTTTGTGGACTCCCGGTACTTCAACAACGAGTATCGTAGTTGGGGTTATCGCGTCCATGATAGAGAAGGAATTGGGGGAAAGGAACTTTGGTTTTGACTCCCTGAAGTCCAGATTGAACTGTGAAATGGAGGAGAAAGGGATAGTTGCCCGGGATTGTCTACCGCCGGCGCCCCGCTGCCGGGCGGCGTTGATGGAGCCCCGTGGCGGTGGTGGAGCCCTGTGGCGGTGGTGGTGCCCCGTGGCGGTGATGGAGCACCGTGGCGGTGGTTGAGCCCCATGGCGATGGTGCCCCATGGTGGTGGAGCCCCGTGGTGGTGGAGCCCCGTGGTGGTGGTGGTGGTGCCCCGTGCCGGATGGTGGTGCCCCGTGGCGGTGGAGCCCCGTGGCGGTGGAGCCCCGTGGCGGTGGTGCCCCGTGGCGGTGGAGCCCCGTGCCAGGCGGCGGTGGTGGAGCCCCGTGGTGGTGGAGCCCCGTGGTGGTGGTGGTGCCCCGTGGTGGTGGTGGAGCCCCGTGGTGGTGGTGCCAGGCAGAGCTAGCTCCACCATTGAAGAAAGATCAAGAGTGTTGGTACCAACATTTGGCGTCTACCATCCCCAGAAGCCAGACCAAATACGGGTGGTATTCGACTCTAGCGCCAAACACAAAGGTGTCTCCTTAAACGATGTCCTCTTAAAGGGACCATACCTAAATAACACTCTTCTCGGTGTCCTCATCCGCTTCCGCAGATAGCAGGCTGCAGTCTCGGCAGACATCCGACAGATGTTTTACTGTTTCACTGTCTGTGAGGACCACCGTGACTTTCTCAGATTCCTGTGGTTCATAGATAACGACCTCACAAAACCAGTGACCGAGTACCGAATGAGAGTGATGATGGACTTACCTCTTTCCCCACTGCAGGAAAAGCTGTCGATGTTCTGAAAAGAACAAGGAAGATGTTAGCAGAGTCAAGCATCATGCTACGTAAGATGGCATCTAACAGCAGCACCGTTATGGACGCATTCCCAACAGAAGACCATGCGAAAGGTTTGAAAGATCTTGACCTTAAAACTGATCCGCTGCCTCACCAATGCAGTCTTGGCCTCAGATAGGACCTACAAACAGACAGCTTCTTCTTCTCTGTGTCCAACAAGGATAACTAGAAAGGGCATACTCTCAACTTTACACAGTCTCTTGGATCCATTGGGTTTTGTATCACCAATCACGATACAAGGCAAGGCACTTATGAAAGAGATATCCACAGCAGAGCATGACTGGGACACTCCACTGCCAAAAGAGAAGGAAATACAGTGGAACGCTTGGAGAGACTCCCTAGCGGAGCTTTTACAGCATCAGATGCAAAGGACATACGTGCCTGTTTCTCTGCTCACCATTGTCCACAGAGAAATCTGTATCTTCTCCGACGCATCAACTCTAGCCATATCAGCTGTAGCTTACCTTCGAGTAGCCGACACGGAAGGACAGAGCCACGTTGGCTTCATCATAGGAAAGGCTAAGCTGGCGCCACGTCCTGCGCACACTGTTCCTCGGTTGGAACTATTTGCAGCAGTTCTTGCAACGGAAATGGCAGACCTGATAATGGAGGAAATTTATGTGGAGATTCATGAGGTCAAGATCTACACGGACAGCAAGAGAGTACGGCTTTCCTGATAGTACATCTACAACACGTCGAGGAACTTCTATGTCTACGTGGCAAACAGAGTGACAAGAATCAGCAAATCTTCTCGGCCAGATCAGTGGAACTGCATCAATACCAAACATAATCCAGCAGACCACGGATCAAGGTTAGTTCAAGCCAACCTCCTTCAAGATTCGAACTGGTTTACCGGTCCAGCTTTTCTTACCGAACCTGAGGAAGAAGAGTTTGAACAGCCAGCGATGCATTACCTTCAACATCCAGAAACCGATGTAGAAGTTTGCCCTGAAGTTACAACCTACGCTACCAATGTTACTGGTGAACTTCTTGGATCACATTGGTTCGAAAGATTCTTCAATTGGAAATCAATAACCTGTACAACAGCCAGGCTCATCCAGAAGGCCAGAGCATTCTCCAAAACATCTGACAGTAGTCAGAAAAAAGATGAACTTCTTCAAGCAAGACTCATCATCCTGAAAAGTGCACAACACGACTCCTTCAAAGAGGAAATAAAAAACCTGGCTAAGGCGGAAGAAGTCTAAAGAAGCAGTCCACTGAAGAGTTTGGATCCCATTTTAGAGGATAATGGTTTGCTGAGAGTCAGAGGACGTTTATCGTCAGCAGACATGTCTTGGGAAGAAAAGCATCCTGTCATTCTCCCCAAGAACCATCATGTTTCCACTCTGCTGGTAAGACAATACCATGAAAAGGTTGCTCACCAAGGTCGACACTTAACAGAAGGTGTAGTTTCTACAGCTGGATTCAAGGAAGTAAGGGGTTTGTGTCGAGGGTACTACACAAGTGTGTGACCTGCAAACAACTAGAAATTAGAAGAGCAAAATATGTCTGACCTACCTGTGGAAAGACTTACCCTGGACCCTCCGTTCACTCACGTCGGACTCGATGTCTTCGGACCTTGGACTCGGACCCGGACAAGAGGTGGCCAAGTGGACAGACACTGGGCAGTCTTGTTCACATGTCTGTGTACACGAGCAGTGCACATTGAGCTTATAGAGAGTATGACAACCTCCAGTTTCATCAACGCACTGAGAAGATTCGCTGCTATCAGAGGACCTACGAGACTATTGCGCTCTGATAGAGGCACTCACTTTATTGGAGCGTGCAAAGAACTGCAGATAAACACAGAACATCCTGAGTTGAATGTGCTTCTGCAAGACAAAGGCTGCACCTGGTCGTTCAACCCACCACATTTCTCTCACATGGCTGGAGTGTGGGAAAGGATGATCGGTGTAGCTCGTCGCATTTTGGATGCAATGTTGCTCAAGGAAGACTGTCGCCTCACCCATGAGGTTCTTGTGACACTCATGGCAGAAACTATGGCAATTATGAACGCGAGACCTCTAGTTCCAGTCTCTTCTGATCCATATATGGCAGCTGTCTTCACACCTGCCATGCTGCTCACTCAGAAGACACAGTTTCTGCTCCACAAGGGGACATGGATCTCAAGGATCTTAATACCAAACAATGGTCCAAGCTCTTGCTGAGATGTTCTGGAGACGCTGGAGGCAAGAGTACTTGGCAACTCTTCAGTCTCGTAACAAGTGGACATCAGACAGATAAAACCTGCAAACAGGAGATGTTGTACTCCTGAAGGACACTCAAGTTACGAGGAATGAGTGGCCAATGGGAACTATCGTGGGAGCCATTCCCAGCCGTGATGGAAGAATTCAGAAGGTTGATGTCAAGATCATCCGACAGGTTACCCCTAAGGTGTATTTGAGACCTGTTACTGAAGTGGTACTGCTCCTCAGTATGGAGACTTAGTGACATTATAAAATATCAGGCGGGGAATGTTCTGCCCCCACAATTTGTTTTTGCTCTAGACGGCTAGTGGTTGATAATGGCATTGCATGAGTGAGTTGTGTTTTGGCTCTCCTGTGTTACCATAGTTACCATGTTACCTAGTTTAATGCAACATTCCAGAGAGCACAGCATGTCAGTTCCTTCTCTTTTTGGTTGCCCAGAGAAAGTCTTAGTCCGTGAGTGTTAATGTTCAAAGCATTCAAATCATTTCAGTGGCTTAACAATTATGTTTGTTTAATTTCGGAATGATTAGGTTTCGCCAATCGCCAATTATAATTGCGGTAGCATTTCTCATTGATTTACAGTGTAAAATTTGCATTGAAGCTAGCGGGATTACAACGTCTGATGTTAATGGATACTCTTTTGTTTAATGCTATTGCTTAGCTTATCGTAGCTTTGAATATTCTATATCCATTTACATGAGCAGATTGTAAATTCATGTTTTTACAGTTTTTACAGTTATACAAGTTTGGAAGTAAACAAGGAAGTTTATCAAAGGCCTAAACCGTTCCACGTTTCCTTGGATTTTATTTCAAGGGACCAACTTCATGTTAGCTATCTGCTAAGCTAACCTAATCGAGAGCAAGAGCAGAATAGTTAGAAAACCTCATAAAGTAAAAATTTCATGCCATGGGACCTTTAAAGTGTTGTTCACGGCTCAGTATTCCAACCGTCCTGGTCAAAGATAATGCCAACAAAGTTTTCATTGCTGATCATAATGGTTTCACTAAAGTTATCAATAGAATCACATCCTATAGAGCGCAGTGTGGTTGGTTCAACAGTATGTTATTATGCAGTGATTGTAGTGAGGAACATGTTTAAGGAGTTGGACCGGTCACCGGAGGTTGGCAGGTTCGAATCCCGGCCGGTTGCAAAAATTTGGACAGGGGGAGTAGTTGTACAACACTCTCCTACTTCCTCATCCATGGATTAGGTGCCCTTGAGCAAGGCACCTGAAACCCCCACATGCTCCCTGGGCACTGCACTGCGGCTGCCCACTGCTGTGGGTGTGCCGGTGTTCCCCCATGTGTGTGGACCTCTGATAAGGTCACTTCTCTCTATGTGCAAGTGTGTATGTGTTCACCGGCTACTGGATGGGTCAAAAGCAGAGAAAGAATTTCCCCCAAAAAAGGGACAATAATGGATAACTTAACTTAACTAAACTGATGTTGATGTAACGCTATACACACACACTATACAGGCTATAGCATCCAGGAGCCATTGACTTCTGAATAGGGTGTGGTTTAAAAAGTAACATTGCGAAAAAGTTTTCAACGGTTTATGGGATGAGTAGTTCCTTCACTCGTTCACAAAATATGAAGTACGCAGTCTTGTACATTTGCCGTTTCTTCAGCTTTCCAAATTATTTCTTGCCCTGAATCAAATGTTTTATGGTCAGGACTAGCCTGACCGATGATTGGTTTGGTTCCATGCTTAAAAATCTTTCCATAAAGATTTTACGAAAAGTCAATGGAGAAAATGAATGGGAAATTGTCTTCCGGAACCAGGCTGTTAAAAAATAACAGCCACGTAATAAATGCTGGCTAGCCCGCCCCTCTCTCTCTGTTTAGATGGTCTTGCAATGGGGACATGTCTCATCTTACTGTGGACACGCCCATAACCTTCAAACCTCCACACAGCCAGTAATTGCGTACTTCCAACGGTGGGTGGAAGTACGCCTTAGCCCAGTTGTGAAGGTGTGGTTTGGCCTAGCTGAGTTACGGCTCGTGTTTCCACCGCCGACAGTATGGTAGGGTAGGGTTTAAGCCAGTTGGCGATAGCCGCGGCAGCTACGGATGCATAATGACTGTTTCAGTTCAAGCTTTTAATGAATGAATACACATCAAACGCGCACTGCCTTATGGGCTTCAGCATAACGTAACATAACACTAGAACGTAACGTAACGTAACACACTCAACATCCATAACATCTTCCTTCCTTTAGATCAATGTTCTTAGATTAGATTAACACTTCAAATTCTTCACTACTCAATAATCATTGCAGGCTGTAACAACATTGATATCAACAACTCTGTTATAGTTTCACAATCGAACATGCATGGCATTGGACTCTTTCCACAATCATTCCCTTTTTTTTTTTTTTTCTTTTTTTTTTTAACAGACCAACAGTCTCTCGTGAGGTTTCTTCAAGTGTGTGTGTGTGTATATTGGGAAAGGGCAGCGATCCGCCTACACCCTAATCAAACCCATGTTCTAATGGCACTTGTCAGTGTATGTGTGCTTTGAACCTAAGTTCTCCTAAAGTCACCAGTTCAGTCTCTGAGGTGGGCGTGAGAGGCGGCCACAACGTGTGAAGACCTCCTGGCCCGGGGTGCAGCTGTGCTTCTCCGGTGTACTCAGGGGGTGAGGAGCCGGACTGCTTGTGGGGGGTGCGTCTTCCATCCCGTCTGGTTCGCCCTGGCTTGACCCATGCCCGGTCTCGGCTGAGGCTGACTTCTCAGTCATATGTCCCTGTTCAGGACTGTTCTGCTCCAGCCGTCCCATCGGCCGTACTTCAGCTGAGCGCTCTGCCACTCGAAGATCCACACGGTTGCGCCTGTAAAGTGTGCCGTTGACATCCACTACGAATGAGCGGGGAGCAACTTTCTGGATACATTGGCCCACCGGCCATCTTCCTGTGCGATCACCTGGCAGCGGTTTCATCCTGATCCGGTCTCCCACATTCAGCTCAGGGAGGTCCCTGGCGGATCTGTCGTAGGTTGATTTCACCACCCGCCGTTTCCACCGCAACTTCTCTGTCACTCCGATCACCACGTGTGGCTGCAGTAGGCTGTCTGCAACTGGCAGCGAGGTCTTGAGCCTTCGTGACATTAAGCGTTGGGCGGGGCTGCTGTCCAACCCCTCTGTGGGCGTGTTGCGCCAGTGGAGGATGGCCATCCATGCATCTGTGCCATCTAACTTTGCCCGCTTGCAAAGTGATTTTACAATTTTCACAGCCGCTTCGGCCTTGCCGTTTGACTTTGGGTGACGTGGGGAGGACGTGACATGGGAAAAACCCCAGCTTGTTGCAAACTTCCTGAATTGTTCACACGCAAACTGCGGACCGTTATCAGAGATCACTTTGTCAGGCTGCCCATAACGCGCAAACTGGGCTCTGCAGCGTGTGATAAGCGTGTTGGCTGATAGGTCTGGCAGCTGGTCGATTTCCCAGTAATCTGAGTAGTGGTCTACAAGGATGAGAAATTCCTTGCCTGCATAGGAGTAGATGTCCATGCTCACAGTTTGCCATGGACGTGTAGGTATCTCATGCGACATCATGGATTCCTTCTGCTGATTTCTTGCGTACTCATTGCATGCAGAGCAGTTGGCTACATAGTCCTTGATTTCAGCTCTCATGCCCGGCCAGAAGAGGGTATCCCTGGCCCGCCTATAACAGGCCTCGCCACCTATGTGGCTAGAGTGTATCCGCTTCAGTAGCTCTGCTCTCAGGGCCTTTGGGATAATAATGCACTGTCCCCTGTACAGCACACCATTTTGCACATTCAGCTCATCCCGGAATGGCCAGTAGTCCCGCACCGCCAGTGGAGTGTCCTCCTTGAAGTCAGGCCACCCGTCCAGAATCACCGTCTTCAGCTCTTGGAGTACATCATCTGTTTCTGTGTGTTGTGTTATTTGACGGAATCTGAAAGTAGTGACATTCAGGTGCTGGGCTTGGTCCAGCTGTGTGTACTCCGTCTGGGTGGCAAACACTGCATGTCGCACGTGTGGGGTGTCTGGCCCTTGGTGCGGCAGAGTAGCTCGACTTAAAGTGTCACTGACGTACATTTCTGGCCCAGGCTTGTACACAACATCTAGGTTGTAACACTGCAGCTGCATCAGCATTCCCTGGAGACGTTTCGGTGCACTTAGGAGTGGCTTCTTGAATATTGTGATCAATGGTTTGTGGTCTGTTTCAGCAGTGAGCGTTTCTCTGCCATATAAGTATTGGTGGAATCTTTGGCATGCGAAGACTATGCTCAAGCACTCTTTCTCTATTTGAGCATAGTTTTGCTCCGTTTGAGTCAGGGCTCTAGAGGCAAAAGCCACAGGCTGCCCCCCTTGCAGCAAGCAGCATCCCAGCCCATTCATGCTGGCATCACTCTGGACAGTGACAGGCTTTGTAACGTCATAGTATCTGAGAACGGGTGTATTTGAAACCAGTCGCTTTATTTCTTGCACTGCGTCCTCATGTTTGGCTAGCCAGTGCCATTCTGTGTCCTTGTCCAGGAGCCTGCGGAGTGGCTCACAGACCTCTGAGAGCTTTGGCAGGAATTTTGCAAGGTATGTCACGAAGCCGATGAAGCGTTGGACAGCTTTTGCATCCGTAGGGGTCGGCATCTCCAGCACAGCCCGCGTTTTCTCTGGGTCAATCTTCAGTCCTTCTGAAGACAGAATGTGTCCATGGAAGTGGACTGCTTGAAGTTTGAACTGAAGCTTGCGCTCGCTCAGTCTTAGCTTCACAGCTCTGCATCGCTCCATGAGGGCACGTAGGTTGGTGTCATGATCCCGTTCCGCGTCCACCTCTGTGTCGCCACTCCCAACCACCAGGATGTCATCAGCTATTGGTTCAATGCCAGCCAGGCCTGCTAGCAGTTCGTGTTGTTTGCGTTGGTAGATCTCCGGTGCTACAGAGACACCGAATGGGAGTTTGAGCCACCTCATGCGACCCCACGGTGTCCAGAAGGTCGTCAGGCGGCTGCTTTCATCATCAAGCTTGCACTGTAGAAAAGCATCGCGAGCATCCACCAGTGTGAAAATGCGAGCCTTGGGTAGCTTGTACAACACATCTTCCAGTGTTGGCATGTGATAGTGAGACCTCAGCAATGCTCGGTTAAGGGGTTTGGGGTCAATGCACAGTCGTATTTTTTCTGGTTTTGCGACAGTCACCATATTACTAATCCACGCCGTGGGCTCGCTCACTGGTGTGATGTTGCCTGCTCTGATGTGCCTATCTAATTCTTCCTTGACTTTCTCCCTCAACGCTACCGGAACATTTCGAGGTGCACATTGTACAGGGGGTATATTTGGGTCCAGCTCAAAGTGTATCTCACCTGGGACTGACTCGATTGGGCCATTGAAGATGTCAGTGTAGTTGCTTAGCAGCTGATCTTTAGTGAGGGGCGTGCACTGATCTGCCTCTATCTTATGCAGCTCCTCTGGAATTGTGAATGTCATTAGGCCTAGGCGCTCGCATGTGGCCCCAGAGAGGAGAGGCTCCTGCTGAGTTTCCACTACCTCAAAGACCAGGTCATGCTTTTTCCCTCTAATGACACATTCTGTGTGGAATCTCCCCTGTGACAGCATAGTTTCCCCAGAATATAGTTTTAGCTTAGTTGTGCTCTGTTGTAGCGCTGTCCTAGGTGACAACTTCTCTTTGATCTTTCTGCTCATCACGTTGCAAGTGGCACCTGTATCTAGCTGGCATGCTTGCTTTTTTTTGTTCAAACGCAGGTGCACGAACCATTTGAGCCCTTTAGATTTTATATTGCTGATGCATTCTGTGGCCAGGAACATGTCATCTGTATCTGTGTCCCCTTGCTCAACATCTTCAAGCGCATTTACTTTTTTTGTCTTGCTACTAGCCTGACATACTTTTGAAAAGTGGTTTGAGATGCCACACGATCGGCATGCCTTACCGTAGGCTGGGCACTGCTCTCTGCCCCGCTTGTGGCTGTTTCCACAGTATTTGCAAGCCTGCTGTATATCTCTTCCTCTCCTGTCTTGAGGTCCACGTCTCCCGTATTGCCTGTCTGCGGAGTTTACACTGTCCGTTTGCAATTGTGGGCTCTCCAAGGTTTTCATGCGTGTATCGGTTAGCTCTGCCAGGCGACATATACCGACTGCCGTTGCTAACATCAGATCACGTTCACGCAGCAAGCGCCTCCTGGTGTTTTCGCTTGCGACACCAAGCACGAGCTTGTCCCGAATCATCTCGTCCTTTAGCCCACGGTACTCACACGATGCAGCTCTCTCCCGTAGTCTCGTTATGAAACTGTCAATTGGCTCATCAGTCTCCTGCTTGCAGCATCCAAACTTATATCTCTCATAAATCACATTTTTTTCCGGCTTAAAATATTCTCCGAGAGCATCTAGGATGGCGGTTGGGTCTTTCTTTTGGTCGTCATCCAAAATCACATTGTGCATATAGATATGACGGCACTCGCTACCCATTAGCCGTCTTAGCGCGGCTGCCTGCACTTCTTCTGCCTTTTCATTAAGGCCCGTAGCTAACACAAAGTCCTCGAATTCCGCACGGAAAACTTCCCAGTTCTTCGCCAGATCCCCGGACATCTGCATGCCCTCTGGTGCCGGAATCATATTGCTCGAGTTCGCCATATTATTCTAGTTAACTTTGTCAACTATCCCACTTCTGACGCCATGTTTCAGTTCAAGCTTTTAATGAATGAATACACATCAAACGCGCACTGCCTTATGGGCTTCAGCATAACGTAACATAACACTAGAACGTAACGTAACGTAACACACTCAACATCCATAACAATGACCTCATAGCAGCCAGATACAGTGTAGTCTGCTAGTATATCCAAGGAAACAGAAGAACGCGACACAACAAACAAAGAGCAACAATGAAGGACGTCCAAGAAGGACGGCAAACTTTTGCGCAACAATTTCTTCAATAAACAAAGCTTTCGACGTTGTCCAGAAATACCTTGCGGGAACTGTATTTGTTTCTGTCGCACTGATTGACGATTCTGTTGACCAATCAACGGACGGCGTGTGTAGCTTGAACTTGTTGGCACCCTTTCAGACGCCTTGGTACCCCAACAGAGGAGTACTGAGAGATAAGTACCGAGAGCTAAGGCCGGACCTTCACGCTTTTGGCGGTGGAAACGCGAACCGTGTCGCACCTATTCATGCTGAGCCGAACCGCACCTGCTGGTGAAACGCGCCATTAGAAAACAATGCCTTCATCTGGCATTGTTTTTAATGCCTGAGAGATCGAAACGTATTATATTCAATACTATTGTCTAGCACCTGTGGATTATCTTTGGATGTGCGCACCACCCCTCTTTTTTGTGACAAAATAATTCAAAGAAATTAATGAATGAAAAGAAAATGAAATTATAGGGAAATAAAAGGACCATAAAAGGATTGAAGGGGCTAACTCCTGATCCCAACAGAGCTCCCCCCTCCTCCACCCAGAGGCGCAGCTTGTGAACGGGAAAGGCAGGCAACTGCTTAGGGCCCCCAAGAAAGAAAAAAATGCATCATCACAATGGCATTTACCACCTAATTGATGAAAATTATCCCCCAGACTTTGACAAAAGGTTCAAGACTTTGCTTTAGTCGAGCCAATCGCTAAATTGATGTGCTAAAAAAATAAATAATTCAACATTGCTTCATCTGAACACGTATGCTGTGGAAGTTACGATTTTGACAGAACAAGCTGATAATTAGCTTAAGTCAAGGGCTCATGGACAATTTGGGAACCTACTCACAAAGGAAAATTATCCAAACATGAGGAAATGTGCTACCAGCCTGACTGCATTATTTGGCTTCACTCATCAATGCCAGTCCGCCTTTTCCCTCATATTAGTAAGTCAAAATACCGTTCCACCATCACTGATGGTCATTTGGAAGCCTGCTTGAGACTAGCTTCCAGCAGCTTCTGTCCCGACTATACAACCCTGGCTGACTCCATCCAGTGCAAGTCATCAGAGTATGTACTCAATATTTAAATAAATAAATATATGTTTATCTATAGCACTTTTTCATGTAAGGAGATCATTTTGAAAACAAGATCGCAGGCCGAAAAGGTGCTGGCACCCCTGAGCTAGGGCAAGCATTTTCCCTAGAAAAGGCCCTGCAAACAGCATTTGTAGTTTGTTTGTTGTTATATTAATGTTCAGAATATCATATCTAGCTCCTTTAAGGGTTTTGATGAGCACTGGAATTGTCATGTGGGTTTAATGACCTTGTATTAATGTAGTACTATCAAATTAATGTGAACACATTGCACACATTTTCAGTGGAGTGCAATATTCAATGTCTTTTGATGTGAGTACATAGCAGCACTAGCCATGGCATGTGAAACAGCATACGCACAATAAAGGCTTCATGCGTAGATGAACACTTACTGTTTTGGTCAGATTATTAATACCATAATGGTGATGAACGTTGGTTGGAGGGGCACCCTAGGAATTTTTGCCTAGGGCCCCAACCGACTCTCAAATCGCTACTGCCTCCACCCTCCATCCCTCTATCCTCTATCTCTCCACCCTCCATCCCTCTATACTCTATCCCTCTTTCCTCTTCCCTCCAACCGCCATCACTCTATCCTCTATCCCTCCATCCTCTATCCCTCCACCCGCCATCACTCTATCTCTCCACCCTCCATCCCTCTATCCTCTATCCCTCCATCCCTTTATCCTCTATCCCTCCATCTCTCTACACTCTATCACTGCATGTTCAGACAAGACATCTCCTCCTCTCCTTTCCTACCTCTGTCAGTAAGACACTGTTCATTAATTTTATTTATTCTTCAGATTTAGTTAATAACTTAATTTCCCATGAACTAATCCCTTGAACCCCTCTGCGTACATCGAGCCATGTTCACCAGCGATGCACTAGCTGGTGTCTGGGTGGCTCCTTAAAGCTGGGAACCTCTTCCTGTGAACCTGGTCTCCACAGACCTCCTCCTCTCCCTGCAGACCTCCAGCTGCTCCTGCATGTAGACAAACACCTCCTCTGTCCTTGAATGTACCTGGGCTGTCTGCTGAGGGCTGATAGCTTAGCCCTCCCTGGTACAGGAGCCTGCGTCGCTGCCTCTGAATGTTAATGTCTCTGTGTAGGGTGAAGTTTACCCTCAGAACACTGGAGTCTTTCCACGCCTTGTTTGAGGACCAGTTTGTCTCTTCGGAGCCTGGGAATCCGTGAGATGGCCAGCGTTTCATTTGATTGTGTTGGTGGTTTACTTTTTGATATAAGAGAGAAGGGAATGAGTTGGCAGAGATGTAGAACTACGGCTCCACAATTTAACATATTCTGTTCTGTTTATTCATAACTTTAGCATGAACATCATAACTAAACTATATTAATGCAATGCTAGGCATTTTTACACTGCCAGGCCAGTACGGGTGTATAATCCGCCTTTGTCAAGGAGCCGGCTTTTTTGGTTCACTGGAGAAGGTGAACCGCACAGAGAGTAGACCTCTTTAGAATAATTTGCATACTCTGAATGTTTATATTTTTTATGATTCAAGACACTCGCATGCAAGTACGAGTATATATCGCGTGCAGGCTACAAACGCGATTAACTATTTACAACAAGTGCCTCGTAAATAAAGTTCCTCTGGTACTCTCTTGTAGATTGCACCATCATTCCACATCTTCGTTAAATGAAACTGCATGACCTTCTCTCCCATGATGGTTAGCAGCTCGCGGATTTCACCGTCTCTCCAGTTAGAACTGCTCATGTGGATATTGTTGCGTGTCTCTGTTGTAGAGACAACACAGCAACAATTCTACCATAGTCCCGCTCCTGTAACCGCAAAGCCGTCTGCAAAATTAAACCCCCAATATGTGTAAGGTCCGAGAGGGTAAATTGGGGTGCAAAATCAAGCCGGTAAATAACCTCGGTCAGTTTGAACTCGCGGACCATGAAAAAGGCAGGCATGAGACGGGCATATTTGTCAGTGTAAAAATGTTTACAGATTACATAACTCTACAATATAACTACTGTAACTACATTTATTTCTTATATATTTTTACAATGTATTTATCCCTTCTGGGATTAAGGTACATCTTATATAATGTAATAAAAACGGTAACCCTTCCTTTTACAGTCCCCTAATTACTAGGTATTTACCCGGTACATACATGGTAAATCATAGTGTATTACTGGGTAATTACCACTGGTAATAAGAAGGTAAATACAGAGGAATTATCCGGTAAATTATAGTGTATTACTGTGTAATTACCATTGGTAATAAGAAGGTAAATACAGAGGAATTACAGCTGATGTACCAAGTAAAACCTCCACTATTACCCATCAACTCAACTAAGTAGCATGTAGTTGTATCTGTTTTAGGTTGGTAATAACACCGATATTGTGTACTTCCTAGGAAATTAGGCAACCAATTCTTATAAACACCTATTATCCAAGGTTTATGTTGGTAACAGCCCAAATTTAATGATGTACTATCTAGAAATTAGCATAGTGCTTTCCAATAAAATACTTTATCTTAGTTATTATTCATAGCTACACCCATTTAGAAACACTGTAAACCCGAATGCTCAAAATAATTAATTGGAATGAGTAGTTTAAACTCAAAATCTTCCTAAAAGTTGTTGTTACTTAAAGCCCATGGTGCAGGTTAACCGGAAGTTTTGATTAATGGGTACATAAAGCACTCAAAATATGTATATAAAGTTAGAAATGTCTCCAAAATGGTGTTAAAGTCCAGTTTTTGTAGTTTTTGGTTAGTAACGGTTATTTTTTACGCAATTTGGCGATGACGTCACATAGGGTAGACGCATTAGAACTAGCATTATGGCGGACGGGGATGAGGAAGAGGTAGCAAGACCCACTGTCAACATTTATGATGGCCCACAGCCATATAATTTCGAACCGGTTAGGCGTATGAGGGGAAATGAGGAAATCCCGAGAGCCGATGGCCGTCAAAGACAAATAAATGCATGGTCAGAGGAGAATGAGTGGAGAGTTGGTGAAGTGTCCTGGTGAGTTGCTACCATTTAGAAACGCAGCAAGGAGCGCTGGAGCTAGTAGTCTATGAACAGCAGTGCATACAATAACTTATTTTCTTTTACTGTCAGTGAATAGCATCGAATGAAAGTCAACGTTTTCTTTATATCTAGTGACAGTGATTATGTCATTGGCTCAGATAAGTACCCTAAACTTAGTCAGAAGATCCAGAAATAGAAGGCATATTATGCCTTCTATTTATTCTAAATATGGGCTAGCTTGACAGTCCCACCTGTGAACCCCTAGTGTTTATTCTAAGCTTTTACCTTTCTCCGGTGAAAATGTTGTTTGCAAACGTAGCCGACGCCGAGTAGGCTGGTTATGTCTTCAGTGTGATTATTTTTGATAGTGCTAACTCGTTTTCCTCGTGATTGATTGTCATTGAAACTGTCAGGGTACCGCTTACCGGGAGAGAGCAGTAAGCGTGTCTGTGTCGCTGTGTTTGGCAGGTGTCTGTGTGGGCGGTGTCGTCCCATGGAAACTGTGGTGGAGAGCTTGTGTTGTAGGGAGGTGAGCGCGTTTTGGTCGCTGGTCGAGGAGCTCACCCCGCGGCCAGCAGATGTGACGTGCCTAACGCAGCATCCTGGATTTGAGGCATGCTGCCTGAATCCGTTTGTGCTAAAAATAGCATACACACACTCATGGTCCCCTTCAAGCCAGCACGCACGAGTATGTTCATGGTTTATGTTTACTTTACAAATCTTTTTACACTGAGTCATTTGAACCAACAGTTATAGGTGACAGGAGATGTGTTGCATACACAATAAACATGCATAAGAAACAGGCTTAAAATGACGTTTCCAACCTACTTACAGTTTTAAACTTAAGAATCTTTCCTACTTATCCCTAGGCAATACCGGTACACTGCGTACAGGCAAGCTATACGCTGGGCTTATGGCGTTTTAGGGAGGAGTATAAGGAAGCCTCTACCCTCTTGTGTGGTTTCAACCATCAGACAGCAATTCCAGAATGGTGACCAGACCTATCAGGGCTTTCAATGGCCTTGTTTGGATTAAAATGAATAAAAATAATAGTTATGCTTATTCTGTTGTGATCATTCAATTGCCCTTAAAATGTTATAAAGTACACAGAACACATGCATTTTGGATAAAAAAAGTTGATTGGCATTGCTTGTAATGGTTACTGAACAAAGACACAGGTTGGAATTAAATCTATATAAAAAAATGGTTAGGCACAAAACATACAAGGAACACTGATGAAGGGCTAGACCCGCAATGTTTAATTCTAATTCTAATAAATTCTGCAATAGTGTAGTCATACCCGAGGGTCAGTTGATGGTTCTCTTTCTCTCACACACACACACACACACACACACACTATTTCATGCAGTGATACATGCAAAAGCACATCAAGCAGACACACAGTGAGCCCAGACAACACCGCACACAGAGGTTGACAAGGCACAGGTAAAATGATTACCGAATTATTTTGAATTACATACAAAGAAATTTCATGCAAATAACAACTAAATCATTGGACTTGTCCGTGGAAAAAAATAATAATGTGAAATTAGGTTTTCTCAAAGCGTGACTGCCGGGCTAGGTAGAGGCCGATGGCCTCCTCCTTAGGAATCTGTTCGAAGGATTTGGCGATGGGGGCGGGTGCATCGGAGGACAAATTGGCGCCAACCTCTCGAAGAACCGCGGGTGAATTGGCGTAGCTCTCCCGAAGGGCCTTCATTAATGATGTTGCATAACCTGCAGACATAATAATAATAACATTACTTTATAAAGATCATTGTCACTGATCACTCGTGCGCCATCTCAAAATATGATAGAACTGCCTGACACTGCTTACCGTATGAGGCTGCCTCTTTGATGGGACGCACCACATGGGCACCTTTTCTGAAGCGCGGATACCGCACGCAGTACTTCTCTGTCCCGTCACTTCTCCGTGCTGTCTCGCGATTGGCATTGTGATTATAATGCAGCGCATGTTCCTGTGGAGCATTGGCTGGTTTTGCCAGAAACGGTGGTAGCCACATGATGCACAGACCTAGATATGTAAGAAAATAAAATAAAACATTGTACCGTAATCAACAGTATATCAGGATTCAATATAGAGTAAGTACTGTACATTACTGGTCAAAGGTTTCATATTTTCAATGAAACACACATGACCAATACAGTATAACACTCAAATATGATGGCATCACAAACCAGCAGACTTAAGCCAGCCTGGTACATACATTGTAAATTAACTGGCAAGACAGTCAGAGCTATCAGATTGTAATTAGATATTCAGATTTTCTAATCAGATGGCCACGTAAACAAAACTGCATAAACAAAACTGTACCTGCTTGATCTTAACAAAAGTTCCTTCCTGCTGCACGATGCTACTATCCGACCTCTCACAACAGGCCGGACAGATGGCAAAAAGGCCCATCAGCTCCTCTTGGCAAACAATGAATTTGTCAATGCAACTACAACAACAAAAAATGAGGGGGAGGGGGCGGTGTCATTCAAACTAACAAAGCATTGAGCATTCAATATGGTCTATGTTGGTTTTAGATTATCTCACTTGTGGTGGGGGTCACACGTGTAAGGTGGCTCCTCATCAAACAATTCCTCCTCATCCATCGGCTCTTCGGGCACCCACGACAAGTCACTGATGACAGTGGCATTATCATCATCGTCGTTGTCAACTGTCTGTTCAGGACTAGCGAGGGGAGTGGAGGTTTGTGGGCTGATTGAAGTCTGTGTGCCCACGCTAACCATCTTGGGCTTCAGGTTAACCTGCACTGCTGTGGCAGAGGCAGTAAACATACCCAAACATATGACAATCATGGCAAATCGGCGGCTATGTTTTGGTGTAGGCTATGTATTCATTTCATCAATGTGTATGGAAATGTCCTACTTGCAATGTTTTAGACATAATATCTTCCCCTTAAAATACCAAAGATTTACCGTGAGACCATCGGGGGGGCTTCAAAAAACATTGTGTCCCAGCGTCAGAAGTGGAGGAGGGCAAGGGCTGATCCCCAGTATCGACACTCTCCACAGTGTCTACACTGGCCACGGTCTCCTGCTGTGAGGCGTCTGTCAACATCTTGCGAAAACAAATACAAAAAAGTATATTAGTATAAAGTATAGTATATATAAGTATATAAAAGGTCACGGTCAAATACAGTATATGTGAAAGAGAACCGTAGCAGTCTAGCACTAACACAAAACGCAAACACACTGTTGTGAAAGCCGCTTGATGTTGACGATCACTGATCCAAACACTAGCCATGAAGCTTTCATGACGATATGGACATTTACTTCAGGGCAATTTTGTTTTGGCTCATATTCGTGAATCACGAAATATGCTCTTCTAATGTCAGACTGATCATGCTTGTAGATGAGGCTGTGTCAAAGGGAACACGGTATGCAAAATACACAGAGCTAGCTAACGCGCAGCTTGTAATTAGCAGCTATAGCATGATGCTTACCGTGGCAATCTCTCGCTTGCGGCAGACGGTGTCTCTCGACCTCGGGACAGGGCAGGCAGAGTGGTTTGCATGCACAGACGGCACGGCGGTAGGAATTAACTTCGCCGTCCTCTTACTCTTTAAACCAAGTGAGACCATCTTGGCATCCCCTGATGGTAATCCTCCTCCTTGAAATGCGCGCTGCATATTCTGGAGTACGTGGTAGCAGAGCTAGCTGAAAAATCTGCCCGCCTAAACTTGACAAATTGCACCCAGCTTCGGAGAATCCCTTTGTCCTTGGGGAAGCAATGGACCCTATGTCCACTTTTGCTGGAGTTGTTGCACCCGCCACAAATACAGTAGAAAACCATGTTATCTACTTATATATCTACTCTCTCTCTCTCTCTCTCTCTCTCTCTCTCTCTCTCTCTCTCTCTCTCTCTCTCTCTCGCTCTCTCTCTCTATATCACCTACTTTTCCTAATATTTATATTTTGTGATACCCTACAACATCAAATACAATGGATAATTGTTTAAATGTTTATTACCAACTAGAAAATTGCCAGAAAAGAAGAAAATAGAAACCTGCACCATGCCCTTTAAAGAAATTGAGTGACAGTAGCAATTTGCTTATTTTTGAGTTTGTCAAACTTGAAATCTTTGATTAATCAGAACTTTTTGCATTTTTATGTAACTGCTTAAAATTATTAACTCAGTGTTACTTAAAACTACATGGATTAAACATGAATTTATGTCTTATTTTGAAAGAACAAATAAATAAAGAAAAATCAAGAACAAATTAAGAAATAAATCAATTGCATCAGATAGATTTGAATAAATTATCACACACACGTTATTAAATACGTTTATAAATAATTCATTGTTATTAGTTTGCATGTAACAAGGTTGGCTATAAATAAATAAAAAAAAATATGTGAGTCTTCCACCGGAAGCGCTCACATATTTTATTTTTTAGTATTTGCGTGCACTTCCTCTGACCGTCACCGGAGCCCAGGAGGAGAAGAGCGGGTGACTAACCGACTGGAGCACGGTAACACTGAGTTGTGAATGTAAGTAGTCAACATAAAACTTTCTTGAATGTTTGTTTCTGGAGGTTCAACGTGTTTTTAAAACGGACGAAGTGAGTCACGTTTGCAATGTAAAACGGTTAACCGTTAGGTTAGCAAGCTAGCATGGAGTTAGCTTCTGAAAGCAGAAGCTAACTCCACGTGTCCCAGTTAAAGCCGGAGCCTATCGGCTCGGCCATAACTGTTTCGCGCGCATCTCCCGCTACATATAGGCAGGCCGACCATAAACCTCGTATTATTGATCGTGCCAGCCCTTCGTTGCCTTTTGAAAGGCAACCTCGCCCGGCTAATCAGCCCCGCCCGCCTCCATCGCAGGCCGCGGCGAGCGGCCAGCAATGGCCTCGGGCAGCGGGCTCATGGGGCGATGTCCCGCCCAACAAGCGCCGGCTATTACGGGGCGAGGGAGAAGCGTGTGACAGCGGGAAACACCTCTTTACTAAAGACGGCTGTTTTCTCCCCACACCCCAGTTAACGCCAGAGCCTACCGGTTCGGCCGTAACTGTTTCACACGTCTTTGACCAGGGGTTCTCAAACTTTTTTGGTCCGTCAGACGCTTTTGGTCTGAACGCACCATTAGACTAGCTGAAAGTCATTCATTCATTCTGTTTTTTTTGTGTGTGTGATTTTTGTTGTTGTTGTTGTTGTTGTTATTGCTAGGATAAGAATTTATGAGTGCTACCAACCCAACTTTACCTAGCTTTGACTTATTTGTGTAATGAAATGTTTTGAATAGTCTATCAGGCATCTTAAACATCTACTTTGTTTTATTCAATGTTGGTGTATTGTTGTACTCTTATGAAGAATATGACTGCCGTTTCTGATAGTTCTGATGGAGGTTTAAATTTCATGACGGGTGTCCTGTAAAATAAAATAAAAATTGTATGTGTTTTCAGGTTGCTGCGACAAATATGACTTGGCACTGTAAGTTGTGTTCAGCTTCTTTTACAACTAGAACATATTTATTTAAACACTGTAGACTGCAGCACAGCCACTTTTCAAAAAGTAGCCCACTCCCATGCCTCCATGATGATTGTATGTGCACATTTCAGACACTTAGTGCACTAGGGCTGTCAACGAATATTCGAAGTTCGAATATTCGTTCGAAATGTATCCAAAAACGCGAATTCGAACCTGAAAATTAATATTCGAATGTGAAAAAACACTCCCGCGGTACAAGCGCCTCTATCTGCTTTGTGAATGAGCCTCTGTCTGTTCGCGATGTCCCTCATAATATTCGAATGTGAAAAAACACTCCCGCGGTACAAGTGTAACAGACTAGTATTGTGAAGAGCGAATGTATTTTATCCCCTCGGGGTTTCCGTACTTGGATATAGGTATTCCAGCTCGGCTATGCCATTCAATAAGCATCCGAAGTAGAGCTCAGGGAGCTAGTAGTCTGGCTGGTGAAAGCTGCTATAACGCAATGTTCTCGGCAAAGTCCGAGACAGCTTTTTTTTCATGAATCCGAACGGTGCGTAGTGCTGGCCCATTCGCTGGCATGGTGGAAGACGTAGGCGACATGCATTTTTTTCTTTATCGATTTTAATAGGCCTTCTCGATAAATGGTAAGCAAAGCAAGGAACGTTACCACTAGCATACTTTGTAACATTCAGAAGCGGGCGTCTTCTTCAGATTACTATAGTTTGCGCGCTTGCAGGTGTGGTGGTGAAATGCAAGCGATACAAAGTTGTGGCTTTTCATGATTAGGCCTCCACGTTACTGGGCTGTTTATATGATATATATATCCCACTAATTTGAACCATGGTTTTGTCGCATTATTGACATATTGACGGCAACTGCGTAAAATAGGCAACCAGATATTCGAATAGTTCGAATTCGTGATTTTTTTCCAAACGAACATTCGAATGTCATTTTTGAGCAATTTTGACAGCCCTATAGTGCACTGAGTACTAGGGCTGAACGATTTATCGTTTTCTGATCGAAATCGCGATTTCAGACAACGCGATCTCGGGATCGCCAAAGCCACGTTTTTTTCGGTTTTACTGTGCATTCACACGTCAACGTAGAGACGGGAATTAATATAATATAATTGTAGTGACGCAATCGCCAAAGCCGCGTTTTTTTCCGTGTTCCTGACTGACCCGAGATCTGTCGTCAACTATTTTACACGTGGGCTGCATGCCGTCCCCCTACACTCTTCCCAACCAATCAGAAGCAGCATGCTGCTCTAGGACAGTGACGCTAACCAATCAGTATAACCTGCTCCACGCTCTCCTTCATTTCTGAAATGGCTTCAGCTGAACGAGAAGCGGAGTTAGGGGATTTAATCCCGAAGAAAAAAAGCACGTCGGTCATTTGGGAGTGTTTCGGGTTTGAGGCTGCCGACGTGCACCAGAAACACGTACTGTGCAAAACCTGTCGCGCTAAAATTGCAACATCCAGCGGAAACACAACCAATTTGTACCGGCACTTGAAAAATCACCACAGGCATTTGCACGACAGGTGCATGACGAAAAAGTCAGGTGAAAAGTCTAGCGGAAAGGATACGCAGGCCCATAGTAGCCAACAGACTACAATTACAGCTTCTTTTGCCAGTGTAACGCCGTATGATAAGGGCAGCCGAATACACCGGGAGATAACGACTGCCATAACATACTATCTTGCCAAGGACATGGTGTCCATTAACACGGTCACCAAAGACGGATTTAAAAATCTCCTCCGCACGCTGGACAGAAGATACGCGATCCCCTCCCGCACCTACTTCAGTCAGGTTGCCATCCCACAGCTGTATGCGGAGTGTAAAGAAAAAGTGCTAACAGAGCTAAGGGATGTGGAGTATTATGCCACAACTACCGATATGTGGTCAAGCAGAACGACCGAGCCGTATCTTAGCCTGACTGTGCATTTCATAAATGACAACTTTGAGTTAAAAAGTCGCTGCCTGCAGACAGCATACTTTCCCACTGACCACACCGGAGAGAATATTGCGCTGGGATTGAGAGAGTGTCTGTCAAACTGGGGTCTGAAAGAAGAGGACCAGACGTGCATCACAACCGACAATGCAGCAAACCTCATCAAAGCTATGGAGCTTAATCAATGGACCAGGCTTCAATGTTTTGGACACAGGCTGCATCTTGCAATTGGTAAGTGTCAGAGTGTGTGTTTCTGTAAATTTGTGCGAGTATGTGCGTTTGTGTGTGTTTTTCTTAATTCAGTCATTCATTCGGATTTAATTTGTGTGTATTGTCTTCAGTATAGTCTGCATAGTTTTTTTTTGAAGCCATTACAAATACCTAGTTTGAATAATTAATATAACAGATTATTTATCATCAATGGTGGATAATGAATACTATGTTATGTGCTTTCCTTTCCTTACTTGGATTTACTTTTTACTCTTGCTAGAAAAGTTTACCATTATCCTTACATTTTCAGCCTATAATTCTTATTTAACGTTATGTTCTTTTTTTGTCCAGAAAATGCTGTTAAAGATGACGCAAGAGTGAAACGGGCAACAGGACTGTGCAAACAGATGGTTGGTGTCTTCTCTCACAGCTGGAAAAAGAAGTCGGCACTGAAACAGGCACAGCAAGAATCAAATTTACCAGAGCACTCACTGATAACAGAGTGTCCAACGAGATGGGGCTCAAGGCAAAAAATGATTGGTAGGGTGTTGGAGCAGAGCAAGGCGTTGTCTCAGGTTCTGTCTAAAGACAAGAAGACACGTCACCTGGTCCCCACTTGGCAGGACACGGATGTCCTCGAATCGATCAACAACGCCCTTGGTCCTCTACAGGAGTTTACAGATGCCCTGTCCGGTGAAGCCTATGTGAGTGTGTCATACCTGAAGCCAGTGCTCCATCTCCTGAGAACATCAACCCCTGACTGAAAGTGATGTTGACACAAATCTTACCAAGGAAATCAAAACAAGAGCTCTTGGCTACATTGAAGACAAATACAGCGACCCAGCCACACAGGAGCTACTGGACATTACCTCTTTCCTTGATCCTAGATTCAAGACTGACTACGTAAGTGCAGAGAATGTCCGAGACATCAAAGAAAGGGTGAAGATTGAAATGGAACAGGTGGCACGAAAGGTAACTTGTCCTCTTTCTTTGTGTAGTTTAGTAATACAAAATGCCACATCAATACAAGTGATATATTTTTTACTGTCATTTTTTAACGTTTATATAGAAGGCCCAATTGCTCTATATCACATCAGACTTCAAAACTTTGACAGCTCTTATCTGTGTTTTTCAGGAAAAGAGGGCTCGTGTCAGCACCACAGATCCCATGCCCCAGGGTGCAGCAGAGGCAGAGCCATGCACCACAGGGAAGGGAAAGCGGTCATTGGGCAGCTTCTTCAAGAGCAAGGCTGTCCCTCCTTCTTCCACGACGCAGTTGGAAGATTCCATCAAAGCTGAACTGGACAACTACCTGATGACTCCTACTATTGATGGAGAGGAAGATCCACTGGCCTGGTGGAGAATGCACAATGTTAACTTTCCACGGCTGAGCAAACTGGCTCGTAAATTCCTATGCATACCAGCTACCAGTTCGCCATCAGAGAGATTGTTTAGTGCTAGTGGCAATATTGTCACATGTCAGCGCTCATGTCTAAAACCATCAAAGGTTGACATGCTGGTTTTCTTGACGAAAAATCTGTAAAGAGTGATGTAGAGATGTCAGGGAAGCCAGTGTTATTGTTGATTTATTACTTTTGAGATTATATTTGTTCTGCACTTTGTTCAAAAAGGATTTGCTAGTTTTGCTATGTTTAATGCAATGTTGTTTACAGAATATGTGTTGTTGAGCCATAGCCCGCCTATTATGTCTAACATATTTTCCAGAAGGGAACAGGTAGGGTCATTTTATTTTAGTAAGAGTTTATTTTATTACCATTACTTTTCAATTTCATTTACCGTAAGGTTTCTTTTGTATTTTGTTTAGCTCTACTTTAAGTTAAGATAGTCAAAGATATTTATTTTAGTTCTTCAGTTGTAACAACTGCCGTTGGTCAAGGACTTGAGTTTACATGCATGTTTCTTAATAAATACATTTGAAATCAATTCTTAACTTTAGTTTTCATTCTTGCATTAGAGTAATGGCATGTAATGTTTTAATTGTAAGATGTCATGTTTGTAAATATTACTGTACATTGGGAATATTGCACTGAAGCTTGATTTGAAGAAAATCGTGAAGAAAATCGAAATCGCAATTTCTGCCAGAAAAATCGCAATTCGATTTTTTCCTGAAATCGTTCAGCCCTACTGAGTACTCATCTGTCAAGATATCATACACAAGAACATAACAGCAGTGCAAAGGAGATTCAGGAACTTGTGACTTTCAAGTGTCCTTTATGCACATTTCAGCAACCTTTTTCTGAGTCTGTACTCCTCAGTCACATAAGAACACACTTAAAAAAGCATGAGACAGTGGTATGTCCATACAAAGGTTGCAACTATAGCACAAATGTATACTCTTCCTTTAACACCCATAAAAGTAGAGTGCATCAAGCGAGTCTTGCGTCAGACTTTGGTAGTGACATTGTCTATGAGCATAATCAGAATCTCAAAGCCACCAGCTCTAACGTCACTATTGATTTGGATGAAGAGTGTCCAGTTCAGAGCACAGAAATGCAGGATGATACTTCAAAGCTAAAAGATCAGCTCAAACTTAATGCAGCATCTTTATTTCTAAAGATGCAAACTATCCTTCATGTGTCAAACACAGCTACACAAGAAATAGTTGATCACTTGAATCAGATCTTCTCTTTATCTCAGCCACTGATCAAGGATGCAATTAACGATGTATTGCAGGGACATGGTCACAATATAACAGATTCCACACTCGATGAAGTTGTCAGTGCTGTCATGGACTCTAATGTTGTTTTTAGTGCTACCTCCAAAGGTGCAGAGTTGTCCTCTTGTAAGCGAAGAAAGACATTTATAGAGCGCAACTATCCATTGGTAATGCCAGTAGAGTACCATTTAGAAGCACCTGGTCATACCATGATGTATGTTCCAATCCTTCAAATGATTCAGGAGCTGTTTAAAAACACAGATATCCTGAGCAAGAGCAGAGAACCAAACACTGAGCCTGGTTATTATGTGTCATATCGTGATGGCTCTCATTTCCAGGAAAATGAATTGCTCTCAACAGAAGATCTACACCTAGCAATACAGCTATACATTGACGATCTTGAAATCGCTAACCCTCTCGGCACATCACGTAAAGTTCACAAACTTTGTGCTGTATACTGGGTCCTAGCAAATGTGCCGCCCAAGTATAGATCAGCAATGCACACTATACAGTTGGCCATGCTAGCTAAAGTGACAGACCTCAAGAAATATGGATATGCAGCTGTACTTGCTCCACTGGTTCGTGATATTCACACACTTGAACAGGATGGTGTTTTCATTGAATCTGTTGGTCAGAATGTGAAAGGCACCATCTTCTGTGTTTCTGCTGACAATCTGGCTGCACATGGGTTAGGTGGCTTTTTGGAGTCAATCAGAGCAGGTTATGTTTGCAGATTCTGCATGGCCACAAGTGAACAGTTTAAACAACTGAGGTAAAAAAGGAGGAATTTGTACAGAGAACCAAAGCGAGTCATGACATTCATGTACAAAATGTCCTCCAAGATGAGAGTTCAAGGAGCCAATTTGGGGTTAAAGCTGATTGTGTCTTGCGTGAGTCACTTGAGCACTTCCACCCTATCACAGGTTTTCCTCCAGATCTACTACACGATTTTTTTGGAAGGAATCGTTCCAGTTGAACTGGCACTTTGCATTAGAGAAATGATTCTGCTTAAGTACTTCACTTTAGAGTATTTGAACCAAAGGATCACATCATTCCCATATCAGAACACTGATAAAGTAAAAAAACCTCATCCAGTTCCCAAAACATTCATGACCCGGGGAACAATAGGAGGCAACGGGAATGAAAATGCTACGCTGTTAAGACTACTTCCGTTACTTGTAGGCAGTAAAGTACCAGAGGGTAATGTTGCATGGGAGGTTTTGATGGACTTGAAAGAGTTGGTGGAATTAGCATTGTGCCCATCATTTTCTGATGAAACATTGGACTATTTTGTTTGCAAAATCAGTGACCACAGACAGATCCTACAAGAGGGTTTCCCTGAGTTGAGGCTTCGTCCTAAGCATCACTATGTGGAGCACTATCCAACCTTAATTAAGTGCTTCGGGCCCCTGGTGCATGTTTGGACCATGCGATTTGAAGGTAAACATCGTTTCTTTAAGAGAGTGGTGCATGATGCTCAAAACTTCAAAAATATCTTGAAGACACTGGCAATCACACACCAAAACATGATGGCATTTCACCTTGGTTCACCATCATTTTTCAAACCAAAAACACAAACATCCAGGGTTGACTCTGTTCTGGTTTCAGCTCTACCAGACGTAGCTCAGGCTCACATTAGAGGACAAACAACTAGTGACACTGTCTATTGTACATCAAAGGTGACCATTGATGGCACAGACTATACTAGTGGCATGTTTGTGTCAGTTGGAAACAGTGGGGGACTGTCAAAATTTTGCAGACTAACACAGATCTACCTTGTGAATCACATGGTTTATTTTCTCTGTTGTGATTTTGACTCCTGGTATAAAGAGCATCTTCGATCCTATGAGCTGTCAGCCACACAGGGAAGCCAGTCTATCCACCTGCAGTCTGACTTCAATGATACAACCCCACTCTCTGCATACAAGATTGATGGCTTGCTGCTGTTGACTCCCAAGAAGTTCATACAAGTGAGACAAAGTTAAGACCACTCTATGGTGAGTAATTCTTCATAAATCATTAATTGTTCATTTATTGGAAAATGTGCTCAGTATAACCAATCATTATATAGCTACATCAACATACATTACCTGCATTTTGGAATTGCACTCTTTGGTAACACATTCTAAAGAACATGTCTATAATGCATTAAAAGCACAAATATAACTGGCCAATGTCATGGTAGACATAATGTACTGTGACATCATGTACTGAACCCAGGTCTCAGATTTTTCTTTCAAACACAGTCACTTTGGCCTGGAGGTATAAAGCATTATGAATGCTGAACACATTGGAGGTTGTCATTAATGATTATAAACAATTAGTAAGACTTATAAATGCACTATGTCTGTGTGCTGATGTGTTTTTAACCTTAGAATCTCTTCATTTATTAAAGTGATGGCAGCTGAAGCCCCACAAAACATGATCCTTCGTGTCATCGAGGCAGACCGTGTAAGAAAATTAAAACTCAGCTCCCGTCCAGCCTCTGTTGATGCACTGATTGAGATTTTAAAAGGACAACTGGAACTGGACTGTGACTTCAGTTTGCAATACGAAGATCCAGACTTCGATGGAAAACTCAAGTGCCTTGTTGACATCCAGGAGTTACCACAAAAAGCCTGTGTTCATATTTCACTTACACGGGATTCCAGTTCTTGTGCATTAACTGATACCCTTTCAGATGTGTCATCCCCAGAACGTCTGAGCAGATGGCCTCCAGGTCCTTTTCAAATTCCTACATTTGCGTTTGACGTTGAGCTGACACTTAGAGATAGGAATGCTGAATTTGAAAAGAATGAAAGACCTCTTCAGTTGTCAAGGGACCAGAAGCACAATATTTTAGACAAACTGGCATCCACCATATATGGTTTTAAGGCATACCCCAGTGATAAAGAGGTAGCAATGGTGGCTGAAGCTCTTGTAAGGAAACACCCCTGTTTAAAAGAAGCAGGATCTGACAATGGATGGAATGGCTGGAAGAACAGCATCAAGTTTAAAATGGGCAATTACAGGACCAAGATGAGAAGAGCCGGATGTCAGGAGGGTGCTGTAAATGCTGGGAAAAGGAGCCGAAAAAACCCTGAGAATGAACCTTCACACTCACATATCAAAAGACCTAAGCGTGCAGAGGTCAACTTCCTGCCTAACTTTCCTCAAGGAGAGAATCCCTCAAGTCTTGACCTTTTGAGGCAGGCTATTGTTGAGGAAGTAAAGAAGACTGATAGAAACCTACCCCTTATTAGTAAAATGATGCAGAACACGTTTGCTTTGTGACGCCAGACCATTGTGATGACGAGTCCTGCGGTGAAAGAGCTAATGGACCTCTGGCCTGCTCTTCATATGGAGTCTGAAGTAATATGGGTCAACTCTTTCATCTGTTTTTATCTTTGCTAAATAAATTTAATAAATAAATTCATTTTGTAGGTTATTTTTCAGTTTTTATCTTTGCTACTGTATGTCATTGATGACATTGTCTGTAATGTTGCCTAATTTCATTCATCATAAAATAAATAATTGCTGTTACTGTCCTTTCTACAATGCAGGTGTATGCAGAGTTCCAACGGATAACTAACCAGAACCTACCTAACACTTTCTACGCGGAGCTTGATCGCCACACTCCTCGTTTGATGGCCTTATTTAGGCAGAAAGCCTCCAAAACTGGACAGACGGCAGATGCTTTGGCAGACAAGTCCATGATACACAGGTGATTATACAGTACATTTCAGAGGTAGAGTCTTAGTGTAATGTTGGGAGTTTAATGCTTCAAATAAGCTTTTAAATTCCGTAATTGCACCAGATGAGTCAGCAGATTATTAGTGGATTTATGTGCAGATACTGGAATTTAATTAACTAATAATTAGTTGGGACTGTTTGGCATTGGGTTAGAATTGTAAACTTGTCACAACACTATTTTAATCTTCTTAGGAATTACATGATGTCCACACAAGGCGTACCACTGTTCTCCATGCCCTTCCTGTGTATCTACGTGAGGAAGTCTCTGGATTTTTCAGAACATGTGTGGTAAGTCCAAGTAAAGAGATATCATGCCTATTATACTGTAAATTAACCAGTTCATATTTTCATTTCATTTCCAACACACTAGAATTCCTGTATATGTACCTGTATTTCAACTTCAAACCTCTGGCAAGATGTTCATAAGTGTGAAGTGTCATTTTGGGCCCATTACGGCATCAAAAAAAATCAACTGCAAAGAAAAGTAGCATTCATTAGCCTAACAGTGGAACACATAAAAGTCATCTCACTTTCTCAGCAATGAGAGCACAACGCAACAGAATGAACAGGAGTCTTTCAGACTTGTGTATTTCTTGTTATTTATATGACCTCCAACTGTAATCAAAATGGCCACAGCCATAGTTTCAGTAAATGTGATTATATGATCTCCTTTTCATTTTTTAGGATGATATGGATGAGCCAGACCTGCGGGATGCATCAGTGGTCCTCCTTACAACTGTCAGCGATGATGCAACAAGCCCAGTTCACTACCACCCAGTGAGAGTCTCTGTCGTCCTAGAGGGTGATGTGGTTGTCATCCTCCCCAGGCTTGCAGATGCCTTCCTGGTAATATTCGGCCTGATCTATGCACTACATCTCAGTTATCCCGAGGGACTGACAAACACCTTTGAGTTCACACAGAAAATCTTACTTGGTCTTGATGACTCTAAACTGTCACCTAAGCTGCAGACTCTTAAAAATGACCTGATGTTGTATGTGTAACTCAAGATACAATAAGGAGTGGTGGATTCTGATGGCTCACTCTGTTAAAGCACAGTCCACAATGAGAATATGTCAGGTCCATGTTGACTACTGTTCAACTGTAGATGTTAAAGTTGCTGTTCTACTCAACTTGTTTTTAGCCAAATGGCACAAAGTACACACTGTCTTCGTACTGGTTAATGTAAATTTTTTTGTTTAACTGAAATGCAGGGTTAAATTAAGTGTTTATACACTATGGCATTTTGTTTTTAAAATGTGTACTATATAGTTCTGGGAAATAATTCTTTATCAGAAAATAAAGTTCTTCATTTATACATTTTCATAAATAAATAAACAACTCAGAGTTTCAGGCTGCTTTACTTCAGTAAAGTAGCCACCTTTCTAGATGGAAGCAGTGTTATAGTGACTTTATTTTCTTCTGAGGATGGGATGTTTATTCTGTTATGGAAATGGATCAAATAACACGTTTTTATTGTCTTAATATTTTTTATTCTGATTTTCGAGTTTGAATTACTTTTCTAAAGCTATACAGTGCACACTGAAGTTGCTAGATTTGAACCAGATAGCCAAAGAAGGCTACACACTGCCTTTGTACATGTAAATGTACAGTTTTGAAATTTTAGCAGTTCTAGTTGTGAAGAATTTATAAGCAATTAGTTTATACATTGCTGCACTGCAAGTTTACAAGCAGATGTCCACAAGTGTGCCTTTGTAATTGTTTCTTTAATTCTCTTTTTTGCTATTACTGTCTTTCAAATATTGTTTTCATTTTGTGCTAAAAGGCACGGGTGTTGGCAAATAATCTTTCTAAACTCAAATTTTTGGTCACCACCCAAGACTTGCTGATGCCCCGCTGCTAATGTTGTATCAACAGTTTATAAGCTATTTGCGACAAATATTTTTTTTTATTTATGTTTTTTTAGAGACTGGGCAAGAAAAGTTTATACTAAACATCTGAATAGAAAAAAAAACCGTTTAATTTGATGTGGGTTTCTTTTGTTTGACTTTTAAGTCAAGTGTACTTATTATGTTTAAGGCAATCAGTTGCCACAAATATTTTACGTTTGGAGGTAAATGATTTTGATTTGTGCAAGTCTATGTTTTTGAGTTATGAGTAATCAAAAGATTGATTGAAAAAACTAATAAATGTTAAGTTATTGAAACTTAAAAATCCTGGGTTTTCGTGCTTGAAATTATTAAGTTCACTTCAGTTATTGCAATGAGTTATGAGTAATCAAAAGATTGATTGAAAAAACGAATAAATGTTAAGTTAATGAAACTTAAAAATCCTGAGTTTTCGTGCTTGAAATTATTAAGTTCACTTCAGTTATTGCAATAAGAAAGATAAATAAAAATTCTGAGTAGCAGAACCTGAAAATATTTGAGTTGACTTAATCAGTAAATTTAATTTCATTATAATTTAAAATTACATTTACCATAAACTCCAAATATATAAGCTCTGATATACTCAAATGTTTGAGTTTATGAACTCAAAATAATTGTGGCAACTGATTACCTAACTTTTTTTGAGTACTGCTAACTTATTCGGGTTTAGAGTGAAGGGTTTATTCGATTTACCACTATGGAATTACTTACCTGGTAACAACCTCTGCAGGAACAGTTTTCCTCTAGTGTTATGGTACATCTTCTTAAATACTGGGTACGAAGCCGTTTGTTTCCATGGTATTACCAGGTTCTTACCATATAATTTATAATACATTTCATTATCCATGCAGTCAACACAAACTTGTACCAAGTACGTTCTGCGACGTTACCAAGTAAAACACGACTATTTACCCAGTAAGTAAGCTGAAACTGTACTGTAAAAGGAAGCCTCGTTTATTTCCATGGTATTACCAGGTTCTTACCATATAATTTGTAATACATTATTCCCTTTTCCATGCAGTCAACACAAACTTGTACCATGTATGTTCTGCGACGTTACCAAGTAAAACACGACAATTTACCCAGTAATTAAGCTGAAACTGTACTGTAAAAGGAAGCCTCGTTTGTTTCCATGGTATTACCAGGTTCTTACCATATAATTTGTAATACATTATTCCCTTTTCCATGCAGTCAACACAAACTTGTACCATGTACGTTCTGCGACGTTACCAAGTGAAACACGACAATTTACCCAGTAATTAAGCTGAAACTGTACTGTAAAAGGAAGCCTTGTTTATTTCCATGGTATTACCAGGTTCTTACCATATAATTTGTAATACATTATTCCCTTTTCCATGCAGTCAACACAAACTTGTACCATGTACGTTCTGCGACGTTACCAAGTAAAACACGACAATTTACCCAGTAAGTAAGCTGAAACTGTACTGTAAAAGGAAGCCTAGTTTGTTTCCATGGTATTACCAGGCTCTTACCATATAAGTTGTGACTGGTTTTTCCCTTTTCCATGCAATCAACACAAACCATATATGTTCTGCAACATCGTTCACCAGTAGTTAAGCACTTTAATTGTTGTTATAAAACCCCAAACCACTGTTGATGAAAGGCATATTAAAATTAAACAAAATCAAAGGCTTATCTTTCAAACAATGCATATCTCACAAACAGGCACTGAACACTGAAGAAATCGGACAAAAAAAGAGCCGTCCACATCAACTCAATTTAAATGTTACTGATGGTGTTTTCATAAAACACATGACATTGTTATGGCAAGTGACCACAAGGAAGACTGCTTCAACCTCTTCAATTTGAATAAGTGGTGAATGCCATGCAGCAATCTGCCTATGGGAGCATCTTTGTGGTCATTCGCAAACCAATGAGTCCACTCGATGAATGAGAGATGACTCTTTAGTGTCTTCTCTGTGAGGTATCCCTGCAGTCTCCACATCTGGGATTTGAAGGCTGACCAAGACCTGACCAGGTACATCCAAATCTCCCCTTCCATACTGTAATAAAGAATCAGAAGACAAGAAAATAAACATTAGGACTATCAATTAATGAACATTTCTAGAACATGTAGAACTCAAAGATTATTTTGTTTATCAGTTAAAAAAGGATGCTGGTCCTCTGGCAATTGTGTTTGGTCATATTGAAAAGAGAAAAAGGCATAGCCATAAATACAGTTAATAGGACGGGAGGGGACAGGCTGTTAGCTCCGGTTAGCACTTTAGAATCGAGCTAGTGGAGCTTCTGTCATTCAAATAACTCAGACATGTTGTTTAAAACCTATAACACCCAATTTATTAAAATATCCGGATTTAATCGGGCTCTCTCCCATAAGTACAGTTAATAGGACGGGAAGAGACAGGCTCTGTTAGCCCCGGTTAGCGCGATGCTAAAGAGCAGCTCTACCGGAGCATGCCACCTCAACAGGTGCAAGTTAGCCTCCGGTTAGATATTCGCCGGATATTCGGTTTACCACCCAATCGGATTCATCAACATAAGTGCAATACATTACGGGCTTAGTATGTTGAGGACGGTTTAGGACACCGTATCGCGAAAAATCACAAACACATGGTGGCGCCATCGATGTCTGTGCAACAACATCATTTACGTTCTGGCTGCTACCTGTTTTATGGACCGTCAGCAAATTAGACTCACCGACTGGTGGCAGAGACGTTACCATGGAATTGTTTCTGGAAATAAATCATAAAAATCACAAAAAAATACATTTTGTCACCTGATTGTAGTAGTAGTTGCCAATGGTGGGCTGCTACATACTGCAGGTAACTTTGCTAATATATTGCATTATTGTTAAACGGGATGCAATTAATAATTTCAAATATAGTTCAGTCTATTTTTGTCGAATATTAAACTATTAACTGCATTATGATTAACTATATTGCAATATATTTGTGTAATTAATTTCCTAAAACAATTCCATTGTCAAATCCATTGTAATCCAAATAAAAAAGATATTCCATTTTGGCCAATGTTTTGAAAGTAATGATATTTGTAATACATTTTTTTTTTTTAGCAGCGAAATGCACCGTGTGCGTGTGTGTGTGTGTGTGTGTGTGCCTGTGTGTGCGTGTGTGTGTGTATAACACGCTATTTTATGTTGAAATGCGACGTAATCCAGTGTTCACGAAAACGTATACTGTCAATGTATGCTTTTGGCGACTGGGTTGTGTATGGAAGATCATACATTCACTGACTGAAAATTATGCAAGGAAAATGTACATTTCTCGCTAGAAATGTCATTAGAAACGCGTTTAATGGTGTATCTGTCCTAAAATATTGCATTTCCCATTCAGATAATAAAGATTAATATAGGCTATGTAACAATTTCACCAAATGCTAGGATAACGTATGGCCCCCTGGTGGTGCTATTCCCCCATTCATTTCGAATGGAGAAGAAAACGTGTTCAGGGTCACGCTTTGCTCCAAGGCAGAGGGGAATGTAAAATGAAAAAATATATATATTGTGGCGATCACGGGTGTGGACGCCGTGTTCCGGAGCTGAAGGGGATTCTGGGAATTGGGGTTGTCAGTTGACTAAAGGGGCTTTTGTTAACTTGTTTTGTTGTTAGGTTTAAGTGGGGTTAATGGGTTCGGGATGTTATACGGTTGTGTGTTGTTCTATCAACATGTTCCGTCACCGAGAGTGACGTGTCCATCGTTTCGGGCAGCTGTTACGTGTTGAAGTCTCGTTCAATAAAAAACAACTCTCGTTGTCGAGCGTTCAATAAAAACCAACTCTCGTTGTCGAGCGTGTCCCCCCCCTCAACAAACGTGTCCCCCCCCCACCCCCTCAAGAAACGTGTTCCCCCCCCCTACAAACGTGTCCCCCCCCCCTACAAACGTGTCAAGTTTGAAAGTAAATATTATTACTTTCAAAACATTGGCCAAAATGGAATATCTTTTTTATTTGGGATGCTTCTAGGACATTTTGGGTGGATTTTGAACGGTATGTGGGCAGCAAGTTTTTTGCAGGACCTGGCAACCCTGCGCTGTTGCCCGAGGTGCTGAAATACTCCGGAACAGATCTGGATCCACCATCCACCCCCCCCTAAATAAATACTATGGCAGAATAAAGAATAAATTCACGCATTATCATTAAACTTGAACATTTGTTTTTACAGTAGAGTGGTGGAGGGATGACGTATTTTGGCCAACCCGGAAGTGAGCGTCGCCCTGGGTTCCCTTGACAAATAGCCAATGGGTTTTCCATTGGATTTTGGATTATTGCAGAAAAATTTGCATCTTTGAAGCACCTCCTCAAAAACTGAAAATAAATAAATAAATAAAAATAACCGTGCTCCAAAGAACGAAATTTAAACCAAAATTTAAACAAGTAGGGGTGTACACTAGACATAAATAGGAAGCAAACTCAGGAGAAGGAATGACCTCTCACAAATATTTATTGAATAAATTGTTTCAAATAACCCTGCCTCGTTAAATCAATGAGCTTGGTGTATTACTTTCAAAAATAGGTTATAGAAGAATTCTAAACTGCAGAAAATAAAAACATCCAAGCTGACTTTTAAGGATACCTCGGAATATCTGTCTATTTTTTAACCGTCGGACCCCAGTTTACGACAAAAACAACACAATTGACGGCAGCTCCTTTGCTGCGTGGTTTTTAGAGCCATGTAAGGATTAGAGGGGGCGGTCGATAGCAACCACCATAGCAACCATGACGGTCAAGTGACTGGATGCAGCCCCGTTGAAAAAAATACACCACCCTACACACTCAGGAGATTAATGATATTTAAATTATTATGACCATGCAGCCTTTATTTGCATGGGTTTACATTTCGTTATGTGTAGCATGGAAAAATCGGAGAAACACTCCCATTCAGAATGCATTGGTTTACATTTCGTTCTTTGGAGCACGGTTATTTTTATTTATTTATTTATTTTCAATTTTTGAGGAGGTGCTTCAAAGGTGCAAATTTTTCTGCAATAATCCAAAATCCAATGGAAAACCCGTTGGCTATTTGTCAAGGGAACCCAGGGCGACGCTCACTTCCGGGTTGGCCAACATACGTTATCCCTCTGCAAAAAAATCGTCCTAATAACTAATCCTAATAACTATAAAACTAAAGATCAGACACAATCACTGACTGAAGATTATGCAAGTAAAAAGTATATTTCTCGCTAGAAATGTTATCAGAAACGCGTTTAACGGTGAATCGGTCCTAAAATATTGCATTTCCCATTCAGATAATAAAGATTTATATAGGCTACGTAACAATTTCACCAAATGCCAGGAGAACGTATGGCCCCCTGTTGGTGCTATTCCCCCATTCATTTTGAATGGAGAAGAAAACGTGTTCAGGGTCACTCCAAGGCAGAGGGGAATGTAAAATGAAAAAATATATATATTGTGGCGACCATGGGTGTGGACGCCGTGTTACGGAGCCGCGGGGGATTCTGGGGGTTGGGGTTGTCAGTTGACAAAAGGGGCTTTTGTTAACTTGTTTTGTTGTTAGGTTTAAGTGGGGTTAATGGGTTCGGGATGTTTTGTGGTTGCGTGTTGTTCTATTAACATGTTCATTGTTCATGTGTTCATTGATGTCGACACCGTCACCGAGAGTGACGTGTCCATTGTTTTGGGCAGCTGTTACGTGTTGAAGTCTCGTTCAATAAAAACCAACTCTCGTTGTCGAGCGTTCAATAAAAACCAACTCTCTTTGTCCCCCCCTCAACAAACGTGTCCCCCCCCCACCCCCTCAACAAACGTGTCTCCCCCCCCCTCAACTAACGTGTCCCCCCCCCTACAAACGTGTCCCCCCCCCCCCCCCCCCTCAACAAACGTGTCTCCCCCCCCCTCAACTAACGTGTTCCCCCCCCCCTACAAACATGTCACCCCCCCCCCCCCCTCAACAAATGTGTCTTCCCCCCCCCCTCCCCGGTCAACAACAGTCTACCTCCCCCCCCCCTCAACAATCGTGTCCACAATTTGGCGCGAACCCCGTGAAACCCAAATCCCATTATCCACAGCGGCACACGTGGATAATGTAGGTATAACACGCCATTTTACGTTGAAATGCGACGTATCCAGTGTTCATGGAAGCATATTCGGCCTCCAGTCAGGTGGGGTTTGTTTAAGTAGCCACTTGACTGCTTTGACAGCCGAAGCAATTCTGGCTCCCATAAATATTAATTGATATCTGATCATTGCCGGTTAATGTGGACTGGAATAAATCACTCTCGGCTCTCATCTTATTGGAAAATAATTTGGGAAAAAAGGGGCAACGCCGAGGTCGCTTTACACCAGAAAATGACATGGTGTGTTACTGTCGCTCATTCCTTACATATTCGGTTCTACTATAACTCTGCATCGTGATGCTGTGTCATATTCTACTACATTCTATCATTGGATGTTGTGTGATGTCATGGAATGTCATGTTTATTATATTCCATTCCATTCCATTCTGTTTTGCTCTATAATCTTGACCTCATGTGATGTGATGTGATGTCATGGTATGTGATGTCATCGAGCTGGCTGTTTAACCTCAGCCAATCAGTCTCAATCTCAGTCCATGGGTTAGCATTGGTTATTCAATATGTTGAGTGGTTTCATGTTATCGTATGTTATGTTGCATAAGGGGCAGGTATGTCACGTGCTGCTCTGTCATGGTACATTATGCTATGTGATGCTATGTTATGCTGTGCTGTGTCGTATCATACTTTGTTATGTAATGGCTCTGTCCATCTCAGCCGATGTGTCTGCGGCTAGTGTCAGTTTTGTGTCAGTGTGTAGTTTTGTGTCAGTTTTGTGCCAGTGTGTCGTTTTTGTGCTGTCCGTTTGGCAGGGGCCAAGGATTACTGTCCCAGCAGGGGTCCCAGTCGCTGAGAGGACACACTGGAACTGTAATTGCCTGTCTCTCTCTCTCTCTCTCTTTCTCTCTCTCTCTCTCTCTCTCTCTCTCTCTCTCTCTCTCTCTCTCTCTCTCTCTCTCTCTATCTCTTTCGCTCTGTTTCACTCTCTCCCTTTATCTCTCTCTCCCTCTCCCTCTCCCTCTCTTTCTCTCTCTCTATTTCCCTATCTCTTGCTTTCTCACAATCCCGCCTTTCGCTCCCTCCCCAGTCTCGCTGTCTCTCCGACCCCTCCCACTCTACCCCCCCACCCCCCTCTCGGTCTCTCTATATCTCTAACCCTCTCCTCTTCCTCCTCCTCCTGTCTTCCTCATCCTGTCCTCCTCTTCCTCTCCTCCCCTTCTCCTTCTCCTCCTGCTCATCCGCTCCGTTCAAAAGAGCTCCTCTGTCTTTCATCGGTCTGTGTGAAGATGAGACTCACATGGGGTTAGGCTTGGCGCAGAATCTATTAATTTATTCAGCCTGACACAAATATTGTTCAGAACATTTTTGTGTCATCACATATTGGTCCAGTCCATCAAGAATTTCTCTGTATATCTCCCAGCATTCTGCCAAGGTTCCCATTGCTCTGTGTATGTGTGTGTGTGATTCTATATGTGCGTATGTGTGTGTGTGCCTGCGTCTGTGTGTGAGTGTGTGTGTGTGTGTGTGCCTGCCTTTCTACCTGTCGGTCTGTCTGTCTGTCTGTCTGTGTTTGTGTCTGTCTATCTGTGTGACTGTCTGTGTGTGTGTGGTTAAGTGTAATGTTGTATTAGTACTCATGTGCCATCCATCATGTCTTACAGCGTTTAACCGTTGAATTCTTGACCAGTTTAACCCTCATCACCGTTGAACTCCTTCAGTCAGACGCCCGTACTGATTTCGCCAGAGAGAAGCTGTCCACCTTCTACCATATTATTATTATTATTATTATTATTATTATTATTATTATTATTATTATTATATATTATGATCATGTTTTATTTCCAGAGAACCTAGCAGGTAGGTCAGAGTGGGAGTGCCTCGCCCTGATGTTTTCAGCTTTAGAAGATGGGCATAACCCACGTCGACGACCGCTACGCCCATGACTGGAAGCCCCGCCGCATTCCCACGGTGGTTGTTTTGCACCGGACCATCATCCACCACCCTGGTCCAGACGCCGCCATCTGTAGTCAAAGGGGGGCCGTCAGGAAGGTTGCCGGGTCGCTCTATACCAATCCACCCTCTCTCTCCACCCATCCCCCCACCACTCACTACTCCACCCCATCACTCACTCCTCCCCCCTACCACTCACTCCTCCACCCCTCACTCCACCCCCATCTCACTCTCTCCAACCATCCCCCCACCCCCACTCCTTCAACCCCCCCCACCACTCTCTCCAGCCCCCCCACCCCTCACTCCTCCACGCGCCCACCCTTCACTCCTCCACCCCTCACTCCTGCACCCCACACCCCTCTCTCCAACTGCCCACCACAGACTCCTTTACCCCCCCACCCCTCACTCCTCCATCCCCCCAGCCGTCACTCCTCCTACCCCGAACCTTCAATCCTCCACCCCCTCCTCCCCCCAACCCTTCACCCCTAAAACCCCCCACCCCTCACTCCCCAAGCCCCCCACCCCTCACTCCACCACCCCCCCACCCCTCAATCCTCACCTCTTCCTTCTCGCATCGCTTCAAGGGGGAGTCATTATTAGGAGGTCTTTCAACTTTAATGTGGGTCTCTCTCTAAGGCGATCAGAGCTGCAGTCAGGGTCTATATATATATGTAAATATACATATCGTGGGGAATATCACAGTCTAATTCCCTGTGATATTCCCCGCAAGAGCAGAGTCCAATGAGGCTGGGAGGACACCACTTTCTGCCTCTGCATAGACCCATGTTCGGTTTCTCTACTGTTTCGCTCCGTCCATATCATAGATAGTATATAAAATGGATGTAGCATCCGGGCAGAACTCAGTTATTCCAACTGCATCCAATTCTCTTGGCTTATGAGCGTCGCCATCTTGTCATAGTTTGACTCCTCCTCATTCCCTCAACCAAAAAAGGGCATTGATGTGACGTCGGCAGGAGGGAGATACGCCCATCTAGGTGACGTACACCGAATTAGCTCGTAGCTCATTCGTTTTTAAACCATCGGTTGGTACAGTTCACCGCAGAGCAAGGCATCTTGGCACCGGAATGAACAATAGGAATGAACGCAGCCGAGGACAAGATGACGGAGATAGCATGCTTATCCTGAAAACTAGCCTCCGAGGCAAGGTGAGGGTCAGTGGCTAGCTGTCACTCAAGAGGCCCCGCCCCTAATTATTCATACATTCTAACCTCAAATCAAATAAGGTTAGAATGGGTTTACATTTCGTCTCTCATCTCATCTCTCATCTCATTTTCGTCCGCTTATCCGGGGTCGGGTCGCGGGGGGAGCAGCTCAAGCAGGGGGCCCCAGACTTCCCTTTCCCGGGCCACATTGACCAGCTCTGACGGGGGGATCCGGAGGCGTTCCCAGGCCAGTGTTGAGATATAATCTCTCCACCTAGTCCTGGGTCTTCCCCGAGGTCTCCTCCCCACTGGACGTGCCTGAAACACCTCCCAAGGACGGCGCCCATTGGGCATCCTTACCAGATGCCCGAACCACCTCAGCTGACTCCTTTCTAAGTAAAGGAGCAGCGGCTCTATTCTGGGTTCCTCACGGATGGCTGAGCTTCTCACCCTATCCCTAAGGGAGACGCCAGCCACCCTTCTGAGAAAACTCATCTCGGCCGCTTGTACCCGCGATCTCGTCCTTTCGGTCATCACCCAGCCCTCATGACCATAGGTGAGGATAGGAACGAAGATCGACCGGTAGATCGAGAGCTTTGCCTTGCGGCTCAGCTCTCTTCGTTACAACGATGCGGTAAACGCAATACCGCCCCCGCTGCTCCGATTCTCCGGCCAATCTCACGCTCCAAAGTACCCTCACTCGCGAACAAGACCCCGAGGTACTTGAACTCCTTCACTTGGGCTAAGGACTCATTTCCTACCCGGAGTAAGCAATCTATCGGTTTCCTGCTAAGAGTCATGGCCTCAGATTTAGCGGTGCTGATCCTCATCCCAGCCGCTTCACACTCGGCCGCCAGCCGATCCAGTGAGTGCTGAAGGTCACAGGCCGATGATCCCATGAGGACCACATCATCTGCATAAAGGACCACATCATCTGCTGGTCTCATCATCTGAGACCAGCACCCACTGAGAACGAAACTGACTGGCTGCCGAGGACGCGAACACAGCTCTCGCTTTGGGAGTACAGGGATTGGATGGTCCTGAGGATAGACCCCCTTACCCCATACTCCCGCAGCACCTCCCACAGTTTCTCCCGGGGGACCCGGTCATACGCCTTCTCCAGATCCACAAAACACATGTAGACCGGATGGGCATACTCCCAGGCCCCCTCCAGGATCCTTGCGAGAGTGAAGAGCTGGTCCGTAGTTCCACGTCCGGGGCGAAAACCGCATTGTTCCTCTTCAATCTGAGGTTCGACGATCGGCCGAACCCTCCTTTCCAGCACCTTGGAGTAGACTTTACCAGGGAGGCTGAGAAATGTGATACCCCGGTAATTGGCACACACTCTCTGGTCCCCCTTTTTGAACAGGGGAACCACCACCCCGGTTTGCCACTCCTTTGGCACTGTACCCGACTCCCACGCGATGTTGAATAGGCGTGTCAACCATGACAGCCCCTCAACACCCAGAGCCTTTAGCATTTCTGGCTGGATCTCATCAATCCTTGGGGCTTTGCCACTGCAGAGATGTTTGACTACCTCAGTGACCTCCACCAGGGAAATTGACGACGAAACACCATCAACCTCGAGCTCTGCCTCCAACATAGAGGGCGTGTTATTCGGATTCAGGAGTTCCTCAAAGTGTTCCATCCAACGTCCGACGACCTCCTCAGTTGAGGTCAACAGAGTCCCATCCTTACTGTACACAGCTTGGATAGTTCCCCGTTTCCCCCTCCTGAGGTGCCGGATAGTCTTCCAGAAACACTTTGGTGCCGACCGAAAGTCCTTCTCGATGGCCTCTCCGAACTTCTCCCACACCCGCTGCTTAGCCTCCGACACGGCAGCAGCTGCAGCCCTTCGGGCCTGTCGGTACCCTGCAACCGAGTCAGGAGTCCTCCAGGATATCATATCCCGGAAGGCCTCCTTCTTCAATCGGACGGCTTCCCTGACCACCGGTGTCCACCACGGTGTCCGAGGGTTACCGCCCCTTGAGGAGCCTAAGACCCTGAGGCCACAGCTAGCCACCGCAGCTTCAGCAATGGAGGCTTTGAACACCGCCCACCAGTGTTGTTTTTGGCAGGCATTTTAGATTTAGTTTTAGTCTTAGTCTTTTTGACGAAATGCTTCTTAGTTTGGTCCCATTTTAGTCATTTCTATCTTTGAAAGTTTTAGTCTAGTTTTAGTCTGACGAAAACTTAAAAGGTTTTAGTCTAGTTTTAGTCCGACGAAAACTCCAAAGGTTTTAGTCTAGTTTTAGTCCGATACACCAAATCCGACTCCCTCTTTTTACGACCACCCGCACCCGGCACCGCTGCTGCTGCCATGGTGTGTGTGTGTGTGTGCCTCGTCCACCAGCCTCTCTCTGTAGTGTATGAGTGTGTGTGTGCCTCGTCCACCAGCCTCTCTCTGTAGTGTATGAGTGTGTGTGTGCCGTGTGCGTGCAGGCGCAGCTGCGCGCGAGCGAGGTCTGACGACGTCATTTTCGTTTTCGTCTTGCCTGACGAAAACAACACTGCCGCCCACTCCGGCTCAATGCCCCCAACCTCCACAGGAATGCCGGAAAAACTCCGCCGGAGGTGTGAGTTGAAGATACCTAGGACGGGGGCCTCCTCCAGACGTTCCCAGTTCACCCGCACTACTCGTTTGGGCTTACCAGGTCTATCCGGAAATTTCTCCCATTCCCTGATCCAACTCACAACCAGATGGTGGTCGGTTGACAGTTCCGCACCTCTCTTTACCCGAGTGTCCAAAACATGCGGCCTCAGATCAGATGACACGATCACAAAATCGATCATTGATCTTCGGCCTAGGGTACTCTGGTACCAGGTACACTTATGAGCAACCTTATGTTCGAACATGGTGTTTGTTATGGATAATCCATGACTAGCACAGAAGTCCAATAACAAACGACCGCTCGGGTTTAGATCAGGGAGGCCGTTCCTCCCCACCACGCCTCTCCAGGTGTCTCCATCGTTGCCCACGTGGGCGTTGAAGTCACCCAGCAGAACTACGGAGTCCCCTACTAGAGCCCCATACAGGACTCCATTCAGGGTCTCCAAGAAGGCAGAGTACTCTGAGCTGCTGTTTGGTGCATACGCACAAACAACAGTCAGAGTTTTCCCCCCTACAACCCTTAGGCGCAGGGAGGCAACCCTCTCGTCTACCGGGGTAAACTCCAACACTGCGGTGCTCAGCCGGGGATTTATGAGTATCCCCACACCCGCCCGGCGCCTCACGCCCTTGGCAACTCCGGAGAAGAATAGAGTCCAACCCTTATCCAGGAGTACGGTACCAGAGCTGAGCCTGTGCGTGGAGGTAAGCCCCACCAGATCTAACTGATAGCGCTCCACCTCCCTCACAAGCTCCGGTTCCTTTCCCCACAGCGAGGTGACGTTCCACGTCCCCAGAGCCAGCTTCTGCCGCCCGGGTCTGGTCCGTCGAGACCCCTGACCTTCGCTGCCACCCATGTGGCTGCGCACCCGACCCCAACGGGTCTTCCCACAGGTGGTGGGCCCATGAGATGAAGAGAGGGGGGGTGCCACGTAGTTTGTTCGGGCTGTGCCCGACCGGGCTCCGTGGCAAACCCGGCCACCAGGCGCTCGCCATCGAGCCCTCCGTCTGGGCCTGGCTCCAGACGGGGGCCCCGGGCTTCCTCCGGGCCGGGTCACTTCTCCTCTTTTTACGATATTCATTGAGGATTTTTGAACCATTCTTAGTCTGGCCCCTCACCTGAGACCACTCTGCCATGAGAGACCATACCAGGAGCACAAGGCTCCAGACAACACAGCCCTCAGGTTCACAGGGACACGCAAACCTCTCCACCACGATAAGGTGACGGTTCCAGGAGAGGCAAATAAAAACTAGCCTGCAAAAAAGAATTAACCCCCCTCAGTGTTGTCATGGAGATATGAACAAAACATATTGACTAGAACGTTTTTTTGGACCAGGCTGTAAATAGGTTTAATAAGACGGTGAAAACGGCCTGTTTAACAAGTGAGTCAAAGGAAAAATTGAAAAAAATTGAATTACAGCACTCTGCACCTGCAGAAAATGCGGTGAGTGTTGTAGTACAAAGTGAGGTTGGAAATATTTTTTAATAAAGACACATAGATTAAGACTTAAAGAAACGTTAATAGGCTTAAATCAAGTGAAGAGATTTGAACAAAAGTTCAAAAGTCTAAATGGAGTAAACAATGTAAACATCATTTTCTCACCATTTTAGAAAAAGTAAATGGTTGGAAACAAATAAAGTGACAGCTGAATGAAAAGCGCAAAGCATTGCTACAAATGCAGAGATGTAAAAGGTCAAATGTATTGCCCTGCATTGCTGGTGTGTGTGTGTGTGTGTGTGTGCGTGCGTGCGTGCGTGCGTGCGTGCGTGCGTGCGTGCGTGTGTGTGTCTTTAAGAGAATAGCGAGCCGTGCGTGATTAAAAGTAGCTCAATAGAGTGAGGAAAACAGCCAATTTGGCAACAATGCCTGAACGTCCTCCAAAAGTAGCCCAATCCAGCGAGAAAAACCGCCCAATCGGGCAACACTGCTCCAGCGTCATGCTCCTCACGCTCCAGCGTCAACGTAAATCAATGAGACCAACTGAAAACGAAGCCGGTATGAAACTAAAACTGTGATTCTGAATAAAGTTTAAAGGCCTACGTGCAGGTTAACCGGAAGTTTTGATGAATGGGTACATAAAACCCTCAAAATATGTGTATAATTTATAAAATGTCTCCAAAATAGTGTTAAAGCCCAGTTTTGGGCGTTTTTGGCAGTAACGGATGTTTTCTAAGCCATTCGGCGATGACGTCACGTTGGGGAGACGCGGTGGAAGGTAGCCTCCTCAGCCTAGTACTAGAACTACGGCGACTAAGAGGTGGCAAGAACCACAAATAACATTTATGATGGCCCACCGCCAGGGGTTGACACTGCCCGGGGCAACTAAAAGTAATATGTGGCCAAGTTGAGATTGATATCTGGTTGCCCGAACAGGCAAGTGGATTTTGGGTGGATGTTAATATAAAGGCTATTTATTCAAGTGTAAAAACTGCAGAACAACCTTTTGTTCCGCAAAATCGCAGAAAATAGATGCATTTGCAATTGATCAGCGCGCTGTCTTCTCTTCTCTCGGACAGCGAGTTAACAGACACGCATCGCTTCAGTGCAAATATAGCCCCGCCTTCGGTCACTCACTCGCAGTGCGGTCTCTGGCAGTGATTCGACGGTGTTAGCTAAAGGATAGCCAACACAGCTAGCATCTCAAGTGCAGCGCCTCCGCGACCGGTTTAGGAAGAGAAGGAAAATGGAGTAGTGATGGAGGAGTGCGGTTTGGAAGTACTTTAGATTGAGGCAATTTACCAAGGAAAGTCATATGCAAGAACACGGTTTTGGGTTTCATAACTGTGCTCATGCACAGCAATAGCGATTTTTTTCACGAAATTGGACCCTCACAAACTATACATTATATGAAAGCTGAGCATCTACTTATTCCGACAGTCCAAACCATATCATTCTGTGACTAAAACTCGCAAATAACTTAAGAAGAAACGTCCCCTTTTATTTGAACAACTAAAAATGTTGTACCTTTGTGATTTTTGTCCACAAAGTTGATTCTGATCGCATAAAACAACCATAAAAAGATAATCCAGTGTCTGGGCCTAATTTTGCAACTCAACATGGTGTTTACAATCAATGACTAAGAGAAGGTTTATTAGGAAAACGGGAAATTACCTTTAATCAGAACACGTGTTCTTCAGCGCAATCTAGTGGCCATATGTGTATTTGCGAGTGTTTTGTTCGGTATCATTCGATTATATTCGCCCTGAACTTTAATGAATGAAGGATCTTTATTGTCAAAGTTCAGGTACAGGTACAGGTAAATCGAAATTTGGAAGAGCTCCCGGTAACACTTTAGTTTGATAGTCCACTGTTGACACTCAACAAGCCATCAGTAGATATTCAGTTGAATGTCAACAGTGAATGAGTTGACATTCAACCGAACTATCTCAACTGATAAGCAACATGTATTCAACTAACTGTAAGTTAACTATAAGTTGCACTTATTGCACTTATATTAGTAGATGGTTAGTTGATATTTGACAGTGCTTGTTCAACAGATAAGAAACATGGATTCAACTAACTAAGCAACATGTATTCAACTAACTGTAAGTTAACTATAACTTGCACTATTAGTAGATGGTTAGTTGATATTTGACAGAGCTTGTTCAACAGATAAGAAACATCTGTTGAACAAGAAACATGGATTCAACTGTCTGTTAATTATAAGTTGCGCTATTAGTAGATGTTGTTTTGTACACGTAGCATGCATTCAACTAACTGTCAGTTAACTATTAGATGCATTATTAGTAGATGGTTAGTTGATAATCAACAAAGCTTTCAACAGATAAGAAACAAGCATTCAACTAACTAATTTAACTACACGTTGCACTATTAGCTGGTGTTTAGTTGATATTCTACAGAGCTTGTCAACAAATATGTAACATGTATTCAACTAAGTGTTAGTTAACTATAGTATTTTTATTTCGTTCATTTATTTTTACAAAAACAGTCTGCAACAGACATTGTGCTTTTTACTACATGTTCTTTACAAATATTCAACTATCAGTTGAGTGTCAACTTCTAGTAAGTTGACTATCAACTGCTGTTATTAACCAATTCTCAACTTACGTTTCATATGGATCAACTTACCCTCCACTCACAAGGAACACATCTAATGAATGAACATTCAACCCTCTGTTGATCATATATGTTCATTGTAAAATAAAGATGAGAATATTTTATCAATCAATAGGCACCCTGTGTAGGTGACAACCTGTTGATTGTCATATGACTGTCGACAAACTATCAGTCAATATTCAACTAAGCATTAGTAGAGAGGTCTTAGGACTGTCAAATTAAAGTGAAAACAGTTTAGTGTCTACACACTATTAACAGAGCAAAACAGAGAAAATAGTTGACTATCAGTTGATTCTCAACAAACTATCAGTCGATATTCAATTAAGCATAAGTAGACAGGTCTTCGGACTGTCAAATTAAAGTGAAAACAGTTTAGTGTGTGCAAACTATTAACAGAGCAAAACAGAGAAAATAGTTGATTCTCAACTAACTATCAGTCGATATTCAATTAAGCATTAGTAGACAGGTCTTAGGACTGTCAAATTAAAGTGAAAACAGTTTAGTGTCTGCACACTATTAACAGAGCAAAACAGAGAAAATAGTTGACTATCAGTTGATTCTCAACAAACTATCAGTCGATATTCAATTAAGCATTAGTAGACAGGTCTTAGGACTGTCAAATTAAAGTGAAAACAGTTTGGTGAGTGCAAACTATTAACAGAGCAAACCAGAGAAAATAGTTGATTCTCAACAAACTATCAGTCGATATTCAACCAAGTATTAGTAGAGAGGTCTTAGGACTTTCAAATTAAAGTGAAAACAGATGAGAACAGTAGACAAACTACAAACTAGTAACTGTACAAAATAGAGACAAGTTTTGCTCAACTGATCAGTAACACTGGATGACCGCAAAGTGAAATAAACAACTTTATTATTAAAAAAAAACGAATCTTTAACAGAACTCTTTTTACAAAGGAAGAGTTTGAAGAGTCAAAAGAACCAAGAATACTATAAACCGTTTGAACATATACAACAAAAACTTTTCTTTTAAAAATAAATTAAAACACTCCCCTTTCTCCTCTGTCCATTTCAGCTTATTTTGATCAATGCCAAGCTCTGCTTCCTATTTCTGATAGGAGCGCCTTATGTCCTTGACAAGCCTGCCAAGGACACCTTCTGAATTTTTCCTCGCTAACCAGTAGGTCCACTCAATAAAGCAGAGCTGCTCTTTCAAGGCCTTCTCCGACCGATTCCCCCGCATTCTCCAAATTTCCTTTTTATAGGTCTGCCACGCTCTCTCGAGGTTCTGAGTATGGAGTCCTGTCTGAGGGTCAACATAATGTTGGCTGTGGTTCACCCTGACATGCCTGTAGCCCTCTGTGGCGAGACTGGCATACGCTCTCCACTCATCACTTACGACGAGACTGTGATGCTTCACATGCTTTTTGATGATAGGAACAAGGGTCTCCTTATTTCGTCTCTGCGCGAGGCGAAGAATAGGACGCCTGTCAGACCGTTTGATTTGGAGCATTCCAAAGACCCATGTCCTTTTTCTCCTCCAGCTGTTCCCGAAGCGCCCTCTTCCGTACTGCCAAAACACAATATTAATGTTATAAAATAAATAATACCCTACAGTCAAACATATACATAATCAATGTTATATTACTGCCAGTGAGAAGTAGGATGATTATGCTAATTTCCAAATGATATAAATAATGGAGTAATATAAAAACTTTTGTTTTTTTAAGTTTGGAATGCATATTATTATTAGTATGTGTTGTTACATGTCAACAGTGAATGAGTTGATAACTCTTTCATGCATTGAACTACCTGACAGTTACCTAGAAGTTGCATGATTACCTTGATATGATATAGCATACGGTCTAATTTTATTTCTTATTTCAACTTGCTCTACCTGAAAAAACTATAATGTAGCCCATGTTTTCTTAAGGCATATATTGGTTATAGCAAATAGTATCAAAACACTCCGAGGCTTCTTCCATACTTCTTGAAAGATGCATACAGCACACAAGTCATGACCTTGTAACTTTTCATCGGCCCCTCCAATATGCCGATTTGCATGTGAATACAGTACATAGTGCTATTTATTTGATTGCATTGACATCATCAAGTACTTAAATTAATATTTTTTTTCAAGTGTGGTTAAAACCATTCCAGGGAAAATATTTTGAATGGTGAGGCTTTAAATACAAATTCCGAAAATTCAGAAATTATGTTCATAGAGCCAAACTTCCACAATAATTAATCTAAAAGTAAAGCTTAAAGATTTCTCTTGAAGACAATTGATATTTCAACATTAAGTTTATAATAAAATCCAAAACAAGAACTGAGGAAAGATCAGGTTTTTGATGAGTTGAAATTGAATGACCCCATATTTAGTGAATTATATTACAAATATACCTTGCGCTTATGGCAGAACTTGCTCTCGTCAATGTGGACGATAGCGTTAACTCCACCGATTTTCTGGCCTTTTTCTTTCCTGTGCCTTTTAAGGCTTTTTAGGCAAATTCTTCGCAGTTTTTTAGACATCATTGAGAGTGTAGCAGTGCTTTTAGTGATGCCATCCTGAAGCATGTCTACCTGCCGTAGCTGCAAACCCTGTGCAAATCTACAAAGAAAACAAAGATTTAATCAGAACTGTTTACATAAACAAAGAAAATATGTGCTTGTTTGATCAATCCGTAAGTCTACTTTTGTCACAAAGCTTTTTCTACTGAAAAACTACTGTTGCAACTTGCAACTATAGTTTCAGCTTAAATTGTACAAACATTTCACACTCTGAACCTAGAGCTGTAATCTGTGAAATACTGGAGTTGGAGAAAACCTAAAATGATTACCTGTGAATGTACTTCATCCATGTGAAGAGACTACAGTGTGAGTTTGAGAAAAGAGACTTGGTCCTTACACTTCTCCTCAAACGTCCACATCTTTTACGACGGCACTCCCTGAAAATTGCAAACAAATTGGAAATTTAAATGATGGCTATAAGTTTGACATATACATACATACATTGTCTACAAACTGCTCAGCCTAAAACATTGTGGCGATGTAAATAACCCTTATTGACGATCATGTCATAAATTATAACTTGATCAAATAGATATCTTAAAACTTAAACTAGCTTGATACTACATATCAAGCTACATGCTTCCGGCTATTCGCTGTGTACAAGCTTATTCATCATTTCAATCATGCATTACAAAGGGGTAGGATTAAGTGTATAGTTCTTCCTACTTGTTTCAGGCATATCAATTAAATATATCTAATTTCTTTTATTTTTGTGAATTGATTTGAACATAATTTTTGTCTATTGTATTTTCATGCTTTTCATTTCATTTTGTTTTTTTGATATGTCTGAAATAATAACATTGAATCAATCAAACCATTCATTAGCATTTGATTCATTACTTACATATATTAGATTAAAATGGGAATTGTTAATAAGGGCTACCATACAAATATTTCAATATCAGCATTTGTTTTTTTGGGGCGGTGTCACGTTAAAATTGTACCGGGGGCGAAAATTGTACCGGCCTACGTCTTCACAACAGATTACGTAAGGGGTTGTTCGTTGCCAGGCAGGTTTCAATTGCGCTCATGTTGCCGAAGACGAAATAATATAATACAGATAACGGATCGCGCTAGATAATACTTGTTTTTACTTTATATTTGTATTGCATTTAATTGTTTAATCGAATTTAGCTAGTAAACTAAGTGTTTAATGTGTTCATAGTCTAGCTAGCTTGTGTTAATTTAATTTCCTTAATTAAATTTAGAGAATAGATTATAGGTAATAGATAGCTAATAGATAGATAGATAGGTAGATAGGTGAGCAGGCATTTACTAACTGTTTTTTATTATTATTATTCACGTTATCCCCATAACATTTAGCTATTACTGTGTAGGGAAATAGATAAATAAAATGCAATACAATACAAATATAAAGTTAGGAACGCTAATAAATGTTATTTGTAAAATAAGTGTTATCTGTCTTGTCGCTCTCAATGAACGAGTTCGCGAATGTTCAAGAACCTTCCACGTCATTCGACGCGATCCCCCATTGCGATCGTCTGTTGCCAGGCAGGTTTGGAATGGATTACTATGGATGACGTAGGCCGGTACAATTTTCGCCCCCGGTACAATTTTTAACGTGACAGCCCCAAATCCTATGGCCCCAAAATCAGTGTATCTTCCGTTCAATCCATATCCGTTTGGAAATCAAAACACGAAAAGCGAAAAGTGACTTTTTAAAAAATCATCCTCGTTGGGATAGCTTGACCAGAAATTCATCACATGTATTGCTCTTTTAAAACATGTATACCGGTGTAATAGTCTCTGTATGAGCTTTTACCAATAATAAAGTCGAGAGAACAGTTTGGGAAAGCTGAGCGGTAGGGCAACCGCCTCCCCTCTGCCGCGTTCCCTCTTTGAAATGAAGGGAGGCGACCAGCTGCTGCGCGGTGGAGGCGCGGAAACTCGCAATAATATCATATTCCAACCTAAATGGTTGTGCCGATTGCCAAACAACTGATGGGCCCATGAGTTAACAATAATTAATAACATTAGCACACTTACCAGATGTGGAGATCTGTGGACTGTGTGTAGTAGACCATCTTCATTTTGTGTCTGCAGTTTTTGCATTTCACTTTTCTTTGCAGCAACCTTTTCTTTTGCAACCATGTTATCAACTTGAATGATGTTTTTTTTGACTCCTTGACATTCACTTTTCTCAAAAGTGTTCCCACAAGCGAAGCCATAGCACCGGTGGTCAGAGGAAATAACTGATGTTACTGGCCCTGATTTGAAAATCTGGCGCACTTTTCTGTTATTAGTTCAATATGTGGAGGTACGCTTGATTTTTACATCGAAACACCTCCCACCGCAAAGGTTGGGCTGATTCCCTGGTTGATGCCTGACTCAATCATAATAATCAAGCGCTTCTACCGTCCGATTGGCTAAGCCGCACCGCCAACTCGGTGCCGTTGAAAGAAGCTATTAGTCCGCGCAAAATAAATTGGATCTTGTCGCTATGGTAAGTATCAACCCTCTCTCAACAGTTATTGTTTTATTTCGAAAGCAGGCGCCATTACTTGTATGTGTGAACCACTTATGTTTGGCCTATCTCTTGTTTCAATACCAGCATATGATTTTTCACCAGTTAAGATCTGCCACGCCTGGAAATATGAATCTGCCTATGGTGGAAAGGCCTGCTGAGCGCTCTACCCGGGCAAAAGGACAGCGGGGGAATGAAGGAGAAAGCTCCGATATGCCTACTGCTGGTAAGTTGGGTTGACACATTTGTAAAGTTATTGTAATACTCAAACCGTTTCTGGCCGGGCTCGGCAAGAGCTAGTAACGTTAGCTTTGCTTAGCTGGGGGGTGACGACGTTAATAGCTGCTTGGCGACATCGTAGACTTTTCTTCCCGTCTCGATATTCACATACTTTGGCGCATGTAGCAGTGTTGCGGGTGGTCATTGCCAACTGAATAATAGAGGATTGTCTGGATATCAACCAAAGGCTCATAATTAGCTTTAGACCATGAACCATAAAATTGTGGGACTTTTTATTAACGCCACCACAAGCGTTTAATTGCGAGACGGTGGCTAGACTACTTTTCAAAGTAATAATTCAGCTGCAAATAAGCAACTGTATTTCACCAAAAACAGAAGCCCTTACCAGTGATATTTATCTACATAATTTTTGCAGGTTTTTGTCTCGTGTGACCTGTGCGCCTATGAGCGCCTATGAAGGCGCATTTTAGTGTCATCAGATGGTATTACTCATGCATTTAGTGGTGTGACTTAAGGTGTATTCACACATGGAAAGTCCGTTGGTTCACTTGCTTTGGTCCAGACCAAATAGAATTTAGATTTTTTTTGTTTGGTGTGGTCCACTTTCATACTGCCCCTTTTGCAAGTGAACCAGCATTACGAAGCAAAACCACACGTGATCTGAGGTCATTCATTCATTGGACAGACATTCTGGGGTGGAGAGAAGCAGGAAGATCGAAATAAAAACTGCGAAATATATCATTGATATAATATGGGGTTAAAAATAATAAAAATGCCTACATCTAGCCTATAAATAAAGAAGAAAAACATCTAATTATTGTTGTTTCATATGTTTATAATATGTAGCCCTATGTCAATGCCACGTTATGTGGTTTGTAGCCTACGATGTGAAACATAATGTATAGCCTACTGTATTTTTGCTGCTGGACGCGCGGCTCGCGAGAAGAATAGGCTCAAGCTGAAACACAGCTGATTTAGCTGTGTATCAGCTGGGTGTCAGTTCGGAGCAGTTCAGCTCCAAACTGACACTGGGACAGTATTGACGGTCCCGTTGGGAAGAAAAATAAAAACACACACACTTCATGCAAAGCGCAGCGTGAACCTGTTGGCACTGTAGGCTACGGGAGACGCTCCTCTCCATCTGATCGCTGAACATATCAGCATGTGCATTATGGCAAAAATCATAATCATAATCACGATTATTTTGATTGACAGTGTAATCACGATTATTAAAGACAATATCCACAGTATTCAGGTGCCTAAAACAGGCGTACTCTGGAACCACGCTATGTAAAACACATCCAGAGAGAGGAGGATTGTGCAGAAAAACACACCTTAACACATATTATGGTGGGGAAGAATTGATCCTTGTGTGGGATTATTTTTGTTGGACTCCGAGTTGCCTGACAGTGGCAGGTGCAGAGTCATGTGCTTCATGCGGAGATTTGAATTTCTTCTATGCTTGTCAGTGTGTCCAGTCGAGACTTCAGTAGTATGTTTTAGGGATCGACCGATACGGATTTTTTAGGGCCGATACGATACCGATATTTTTTCATCAGCCTTAGCCGATACGCCGATACGCCGATACCGATATTTAGAGCCGATACTACTTTTTTTTATTTTATTTTATTTTTTTATTATTTTGCTCCCTCAATCATAAAAATTACACTGATAACAAATGTTACAAGTCTCAATTAAAAAAAAGGAACATTTATTGAACTTCAATATAAAAAACTATATTTAACAAATAGTAAAAACAGGTGAGGTAGAACAAGTAAAAAAAAAAAAAAATCGGCGAAAATCGGCCGCGTATCGGCCGATACCGATACACGTAAAAAACGCGAATATCGGCCGATAATATCGGCCGACCGATATATCGGTCGATCCCTAGTATGTTTTATAGATCAACATTTTACTTTTCCTACAAGTTTGCCTCATATACTCTACTAACATGAATTTGTTATCTATCATGTCATATGTTGCAGTTGTTAATATGGAAAATATTATTTTTCAACTAGGCAAAGTCCAATGGAAGAAGCGGTCAGAAGAGCTGCAGACCCGGATCGAGTTGCTGGAGGAGGAGAATGCTTTACTGAAGCAGCAGCTTGAGCAAAGGCCTTCAGCAGAGCAAGGTTTGTAAAGCTAGAGTATAGTATTACCTGAGGACTTAAATACAGTTTTTTATGATCGCTTAACCACAGTTCCTGTGGACCAACCACTAGCTAATTTTTCATTGCTTAAACACAATTTTCAGAACTCTACACACTTATCTCATGGCTTATATCACAACCTGCACAACACTGTGGATTTTCAGCACTTTGATCAAATGCTAACACACTGCTGTCACAACTGTAAACCACACATTCAAAACAGAATGGACTTCATCCTGGTGCATTTTAAACACTGTGGATTAGGGCTTTGATTTCGAACTTCGTAATTGGAATATACCGGTAATTCGAATATCAAAAAATAAATCAACGAATATTAGGCAGCCCTTAATATTCAAACCTGTTATCGGCAGGCCAAGAGGAGAGACGTCGGAGAACCCGACGCAGTCTATTCATAATATTGTAATGACCACGGAAGAGGTAGTGAATGAAGTATTGATTAGACAGCGATTTATCAGAAACCCAATAAACACACAAGACCGGTAACCATAGCAACGCCAGTAAACAAACCTTGCAAAACCCAATCCAGGGCTGAATCCGAATACTCATACTTATAGTATGCATTTTGTAGTACGCCACAAATATAGCGCGTCCGAATGCTCAGTACGCATTGTGTAGTACAGAAAACGTTAAAGAATGCGTACTACCCATTGGTACTACCGCCACAGTATACAACGGTAGGTCACTACGCTATCCCACAATGCAACCGGAGTCTGGTAACGAACGAAGAAGTGATGGCTGACCCGACACTACCAACAGCGGCTTAGAAAGACGTCGTAGAAAGCGGCGAAAAAAGAGTCATTAAAAAGAGTAAAAAAGTAAAGTAAGTCATCAAGTAAAAAGAGACATTTTTAATTTTATAGCAACGATGACAAGACGGAAAACAGGTAACTTATCAAGGTAGTTTTGCCGGCATCTGAGGGGAGATACGTCATCTCCAAACATCCGGTGGAGTTTCGGCGGTGTTCGGAAGCTTTCAGAAGCGTTCTACACATAGCTGTAGACCGTACTACACTTGACAGTGTAGTATGGTCTTCAGCTATGCGTAGAACGCTTCTGTTCAGTAGACACTGAACAGAAATAGTATGTACTAAGTATTTGGATTCAGCCCAGGTCTTACTGAAGGCATTAAATGGTTAAAATACTATTAATAAATATTCGAATATATTCAAATATTAATATTAATAAACAAACGAACTTCGAATATGACTTTTGGGCAAAAGTCAAAGCCCTACTGTGGATTGCTATTTCAACTGAAACACAAGGTGTCTTGTTTTAGACTTGTGAGTGACTTGTGAGACTTGAAAGTGCAAAAATACTTTCTTTTGGAAATGGACCAAGGAAGAAAGGTTGGTGGAGGGAGAAGAGTGGCAGTGAGAGTGTGGATGTGTTCTGAGTGACATGTGTCATCGCGATGAGGCTGGTTCATAGTGTTTACTGCTCTGAGCCTATTTTGCAGGTGATGTGAACTGTTCAGCTCCAGTGACTGTTGGTAGTGCAGACTGTAGTTAGATTTTTGCACATTGAGCTCCAGTTGTGCCCACAACTGGAGCTCAATGTGGGTTTTTTTCAGGTTAGCGATCGAAAAAAAACTAATGTATGTGGCTTCACTACAACAACCACAATATTGGAGTTCACCCATTGTATGAGGGTCACTCTACGTCACAACATCTGATAGACATCAGCATATCAGGTGGGCACTATTCACACCTGCGCCTTACAGGTGAACGCTGCAAAGCCAGCCAGCTGCGCTCTTTTAAAAATTACACAACTGTTACGGTAACACCCTTAACTCTACCGGCAGTGGTTCGGAATGAGGAGGACACCGATTCTTGACAGGCTTACTTTATTCCCGTTGCACTCACTTTACAGTTGGTTGCATTAGCTTATGCTGCTTTCTCTCGCTTGCATTCACACACCCAGACACATGCTACCACTCGCTCTCCTCGCTCGTCCATTCACTCACTGAAATCCCTCAAACAACAACACACTGCCATTCTCGCTCACTCACTCAGGCTACTCTGTCTCATAACACTACTATCAAGATACATCATCTACTTCCGAATTGCCCTCCAACAATTTAAAATCAGAAAAATCCTCCACCTCAAACAACACATCTGTGTGACATATGAGCTCACATCGTGTAGCGATAGCGCCCTTAGACTCTCTGTCACTCTGCTTTTCAAGGAAGTTATATCATTTAGATCTTCCTGAGTGACAGCTAGATTAACCCAGTGTCCTTTACAGCCACCTCCTTCCTAACTGAGCCGTCAGAACCTTGGTCAGAACGCATTTTTCAAAATTGTGCAGTGTGACAAGTTATGCTGAGACTGGGGGTAAAGTTACCCTTAAAAGTTGTTTTAAGTGCTTTTTTCTGCTTTTCGTCATTTCCTAGGTGACACAGTGGACAACACTGACCCCGAACCAGAGTCAAACACTGACGCAAGTAGCAGCTCCAGCACAGACTCAGATTCCAGCAGCAGCAGCTCTTCCTCCTCTGATGGCCGAAAAAAAAAGAGGAAGCACAAGAAAAAAGCAAAAAAAAGGAGCAAAAAGTCGAAGAAGTCGAAGAAGTCAAAGGCCAAAGGATATCGTGGTAAAGTAAATTATATAATTGTCCTGTATTTCTTTAGGTTCAGAAATTACATATACAGTGCTGCTTGAAAGTTTGTGAACCCCTTGACCATTTTGGAATTGTATTGTGTTTAACCATTATTAACTCATTTTTTATCAATACCAGTACTTTTTTTTGAAATAACCGAATTGTTTATCAATTCAACATTTTTCTTTTCCGGAAATCAATTGTTAAAACAGATCAAACAAATGATTTGCCAACTGTTGAGCAGTATCGAGCAGGTAAACACAATCAGGTGGGCCAAATTGAGTGATGAAATGGATTTTTTTTCCATTTTCAGTGACAACCATATCGGATGTGGTGAAGCGGTACCGCCAGGTCCTTCGAATAATGGAAAGGGGACACACAATGTCAAGGGCATTCGCAAAGGCAGGCGTCTCAAGAAATGCTGTGAAGGACACCGCCGCAATCGCGGAACTCTACATAGCTGACAGAAGTGTCCTGGAGGAGATAAAGGGCAAAAAGACGCTCCTCCATTTATCAAAGGTCTGCGACTCAAAAATAATTGGAGAGCTTTCTTTGAAGATTGAAGAACTTAAAAAGAAAAAGAAACTGATACCATTCACCAAAAGAGGCTGAGGCTGAAATGGACAGAGGAGAAAGGGGAGAGTGTTTTCATATATTTAAAAAAAAAAAAAATGTTTTTGTTTTATTTGTTCAAACGGTTTATAGTATTCTTGTTTCTTTTGACTCTTAGTTTATTTAAAAAAAAAAAAATGTTTTTGTTTTATTTGTTCAAACGGTATATAGTATTCTTGTTTCTTTTGACTCTTAGTTTTTTTAAAATAATAAAGTTGCTTTCTTCTCTGATATGCTGCTTATGTGTTGTTTATTTCACTTTGCGGTCATCCAGTTTCACTTTAATTTGACAGTCCTAAGACCTCTACTAATGCTTAGTTGAACATCGACTGATAGTTTGTTGAGAATCAACTATTTTCTCTGTTTTGCTCTGTTAATAGTGTGTAGACACTAAACTGTTTTCACTTTAATTTGACAGTCCTAAGACCTCTCTACTAATGCTTAGTTGAACATCGACTGATAGTTTGTTGAGAATCAACTATTTTCTCTGTTTTGCTGTTAATAGTGTGTAGACACTAAACTGTTTTCACTTTAATTTGACAGTCCTAAGACCTCTCTACTAATGCTTAGTTGAATATTGACTGATAGTTTGTCGACAGTCATATGACAATCAACAGGTTGTCACCTACACAGGGTGCCTATTGATTGATAAAATATTCTCATCTTTATTTTACAATGAACATATCTGATCAACAGAGGGTTGAATGTTCATTCATTAGATGTGTTCCTTGTGAGTGGAGGGTAAGTTGATCCATATGAAACGTAAGTTGAGAATTGGTTAATAACAGCAGTTGATAGTCAACTTACTAGAAGTTGACACTCAACTGATAGTTGAATATTTGTAAAGAACATGTAGTAAAAAGCACAATGTCTGTTGCAGACTGTTTTTGTAAAAATAAATGAACGAAATAAAAATATACTATAGTCAACTAACACTTAGTTGAATGCATGTTACATATTTGTTGACAAGCTCTGTAGAGTATCAACTAACTCACTGTTGAATATCAACTAAACGCCAGCTAATAATGCAACGTGTAGTTAACTTAGTTAGTTGAATGCTTGTTTCTTATCTGTTGAAAGCTTTGTTGATTATCAACTAACCATCTACTAATAATGCAACTAATAGTTAACTGACAGTTGAATGCATGCTACGTGTACAAAACAACATCTACTAATAGCGCAACTTATAGTTAACAGACAGTTAGTTGAATCCATGTTTCTTATCTGTTGAACAAGCTCTGTCAAATATCAACTAACCATCTACTAATAGTGCAACTTATAGTTAACTTACAGTTAGTTGAATACATGTTGCTTATCAGTTGAGATAGTTCGGTTGAATGTCAACTCATTCACTGTTGACATGCAACTGCATATCTACTGATGGCTTGTTGAGTGTCAACAGTGGACTATCAAACTAAAGTGTTACCGAGCTCCCTCCTGGTGCTTAAAGTAAAAGAGGACAAGGAACATAGGCAAGGCAAGGCAAGGCAAGGCAACTTTATTGATATAGCACTTTTCATACACAAGGCAGACTCAAAGTGCTTCACATATAAACATTGTCATACAATAAAATAAAATAATAGATAAGTAAAAGAAAAACATATGCAAAGAAATGGGTAAAATAGAAAAAGGCATTTTATTAAAATAGAAAATAAAGGCAAAGTTAAAAAAGCTTTTTAGAAAGTGCAATGTATTTAAGATTTTAGCAGAAAGCTATAGCAAACATAAAAGTCTTCAGTCTTGTTTTAAAGGTGCTCAGAGTTGGGGCAAGTTTTAAATCCTCTGGGAGTTTATTCCAGCTATTTGTTGCATAGTAACTAAATCCTGCTTTCCCATGTTTTGTGTTTACTCTGGGGATAATTAACAGATTGGTCTCAGGATCTTAGTGGTCTAGAAGGCTGATGTAGTGGAAGCATATCAGTTAAATATTTTGGTCCTAAACCATGTAGGGATTTATAGGTTAGCAACATGATTTTAAAATCAATTCTCTGACCTACGGGAAGGCAATGTAACGATTTCAGAATTGGTGTAATATGATCAAATTTTTTGGTCTTTGTTAGAACTCTAGCAGCAGCATTCTGAACAAGCTGAAGCTTCCTCAGAGTTTGTTTTGGGAGACCTGTGAGGAGACCATTGCAGTAATTAAGCTTACTAGTGATAAAGGCATGTATACGTTTTTGTAAGTCTTCGGTGGACATGAGCCCTCTAAGTCTTGCTACATTTTTAAGGTGATAATATGCCGATTTTGTAACTGATTTGATGTGACTGTCAAAATGTAAATCTGAATCCATGATAACCCCTAGATTTCTGGCTTTGATTGAGGTTTTCAGGGACAGAGAGTGAAGGTGTTGGGTTACTTTAAGCCTTTCCGTTTTAGAACCAAATACAATTATCTCTGTTTTGTCCTCATTTAGTTGAAGGAAATTTCGGCACATCCATTCCTTCACAGTGCTCAATGCACTGGCACAGCAGATCTATGGGCTGATAGTCATTTGGTGATAGCGATACATAGATTTGCATGTCATCAGCATAGCAATGATGGTCAATATTGTTATTTTGCATGATTTGCCCTAGTGGGAGCATGTAGATGTTGAATAAAGAGGGTCCGAAGATCGAACCTTGTGGGACTCCACATGTCACGTTGGTTGATTCTGATACAAAGTCGCCAATGGAAACAAAGTAGTTCCTATTTTGTAGGTAGGACCTGAACCAATTTAAGACAGTGCCTGAAAGCCCCACCCAGTTTTCTAACCTTTCCAGAAGTAATGTATGGTCTACAGCAGTGATCCTCACTATTTTTTTGACAAGAGCCACATTGGCATTGCAAAATCAAAAGGAGAGCCACTTTTATGACAACATGCTAAGTCACCTTTGCAAATGTGCATTTTTTCACATAAATTGGTGTTACGTCCCAGACTTAAGGGGATGAGGGGAGTAATACAATTATGTTATTCCCAGGACTGGTCAGCGAAAGAGAGGAAAAAGAGACATGTGCCTTGTTAAAAAACAGGAGTTTATTATATTAACAACACCGTCAGGTTGAACTCAAAACGCTGGCCTGCAAAAAGGTACCAGGATAGTCAGTCATGCAATCGGTTAACACAAAATACCGGCCTCCAAAAAAGAACCAGGAAACCAACAGAACAATGTTAAAAGATTCCCTGGCCACAGTCACCTTTCCACTGAAAGGGAGACATCAAGGCTTAAAACACACAGCTCACCCTTACCACTGCAAGGAAGTGACACACTGAACCAACCGAACTGCAGGCATCGGCCCACAGGCCGTAACAACAAAACAACAAAAAAGTAATAACAATGGATTTTCATTTAAGACCAGATTTAACTTAATACTGTGATGAGCGGAAGCTGGCATGCATGTCCTTGACTTTCTTCATGTTGTATTTGTATTTGGTTGTTGCAATCACAGTGAGGCATTCAAGATGACCATGGGTCAGTCGGTTTCTCTGTTTTCCCTTGATAGTGTTCATGGTCGAAAATGTTGACTCACAGGTGTATGTGCTCATGAAGAAAGACATCACTTTCTGTGCAAGTGGTTTCAAAGTGGGAAAGTCTGCTTCAGAAACCAAACTCCAGAAGTGGCCAACACCTGCTCTGAGTTCAACTTGGAGAATGTTGTTTGTTTGCAGCTCAATTATTTCACTCTCCAGAGCAGCACGATCACCAGGGCAGAGCTGTGTGATGTTTGACGTGAGGGAGGACACATCCACATGGAAGGGGTTTTCAATAAAATTGAAAATCTCCTTATATTCAGTCACATCACTGAACCTGGATTCAAACTCACCCTTCAGCTCCTCCAAAACTTCAACAAATCTGCTGTAGCTGAAATGCTGCTGCAGAGATGGGTCACTTCTGGTTGTTGCTCTGAGTTTAGGGAAGTGGATGAGTTCTCTGTCAGGTATCCACAGAGCAGTTATTTTGTTTTGGAATGCTCTGACTGCCCTCAGCATGTCACTTGGAAGCTTGTCTCTTCCTTGGAGCTGCAAGTTGAGAGTGTTCAGGTGACAGGTAATGTCAGTAAGGAGGGCCAGCTGTATGATCCAGTGTGGGTCTTTCAGCTCTGGCTCGTGTTTCCCCTTGCTGTCCAAGAAACTGTTGATTTCAGGAAGGAGGCTCAGAAATCGCTCCAGCACCCTTCCACGGGACAACCATCTTACTTCACTGTGCAACACTAAATCGCTGTACTCTGTGTCATAGTCCTGGATTAACTGTCTGAATTGTCTGTGGTTTAGTGCTCTTGAAACAATATAATTGACCACATGCACAACCCTTTGCATCACATTTTGGAATTCACTGTTTCTGAGCTTTGATACCAGTGCCTCCTGATGAATGATGCAATGGAAGCTGATGAAATTGGGAATGTCATCTCTTTTTTTCATGAGGCCAACAAGACCCTTCTCTTTGCCTCTCATGCTTGGAGCACCATCAGTACACACACTTGCAAGTTTGGACCAGCTGAGATTATTTTCCTCAAAAAATACTAAAAGTGCATTCAGAATATCCTCACCTCTTGTTTGGCCATGGAGTGGTAGTAAGCACAACATTTCCTCTTGAAAACAGTTTTCTTTTGGGAACCTCACCCAAGTGCACAGCTGAGCAACGTCAGTGACGTCTGTGCTTTCGTCCACTGCGATGCTGAAACACGATGCAGCGCGCAGATCAGCCAACAACTGGTCACGTATGTCCTTTCCGATGTCTTCCATCCGCCTCATTATTGTTGAATCTGACAGCTGTAACCCTTTTATTTGTTTAAGGATGGCGTCCTTGTTGTCAAAGTCTGTGAACAGTATTTCTGCTGAAGCCAAAAAACAGTCTTTCACTATTTCTGAGTCGGAGAAAGGTTTTTTAGCCCGCACCAGAATCCACGCTATCTCATAAGACGCCTCTGTTAAGCGCTCTGCAGTGGAGGTTGTGCGGTGGATTATATTTTGCTGCTCACACAGTGAAGCAGTGAGCTGTGCAGTTTTCTTAATTCTTAGTTCACTGCCAGGCGGGTAAATTTCATTGAATTTTGGATGCGCCGTTTTGAAATGGCGCTCCAGATTGCTTCGTTTGAAACCGGCACGGGTTTGTTTGCAAATCAAACATAGAGGGTTCATACCGTGCAAAACAAACAGGAATTCGTCCGTCCACTTCTCTTGAAATTTTCTGTGCTCATCTTGTATGCTTCTTATTTTTCGTTTTTTAATTACACCTGCCGTTTCTCTGCCCGTCCCCTCTCCGATGTCTTCCTGCTGATTTTTGTGCTCAGACTTATTTCCCTCATCCACTCCACTAGCAACACTGTCTGTCTGTTCGTCTGGTTTTTGAGTTCTTTTCTGTCCCTTTTTTATTAAAAACCGGTCCATTTCATATTTCAGCTGGCAAGCGGAGCGTGCGGAGCTAGCGGAGCTTACGTAGCCCGCCTTTAAATTTTGAGAGGTCACGTGTTGTAAACAATGCCACACGCTTGCGGGCTGCGTTGCCAGGTTTGACAGGTTGACAATTCCCCCTTTAGGGATCACCATTAAGGCTTAATACTTTTAATTTCTCCTTCATTATTTGGGTGAAGGGACAAGTATAATTCAGATGTTTGCGTTTTTGTAGTGCAATGTTGTACGTTTATGAAGCACATTTGAAAAAATGTATTGGCTGTGTTACCACATAGGAAGCTACCATGCGAGCCACCAATTATAGCTTGACGAGCCGCATGTGACTCGTGAGCCGTGCAATGAGTAACGCTGGTCTACAGTGTCGAATGCAGCACTGAGGTCAAGTAGCATTAGTATTGAGGTTTTGCCAGAGTCTGTGTTAAGACGGATGTCGTTTACAACTTTAATAAGGGCGGTCTCAGTGCTGTGCAGGGGTCGAAATCCTGATTGGAAGGTGTCATAGCAACCAGTTGATGCCAGGAAGTGATTTAGTTGCTGGAGGACAACTTTCTCAATGATTTTACTTATGAAGGGTAGATTTGATATTGGTCTGTAGTTGTTAATAATAGAGGCATCTAGGCTCCGCTTTTTTAAAAGGGGTTTAATAACTGCAGTTTTCAAAGCTTTTGGGAACTTGCCTGACTGGAGAGAGTTGTTAACTATCTGCAATATGTCTACTGCTAGGCAGTCGAAAACATTCTTAAAGAGGTTGGTAGGTATAGTATCAAGGCAACAGGTGGATGGCTTTAGTTGTGTCACAGTTTCCACAAGATTTTGAGAGTCTATAACATTAAAGCATGCCATCCTTGCCACGTAGTTTTTGCCTGAACAGGGTGGTAGTCCAACATTTTTGTTTGACGTGGAGATATTGATGGCGCGTCTGATACCTTCAATTTTATCAATATAAAAAGCTGCAAACTCATTGCATTTCTGTGTGGAATGGAGATCAGGTGGAATTTCTGTTGGGGGGTTGGTCAGTCTGTCAACAGTTGCAAATAGGGTTTTTGCATTATTAGTGTTGGTTTTAATGATATTGGAGAAAAATGTTTCTCTAGCATTTTTTAAGTCTAAATTGTAGGCACGGAGGCTCTCTTTATAGATATCATGGTGAATATGAAGTTTGGTTTTACGCCAGATGCGTTCAACCTTCCTGCATTCCTTTTTCTGTGCTGTTACAGAAGCAGCTTTTCTCCAGGGTGCCTTTTGCTTTCCAGAAATCGTTTTAACCTTATAAGGTGCAATGACATCTATGACTTTCAAAATTTTCAAATTAAAGTTTTCTACAAGATCATCAGCAGAACATGGGTTTAGAGGTGCTAGCAAGGAGATGGCCTTTTTAAAAAGTACATTAGAATCTTCATTGATATACCATTTTTTGACAGTGTTTGATTTTGTCTGTATGTCGGGAATAAAAGATATGTTAAAGAAAACACAAAAGTGGTCAGACAAGGAAGGATCAGTCACAGAGAGATCAGAAACATTGAGGCCCTTTGTGATAACCAGGTCTAGAGTGTGCCCCTTACAATGAGTAGCCTCTTTCACATGTTGAGACAGTTCAAATGTGTCAAAAATGGTAAAATGTTTTTTTGCACACTTGTCATTCAAATCATCAGTATGAAAATTGAAGTCACCAGTTATAACTAGACAGTCAAATTCTGTGGAGATGCTAGACAATAATTCTGTGAATTCATCGAAAAAATTTGCAGAATATGTGGGTGGCCTGTAAATAATTAATAGGAGAACTCTGGGGGAGCATTTCAATACAGCACTAAGGTATTCGAACGATGGATAATCACCAAATAACATCTGTTTCCCCTGAAATACATTTTTAAATATAGCAGCAACCCCTCCACCTCTTTTTCCAGATCTACATGCATCAAAAAAGTTATAGTCGGGAGGAGCTGTCTCTATCAGAACGGTTGTTATTTTGTTCCAGCCATGTTTCAGTTAAAAACATAAAATCCAGTTTGGAAGTGTTAATAAAATCATTAACTAAAAATGATTTGTTATTAAGAGACCTCACATTAAGTAGAGCCATCCTGATGGTGCTGTTGATAGGATTTAAGGTTGTTTTTGGTTTGGAGGCAATAGATATGAGATTTGTGAGGTTAGCAGTGTGTCTAAGTTTCCCTTTGTTTACTCTCTTAGTGGTTACAGCATGAATGCGAAAGTTGCCCTGCTTTGACGTAGGCAACCTTGGGTTCAGCAGATTATGTGAAACTTCCTTTATACTGTGTCTACGGCTGAACCCTTTTTTGTCTCAGTAATACTCAGGACTACTATCAGTACGGGCGCGGGGGTGGGGCGCCATCCTCCTGGGTGTTAGCAGCCTGCGGCCATGACGTGGCGATGCTATCATTGACACAGATGCAAGTTTGATGCCAGCATATTCCAGTTTCTTAAATTCGGCTGGAAAATCGCAAAGGGAGACATCGGAGCTGGAGTTGTTGTTGTGGCTATGGGAGAGATGAGGCTGGAGGTCATCGTCGATGGGGGAATGCAGAGGAGGGGGGTGGCCGTTCCTCGCCAAGCCAGCATCAGCGATGGGGGAGGGCACAGTGTTGATTGCGTCGGGCGGGCTGTTGTCTCTCTTCAAGGTCTGTTGGCTGTCTGCTATCTGTGTGTCAGATAGTGGCAGAGTAGTTGTGTGGGGGAGGCTGTAGTCTCGCTTCTTCTCAACCTGTGCTCTGATTGTGGCCTGTGCGTCAGATCATGGCAAGATTGTGGCCTGTGCGTAAAGCGAGAAGAGAAGATTGTCCCTCAACAGTTTTGAGCCTAACCTGTTTGGGTGTAGGCCATCTGCTCTGAAAAGATATTTGCGCCCCCAGAATAAGTTGAAATTGTCAATAAAGTCCCTTCCTCTTTCATTGCAGACTCTGGAAAGCCATGTATTCAGTGCAAGTAGACGACTGAATCTGTTTATTCCCCTGTCAACTGTTGGTATGGGTCCACTGATGGAAGACTTGATGTGTATTTTGTCCAGTGTATCCAATAGATCAGTGTAATCCCTCTTCAGAAGTTCTGACTGTTCTCTTTGAATATCATTAAATCCTGAATGCACAATGATCTGTGAGATTTATATTAGAACATACATAAACATATGTAAACATACATAAACTATGTTTACAGTATGATAAAAAAGACATATCTAACTAAAACTGATACATCTAATATAAATCTAACATCTAATATAAATCTAACTAAAACTGATACATCTAATATAAATCTAATATAAATCTAACTAAAACTGACACATCTAATATAAATCTAACTAAAACTGAGTTAAAGTGCAGTTGAATGACTTGAAAAAACATGAAACCAAAATTAGTCATTAGAAAAATAAATAAATATTTAATATAATAATATAAATAAATAGATAAATAAATAGATGGTTCGTAGGGAATTGCACATTTCCCCAGTAGATGCCACATGTTATGTGCGTGTGCGTGATAGTACGAGGTCAGGTGTTGGCAAGCGTTCAACGCCTGTATGGCCCTGGGGTAGAAACTAGATATAAGTTTGACCGTGCAGCCATAGTCCTGAACCACTTCCCTGAGCGCAGCAGCACAAAGTGTTCGTTACCCGGGTGGGTTGGATCCCTGGAGATCTTGGTAGCCTTCTTGAGGCAGCGGGTGTTGTACTGTTCCTCCAGAGAGGGGAGAGGGCAGCCGATGATCTTCTGGGCCGAGTTAACGACCCGCTGTAGTGCCTTCCTCTCTGCCGCTGTGTAACTGGAGAACCACACATACAGTAGGTGATGATGCCCTCAACTGAACAGCGGTAGAAGGTCACAAGCAACTCCTCCCTAAGGTGGTAGTTCCTGAGGACTCTCAGGAAATAGAGTCACGGTTGTGCCTTCTTAATGATGGCTGTGGTGTTGGTCCTCCAGGACAGGTCCTCCTGGATGTGCACCCCCAGGAAGCAGAATGCTGCGACCCCCTCCACGCAGCCACCGTCGATGAGCAGGGGCTGGATCGCGGTCTTCTTCCTCCTGAAGTCGATGGTGACCTCCCGGGTTTTGAGCTGGTTCAGTAGCAGGTTATTAGCCTTGCACTGCTTGCTCAGCTGCTACACCTCGTCCCGGAATGCAGTCTCGTCTCCCCCCAAGATGCGGCCCACCACGGTGGAGTTGTCCGCATACTTTATGATGTCATTGCTGGGGTGAACGGGGATGAAGTCGTGAGTATAGAGGGAGTAGAGCAGGGGGCTCAACACGCAGCCCTGAGGGGACCCGGTGCTGAGTCTGAGGGCTGTGGAGGTGTGGGAGCCTACCCGCACCCTCTGGGGGCGGTCAGACAGGAAGTCCTTAATCCAGGTGCAGATGTCGAGTGGTAGTCCCAGGTCTGTCAGTTTAAACACCAGCCTGTCCGGAAGTATGGTAGTTGAACGCCGAGCTGAAATCCACGAAGAGCATTCTGACGTAGCTACTCCTCTCCTCCAGGTGGGACAGGGGGGAGTGGAGAGCCGTCGCGATGGCGTCTTCTGCGGACCTGTTGGCTCGGTAGGCAAACTGGTGTGGGTCTAGTCTGGGCGGCATGGATGAGATGATGCGACTACGGACTAGCTTCTCAAAGCACTTCATGTCACCGGGCGGTGGTCGTTGAGGCAGCTCACAGTGCCTTTCTTTGGGACCGGGATGATTGTAGAGGTTTTCAGGCAGGGTGGGACGATGGCCTGGGACAGGGACCGATTAAAGATCTGGGAGAGGACCCCGGTCAGCTGGTCAGCACCTCAGCACCCGTCCTGGGACCCCATCCGGCCCTGCTGCTTTTCTGGGGTTCACCGCCTTCAGCGTGCGTCTCACCTCGTGTTCTGTGAGGGTGAGGCTGGTGGGGGCAAGTAGGTGTGGGGGTTGTGATGTGGCTTCCCCTCCCCGGCCCCATCTCGAACCGTGCGTAGGAGTTCAGCTCTTCCGCAAGCTGTGGGTTATCCCCGTCGGCTTAGAGCCTGTTGGCTCTGAAGTGGGTCATGTGCTGGACCCCCTGCCACACCCGCCTCGAGTCGTTGCTCTGGAAGCAGTCTATAGTCTAGTATATAAATAGAGGTGTCAAGTGTCAAAATTGTAAGATATCTACCTTTATTTGTTTCTCATAGTAAGACAGCGCTACCAACTGATAACGACCAACTGATAATTATTTCAGTTGGAAATGTTATCTTTCACTTACGCTGTGTTCCATGGCTTTACTTACTTTAACCAAGTATTATCCACATTGAATATTTTACTTGCACAACAATCTTTCTTTTTGCACCAAGATGATATTATCGTCCTTGCAGTTGTACTCTGCACAAATTAGTTGGAAAATAAACCCTGCAACACAGCCTTTAAATGATATCGAAATTCCGTTAGGATATTATTGAAGATACAAGTGTGTAGATTTGTTTAACGGTTTGAATGATGGTAAACGGTTGAAATTTGACCGAGTTACGATGTCTTAGTAATTTTTGTGAAAGAATGGGCAGACGGCTTCAATGGGACCAACGGTAGAATATGACGGTTTGAAACTAAAACTTTGATTCTGAAGAAAGTTTAAATGATATCGAAATCCCGTTTGGATATTGTAACCGAGCGTTTTATTGTTGTGTCTATTTGGGCAATATATAAAAGAAGACTCAAACAACTCCACTCACTGAGCGGGGCGATCCTATTTATTATTTTCGCGCTCCCAACACACAGTCAAAACAGCGACCCACACGCAGACACTTCCGTTCTGCTCCTTCAAAATAAGAGTCCCTAACAGGAACTCGGTTACAATATTATTGAAGATACAATTGTGTAGGTTTGTTAATGGCCCACTATGCAACTTTTTTAGCCAAAATTACATTAAGTATGCAGGTTGAGAGTTATGCTGATGGTTCTGCATCCATTTCTGGGTCGATTGGTGGGTGTGTCATTTACCCATGTCGCCTCTCCAGTGAAAAAGCGCATATCCAACTTGATCTGTTCGGACCGAGACAATCCGGATGAGACGCCGCGGAAGTATCCTCGAAAATGTAGTCAGATTGTAGTTTCGAAAATGCTTTACGGCACAGACACACACCCAAACATGGCACCGGCTAGATATAAACAGCCAGTTGCGAGGCAATTGTTGCATTCATCATGGATCAATCGACTGATAAGGGACCCAAGAGGCGACCGTCGGTGGAACAAAAGAAGAATGGACCAGAAAAGAGATCAGACACGAGTGAAAGGGGAACTATGCAACTTTTTTGGCTTGATTTACCTTAATATGACAGGCTAAGAGTCATTGCGATGGTTCTATTATGCATTTTTGTTCGATTGTTCATTGTTTCGACTCACCCTTGCGCATCTTGGCGGAGAAAAGGAATATGTTTCTGCCGGCGACCCGCCGCCCTCTCTCGCGGGAGTCTCGGGTCTCGCGAAGTAACGAATTGCTTTACGACACAGACCCCCAAACACAGAACCGGCTCGATATAAACACAAGTCACTAAGGGATTGTTATATTCATCATAGATCAGCCGACTAAAAAGAGACAGAGAAACCCAATGTCGGAGGAACAGAAGAAGAGAAAAGGGAGACTGACCGACAGAGAGGCCAGACACGAGTAAACGTTGGGCAAGCTTTTCAGGAATAGCGTGAACTGAAAGAAAAAGAAGACTGCAAATCAGACGCCGATTCGGCCGTGTTGCTTTTGAAATTGAAAGTACCCTTGGGTGGCCTTTGTCTTCGTGGTATTCTTGATGTTGATAGTCTCTGTACAAATGTGTTGGCTCAACCATTTTGTTGTGAGCCCTGTAAAAATTGTTTTCTCGACCGTTTTGTTGTGAGCCCTGTATGTTTCTAGCTTGCTTGGTTGCAACCATATAAACACCTTTGTTTCCATGGGTGTTTTGCTGTTCGTCTGTCTCGTCCCCCAGATACAGACTGAATCCCCGAATCCAGGTTCTTGTTTATTTAGATTATTATGTTGGCCAAACCTCTTACACTGATTGTTCTGTTCAACCTAAGATAAAACAATTATAATCTAGGATATAAATTCTCCCCGTCAACTATAAAAAAGGATGGATTTATGTTTATTGCAATACAAATACACCATTTTAAAAATGTATAACCTTGCCTACACTTTATGAACATCTACTTCGGACATGGCTCCACGCATTTGAAAACAAATGCACATGGCTCGCGTAGAAGTGCATGGGGAAGGGTCGTCAACGAGTTGTTACGACAGTGTTGTGAAATATCTACTACGAAGCTGTAGGGGGCGCTGTGTAGAGAAATGTGCGTGCCAAAACCAAGAAAACAGCGAAGAAATGCCCGAATTTGCATAGTGGGCCTTTAAATGGTTTGAACGAAGATAAACGGTTGAAAATGTATTTAGTTACATCTTAAACAGTTTGAGGTACCAGAGAACGGCTCTGCCGTCCTCCCATTGAATCCCATGTTAAAAAAAAGATAATATTTTAAAAGTAGAATATCTTAAAAAGAATAAAATATTTTAAAATCTGAAAAGAAGCGCGCAATTCCAAGCTATTCTGAATATTTAAAAACTTAAATGGAGTCTCTGGTGAAAAATTGAGGAAGGAGATATGTCCCAAAGTTTGTAGAGAATAATAAAGAAAGAAAAGAATAAAACTTATGAAGAACAATAGTTGAGCGCTGCATGCAGCACTCACCTAATGAGGCAAGAAGAGAGAGGAAGACCTTATAGACCAGGGGTATTCAATTCAAATTGAAAGAGGTCCAGTTACTAAAATTTCCTCCCAGCAAAGGTCTGAATCTTATATTGTCTCTCGAAATAGTGTACCCTGATGTAAATAAAAAACAACGTACGTACATTTCTACATAGTTTATTGTCAAACTTCAAGTGTTTTCAAAGTAATATACTTTTATCAATAACAGACAACAGAGACTGAATTCCTTCTGAATAAAATATAGTTCAAGTAAGCCTGAAAACATTCAGAATCTTTTGAAAGTGCAAACACAGCATTGGGCAGCCTGAACTCAGGGCCTATATTTCAAGTAACGCAAAACATTCAGAATCTTTTGAAAGTGCAAACAGCTTTGGGCAGCCTGAACTCAGGGCCTATATTTCAAGTAACGCAAAAAATTCAGAATCTTTTGAATAAAATAAAAGTGCATCTTTAATAAAAACAATTAACAAAAGACCTTTGAGCTGCCCACCCCCTTTTTTTTTACATGTATTAACTACATTTCAAATAAAATAACACGGGGACCTTAGGCTAAAGCCGACATTTGTAGTAAAATAAAACAGGGCAGAATGAATAAAAGAAAAGTGCAGAGCTTTGAGCAGCTCCCTTTCTCCTCTCTCTTTTTCTCCTCACCTTCCTCCCTTTCCAAATTCCTTTCCTAGTGAGAGAAATGGGCATGTAACTGTCCTGCCAGCAGTTTGAATCTTGGCTTGAATGGGGTAAGTGCCATTCTCATGCTCATGTGAAGATGCTCATTGGTGAGCCTGGAACGGTACTTTGTTTTAATAATGTTCATCGTAGAGAAAGCTGTCTCACAGCTGTAGGTTGATCCAAACATGGTTAAGGTGTGAAGTGCTATTTTGGTTAGACAAGGGAACATCGTTCCAGGCACAATCTGTAACCAGGAAGTGGCAGAGTCAATTGCTTCAAAATGCTCTCTCAGAGCAATATCTGCTTGCAGATCAGTGAGCTCTAACTGTAAAGATCCAGGATGTGCCCACTTGAAGGTCTGTTGAACCTCCTTTGAAAATCCTCTGATTTCTCTGATAAGGAATGGATTCTCAATCAGCAGGAGGAGCTGGTGTCCAAGTTTGAAGCTGTCAAATCGTTGACTAAAGTTTCCAATCAGCTTGTCTATGAAGCCGACGTAAGGAGAAATGTCTCCCTCACCCTGAATTTGTTCCCGCATTTGTGGGAAGTGCTCACACTCTCCTTGGAGATCTTCTGTGAAAATGTTCAGCTTCATCTGGAAGGAGCAGACATTTTTCATCAAATCACAGACAGAATTTTTCTGACCCTGCAGCTTTAAATTGAGCTCATTAAGGTGTCCTGTGATGTCCACCAAAAAAGCCACCACATCCATCTTGTGCTTATCTTGCAAAAAGTTTGCAAACTGTGTTGCTTTTTGACTCTTGAGCTGCTGTAAGAAAGCAGCTATTTCCTTTCGGATGGACCAGAAGCGTCCCAGTGCATTCCCTTTGCTCAGCCATCTTTGTTGTGGAGCAGTAGGTCATTTGCATCTGCCTCCGTTTCTTTCAGAAATTCTCTTAGCAGTCGATGCTGAATGGATGAGGATGCCCTGAGGAAGTTGATGAGTTTCATCGTGGTATTCATTATTTCAGCAAACCCTTCACACAGAATAGCACAGAGAACAGTCTGGTGGATGATACAGTGGTAGGCTATGAGATCAGGGTTGTCTTGTTTCATCCGTGCCACAGCCCCCTTCTCTCTCCCAACCATGGCAGGTGCACCATCTGTGGTGACTGAGACTACTTGCTTCAGATTAATCTTTCTTTTTGTGAGCATCTCCTTTATCACCTCATATATATCCTCTCCTCTTGTGTTTGTCTCAAGTGGCATTAAACCCAACAGGTCTTCACACATCTCTTTCTTCTCTTTGTGAAGAAATCTCACATACACCAAAAGCTGGGCATTATCCGTTACGTCTGTGGATTCATCAATGGCTAAGGATATGCATAGTGCGTTCTGAACAGCTGCATCAAGCTGTGCCAGTACATCCTCTGCTAATAGTTCAGATTTTCTGGTTGTTGTTGTAGCTGAAAATGGTATTTGCTTGATTTTTCCACACATGTCGTCTTTTTGTTGACCGTCAAGTAAAGTCTCTGCTGCCACATTTAAGCACTCCTTCACAACTGTGCCATCGCTGAATGCTTTCTTGTGTTGAGCCAAAATCCACGCAATCTTTAATGAACACTCATTTGCACGTTGCTGGCCTGTAAATGTATGCGTGAGGACACGGGTAGACCTGTCATACTGTGCTTTCAGTTCGATCATTTTACTTGCCCTCACTGCGGACTTCGGTGGGTACCTTTCCTCAAACGACCCGTGTTTGGTCTCATAGTGACCCTTAACGTTGCCACTTTTTATTAACGCCACAGTTTCGCAGCATATGAGACACAGCAAGAACTGGCTGCAGGCAGAATGAACGTGTATTTTTCTGTCCATTCATCTTTAATAGTTCGGTTTTCAGCATCTACTTTTCTCACTTTTGAGCAAGCCATCTCTCATCTCCTCACTCTCACTCGAGTCTAGCGCGTGCGGGAAGGTAAACAATCGATTTGATTGGCTTGGCTATTGATGACGCACCTGTCGTATTAACTAGATTAGCTGCGCATGCACTTTTTTTTATTTAATATTAGAATTTTAACGGGTCCGGGCAGAACCGTCACTGGGTCCGGACCCGGACCCCGGTCCGCCATTTGGTGATGCCTGTTATAGACCTTCAGACTGAGAGAGAGGATGGACAGAAAGGGTGAATGACCTTATAGACCAGGGGTGGCCAACCTGCGGCTCGCGAGCCGCATGCGGCTCTTTGCCTAGTTGCCTAGTTTTCTCTTCTCTTTTTGTATGTGTGTGCATGTTTGCAAACGTTTTAATTGATGACGCAAAATAACGTTCACAAACGTTTGGTGTGGATGCAACATAAAACGGCCTGCTCAGCTTGGAGGAGCTCCTTCCCATGAGTAAACAATTTGCGTCAAGTAGGATACGCTCCAAAAATGGCAGGTAAAAAATGCACAGCAAAAAGAAAATATGAAGAGGAACACAGGACGTATTTGACAGAGTGGGAGAGTTTACATTTTTTTGTTGAACGTAATGGGAAGCCATTCTGCCTTATATGCCAGGTGTCATTAGCGCAATTCAAGGCTTCAAATCTTCAGCGCCACTTCAGCTCACTCCATGCTAACGTCGACCAGGAATTTCGGAAAGGGACTGAACTTCGCAAGCACAAGTTAATCGCTTTGAAAAGGCAGGCAGAAAAGCAGACACAGATGTTCCAAAACTCTACGATGCACTCAGAGACCCTAATGCTGGCATCTTATCAACTGGCTTGGAACATTGCACAAGCTAAAAAGCCATACAATGAAAAGCCATACAATAAAATGCCTCAGTGACGTTGTTAAAATCTTGTCTCCTGAAAACGACAACCTAAAACGAATGGTGTCAGACGTCCAACTGTCCCGCCACACTGTTGAACGCAGAATATCGGACATTAACACGGCTATTGAATCGCAGTTGCACTCCGATCTTCAAGAATGCGAATATTTTAGTGTCGCATTGGACGAGTCTTGCGACATTCAGGACAAGCCACAGTTGGCAATATTTGCACGGTCGGTATCAAGTGAGTGTCATATCAGAGAAGAACTCCTTGACATTGTGCCATTGAAGGACCGAACCCGTGGAATAGATGTAAAAGAAGCGATGGTGGCTGCATTTGCGAAAGCAAGTCTCCCAATACCAAAACTGACTGCAATGGCTACGGATGGAGCACCTGCCATGATCGGCTCTTTGAAAGGGCCTGAACAAAGCTACTCCACCCCATTACGTTAGCACCCAAGTATCTAGAGAAGTTAAGAAAGGTGGTGGAGTAGCCCTGATATCTAATTCTAAGCTTAATTTAAAGCCAAAGAATAGATATATTTTCAGATCCTTTGAGGTGCTAGCGCTCTGCACCTCAGCTCCCCGAGAAGCGAAACGAGTTCCAGACTCTTTCGTTATAGCTGTAGTATACCGTCCCCCAGGACCGTATTCAGTTTTTGTTGATAAGTTTTCTGACTTTGCAGCTGATCTGACTACATACTCAGACAATATTTTTCTTATTGGGGATTTCAACATTCATGTGAATAACCCGTCTGATGCCCTTGCAAGGGCTTTTCTGTCCATTACAGATACGCTTGGCTTCAAAGAGCTCATCCAGCACCCAACCCACATCGGTGGAAACACGCTGGATCTCGTTCTGACCCGCGGTGTAGACATTTCACAGCTAGTGGTCTCCTCCTACACCTCAGCTTTATCAGACCACATTTGCTCACTTTCCAGGTGGTGGTATCCTGCCCCTGCTACGATCAGCAAGCTACTTTCAGCTGTCGCCGCATCACACCTGCAACCATTACAGCTATGGCAGATAAGTTATCTGGTTCACTTGCACCTCTTTGTAACTAAAGTGGTTCTGTGGAGTGCCTTACTGATGACCTCAACATTGCCTTGTCTGTTGCCATTGATTCAGTTGCTCCGAACGTAACTAAAAAACGAACATTGAAAAAACCAGCCCCCTGGTTTAATGCAGAAACGCACATTCTGAAGCGAAACTGCAGGATCCTTGAACGCAAATGGCGCTCGACTAAACTTGAGGTCTTTCATCTTGCATGGCATAACAGTCTGCTCACCTATAAGGGTGCGCTGACTATTGCCAGGAACGCCTACTTTTCCAGTATTATCAACTTGAATAGAGAAACAAGTTTCTTTTTGACACGGTGAGGAGTCTCACTCTGAAACAGACTCAGACCGTAGGCTCCTCGATCGTGGCAGGTGAATTCATGGATTTCTTTGAGAATAAGATTCAATCAATTAGAGAGGAAATTGATGCTTGTCCTACACATCCTGTGGGGCAGGATGGGGTCCTGCCAAGTAGGATGGTGAACTCTGACGCAACTCTCGTGGAGTTCAAGGCAATTCCTTTGGTGGAACTAGAAAGGGTGACAAAGGCATCAAAGCCAACAACTTGTATGTTGGATCCTCTCCCGTCCAGGGTTCTGAAGGAACTTCTTCCAACGGTGGGGCCTGCAATCCTCTCGCTTATGAATCTCTCGTTTTCAACAGGAATTGTTCCCTCCAATTTCAAGGCTGCGGTGTTAAAACCGCTACTCAAAAAGCCTGGCCTAGATCCTGAATTAGTCAGGAACTATCGGCCTATATCGAATCTGCCCTTCCTGTCCAAGGTACAGGAAAGGATTGTAGCAAAGCAAATCGTTGATTATCTGACGAGGAACAATCTCTTCGAACCTTTCCAGTCGGGGTTCAGGAATTTCCACTCAACTGAAACTGCTATTACAAGAGTTGTAAATGACATCCTTCTTGCTTTGGATAAAAATACAAGCTCAATGCTTGTGCTGCTGGACCTGAGCGCTGCGTTCGACACGATCGACCACAGCACTCTTCTTCACCGTCTAGAGCACTATGTTGGTTTCGGGGGTACGGCTCTTGGTTGGCTTGAATCGTACCTCACATATAGAACCCAATTTGTGCTTCATGAGGGTTCAGAATCAAAGCACTGTAAATTACGCTTTGGCGTACCACAAGGGTCGGTCCTTGGTCCATTACTTTTTGCAATTTACATGCTTCCCCTGGGTGATGTTATCCGCAGCTTCGGAATTAGTTGCCATTGCTATGCGGATGACACCCAGCTCTACATTCCTGTAGATTCCGGGGACTCGGCCCAGATTCAAAGGGTCGAGTCCTGTCTGGCTGCTGTGAAGGGCTGGATATCACAAAACTTCCTACAGCTTAACATTGGGAAGACAGAGCTGATAATTATCGGCTCGAAGCAGGACCGGGAAGAGTTTGAGGATGTCTCTCTGTGGTTGGATGGCCTTGCCATCCCACAGAGTGCGTCCGTCAAAAATCTTGGTGTCCTGTTTGACCCTCAACTATGCTTTGACCAACATATAAGAAGTATAACTAGAATTGCCTTTTTCCATCTGAGAAACATTGCAAGAATCAGACCAATGTTATCTGCAGCGGATGCAGAGACACTGATTCATGCATTTGTTTCGTCAAGACTGGACTATTGCAATGCACTGTTCTCGGGATTACCGAACTCTACCACAAAAAGTCTGCAGCTGGTACACAATGCGGCAGCTAGACTGCTGACCAGAACGAGAAAGTTTGATCATATCACACCTATTCTCGCCTCTCTACACTGGCTACCAATAACTTTCAGATCAGACTTTAAGTTGCTATTGCTAACCTATAAAGCCTTGCATGGATTATCTCCATCCTACCTGAAGGACCTGATCATTCCTTATAGTCCTTCTCGGTCCCTCCGGTCTTCGGGAGCCGGCATTCTTTCATTGCCGAAGGTTAAAAAGAAATCGACAAACACAGAGTGTTTGTCTATCGAGCCCCCTTCCTATGGAATAGGCTGCCATCAGCGATCAGGGAAGCTGACTCTGTGGAGCTATTCAAAGGAAAGTTCAAAACGCACCTCTACAATCTTGCATTTGGAATGTGAAAACGACAGATGCGAAGGGATGACCACTCTGTTTGCTTGTGTTTTTCTTATTACATTATACATTCCCACAATGTACTTTTCCGTTCTAATTCACTATTCTGTCTGTTCTAGCGTGTTGCGGGTACTGGACTGGATGCCTGGACTCTCCTCATGGATAACCGGCCAGAACCCCATCACCATTTTAATATGATGTGCATGTATTTACCTGTATGTCAATTGTGGCACCTATTGCACTCCTGACCATCCCTGGAAGAAGGGATCCCCTACACTGCGTTTCTTCTCAAGATTTCTTCCTTGCTGATTCAAGGGAGTTTTTCTTGCCCGTGTGGGGGCATGGGTGGGGTCGGGTGTCACAAATATTTGGCCTGTTAAGCCCTTTGAGACTGTAATGGTGATTAAGGGCTATACAAATAAAATTGAATTGAATTGAATTGTGGGGCTGTGCAAAGCTGACCACACATTTCCAGAGTTTTGGAATTTCCATTGTATAATCCACAGGGAGCAACTCATCTCTAAATCACTGAATTTAGACAACGTCATGAGGCCTGTGATGGAAATCGTCAACTACATCTGCACACATAGCTTAACCACAGGCAATTCAAGAATCTCATCGCTGAGCTGGACCAAGGGCTTCCAGGTGACCTGCAGCTGCACTGCACTGTGAGGTGGCTGTCAAAAGGCAAGGTACTTTCTCGCTTCTTTGAGCTTTTGGATGCCGTGAAACTGAGAAGGACAAGGACTATCCCGAGCTCTCGGACCCCAAGTGGATTATGGATCTGGCCTTTCTCGTCGACATGCTGTGTCACTTGTACATACTGAACCTGACCCTGCAGGGTAAGTTACACATGCTGCCTGACCTGGTGCAAAGTGTGTTTGCATTTGTCAACAAACTGAAGCTGTTCGAGACGCAAATTCAAAGGGGAGATTTAACGCATTTTCCCGCTCTGCTAAAAGCCAACGGGCAAGACACCTGCTGCGCCGCCCTGAAAGAGCAAAAAGCCAGATATGCAACACTGGTTGAAAACCTGCACGAAGGCTTTGTGACCCGGTTCTGTGATCTACAACTGAAAAGGCCAAAGATTGAGTTCTGGAAAAGTGTGCCATTGGAAAAATATCCCAATGTCAAACGGGCTGCGCTCAAGATAATGTCAATGTTTGGGTCAACATACGTCTGCGAGTCTGTGTTCTCTACCCTTAAACACGTGAAATCAAAGCATCACTCTGTTCTGACTGACACGCATGTGAGAGAATTGCTTCGAGTGGCAACAACGGAATACAAGCCAGATTTGAAGAGAATTGTTCAAGGCAAGGAATGCCAGAAGTCCCACTAAGCAACATGCAAAGTAAGAGAAAAACACTATTTTAAATGTTTATATTTTTGTTTTTGGACTTGGTTGAACTAAGAGTTTGTGTGTGAGACAGTGCACACAATGTTTTCTGTGGAAAATTGTTTAAAATTGTTCAAAGCAAGGAATGCCAGAAGTCCCACTAAGTAACATGTATAATAGAGAAAAATGCTATTGGAAATTGTTATATATTTTTTTGTGGACTTGGTTGAACTGAGAGTTTGTGTGTGAGGCAGTGCACACAATGTGGTCTTGGTACTGTAGGAGTCCATTTCTGTCATTATGTTGGTTGTGTGACATTTACAGTAAATCTGGCTGAGCAGAGATCTGTGTCTGTGTCTTTGTGTGTGTGTGTGTGTGTGTGTGTGTGTGTGTGTGTGTGTGTGTGTGTGTGTGTGTGTGTGTGTGTGTGTGTGTGTGTGTGTGTGTGTGTGTGTGTGTGTGTGTGTGTGTGTGTGTGTTAGGAAGGGATGGGGGGATGTTCATGTGTACCCGTGTGTATGATGTGGCTCTTTGCAGTAACACAGTAAAAAATGTGGCTCTTAGTCTCTGACTGGTTGGCCAGCCCCGTTATAGACATTCACAATGAGAGAGAGGATGGACAGAAAGGGAGAAGGACCTTAAAGACATTCATACTCAGAGAGAGGATGGACAGAAAGTGGGAAAGACCTTGTAGACCTTCACACTCAGAGGGAGGATGGAAAGAAAGGGAAAATACCTTATAGACCTCACACTGAGAGAGAAGCAGTTTTTATTCCAGTCATGTCACCATGTCACACACACACACACACACACACACACACACACACACACACACACACACACACACACACACACACACACACACACACACACACACACACACCACTTCACATACACACCATACTAGTACTATAGACACTTAGAACAAAGTAGCACAACTTGAAGTTTTTGTTACTATACCTTAAACACATGTAACCATACCTTAAACAGAAGCGCTGCTTTGAACTTTACTTGCAATTGTGTAACACTTGCACCTGCACACTATTTCATACATAATACATTCAAAAATTAAATCTCATTGTACCATTGGGAAAACACATCTATTCAAAATACAAATCACTTCCTCACAAAATTGAACATCAATCAGCCAGCTACAAAAAGGCCAAAGGTCAATTGTGCACGTCCCGGGGCAGCACGGGGGGAAATATATCAATGTTTGCCTCCATAAGCCTTTGAGGGTAACTGCACCATCATGCAAGAATAGGTCCCTACAATACCCAACCAATCATCACATTTCTAGATGCACTTCATGATGCAACTGAACAGGACAGATCAGAGCAGCCCAGGTTTGTTGTTGTCTGGGATAATGTTAGTTTCCATCGGGCTGTTTTGGTCTGGAACTGGTACACCAACCATAAACAAATTGAAGTTGTATACTCGCCATTTCTAAACCCTATAGAAGTTGTTTTTTCGGCTACTGGATGGCCTGTTTATGACCGCCAACCACATGCCTGCATGCCTCTTCTGCAGGAAATGGAACAGGCCTACGGAGACATTGAGGTAAGGTCAATCCATTGATGGATTTGGCACAGAAGGCGAGGATCCATTAGCCCACCCACGCACAATTGCAGTGTTTTTCTGTGTTTACAGTACAGTTGTGTATTTTTGGTTTATTTTTGGTTTATTTTTGCTTAAACTGAATTTACTGCACTGTAAAGTACTGTACTATAATGTACAGTATTTTTTTTGGTTGTTGTGAAAACGTGCCTTCTGTGGAACTGAATAAAAACAGTGAATATGGAAGACTGCAGTACTCTATATAAAGTAGACTAGTGTGTTGCTGCTGATCTGAAAGTGTATTCATATGATACAAGTGTGCATCATTTTGTCATCAGAGTGACATTTTGACAAAGGATTGTTAGGTTTCGATAGAAGAGTTTCAATTTGACATAGATGTGAATGGTATATTTCTCAGTGTTGTGTCTCGTTTGCTTGTGTGTTGAGTTTTGCACAATGAGCCAAGTCATGCAAAATGTGTTTAAGCAATTGAAAAAAACTGTAAAATGTCTGCATGTAATACTACGTGTCCATTATGGTTCCCATTGCCCCCTGAACCATCCCTGGTAGGAGGGATCCCTCACTCTGCGTTTCAGGGGTCGCTGTGTTAATTATAATACTGCTTCAAACTGGTGTTTCTAGGAAGATGGCTGGCTATAAATTCGAACAGTATTCCTTTAGGTCATCGTCGCCATGTGTTGAGCGGAGGTGATCACGTTGAGTTATACCCTCTTCATCATGGAGGGTTCACCATATAGTTTTGCAACCATTATGAATGCTGTGGCAACCCAGTCGCCAAGAAAAAGCGTTGACAGTGTACGCTTCCATGAATCTAATTATCTAATTAGCCTTTGTTTGTCAACACTAAAAGGCTCATAGGCTTGCTGCCGCAGGGTGCATATGCCTGCATATAGCACGCATATGCACCCTGCGGCAGCTAGCTTATTAGCATAACAAAACATCAAAGACACTCACTGCATCTATGACTATCTATCAAACCGCTGACATATAAAGTAGGATGTCAGCAAATGTAAATTAGTCCACAGTTTGTGTTAAGTGTGGACCGAGTGGAGAACAAGTGTGTGTACTGTTTCAACACTGAGACGTCCCTGAAAGGGTGTGTGTGTCGTTGTTTCCTGACAGTGTGTGGGGTAAGACAAGGAGGAATCATCAAATGAGACCTGAGATTTGCATCGCTCCCAGCACATTCACAAGTGGTTTTCTGTGTGTTTGTGTGTGTGTGTGCAGGAGGTTGTGTTTGTGCCTGTCTGCGTGACTATTTTTATGTGCATGTGTGTGTGTGTGTGAGTGTGTGTGTGTGTGCGTGTGTGTGTGTGCGTGTCTGTGTGTTTTTCCATGCCATTGTGCGTGCATGTGTGTGTACAGCCTCCATAACTCTTGTTACTTCATCTGTACATGGTTGGTCGCCGCCTCTAAGTGCAGATGAAAGTTTGAAACACATTTGACGATAATCTAAGACCAAGAAATAAAAAAAATCATAAAAAGTAATTCCATGAAATAGGTCAGCATGCTCTCCTCTCCTCTGAATACTTCCCTTCCTCAGGGCAGGGACAAAGAACTCTAAAATATAATATATATCCATGAAAGTATCATTTTCATATTCTTGACAGTATTGAATGACCTTCTCTCCTTTGATGGTGTGGATCAGTTGTGACTCCATCATTACTGAACCCTGGGACGTGTTGGGATGTGCGGTGCAATCCTTGACCTCATCATTAAGTTGTTTGGACATTGAAAGTAAAAATTGGTTAAAGAATGCCTGGATAGTGAGATTCAGGAGAATGAACGCAAAGATATATGAGGTTTATTATGCAGTTATAGTAATTTCGGATACATGTCATTAAGGACCAGGTGGGTACAGTGAATTCAGATACATGTCATTGAGGACCAGGTGGGTACGGTGAATTCAGATTCATTTCATTAAGGACCAGGTGGGTATAGTGAATTCAGATTCATGTCATTAAGGACCAGGTGGGTACAGTGAATTCAGATACATTTCATTAAGGACCTGGTGGGTACAGTGGATTTTGGTTTAGGAGCTGAGGGTGGGGCGCAGTTAATCTTCAATGACAATCTGGGTGAATAAACACCTCCTCATTATCAGAGCAGAACATGCCTGCTGTCACTCATCAGCCTCAGCACCTGAAACCACTCACACCTTGGGAGGACATACACGGGCAGACACACACATACACACGAACACACACACACACATTCTAGCATGACTACACAACAAATCCAACCATGTTTTAGGTTTTGTTTGATAGATGTCTCGATGTCATAACTCATTTGAGCATCTGTGATCGCCCTCCTAGACAGGCTGTGCATTGCTACCTCGACTGGCAGAGGGCTGTTTATTTATATGGTACCAGCATTAAAGCGGCATAATTTGTCATTAAACACCTGGCGTAACCACATGGTTTCCTCAGAGGATGCTGAGAGCAGGATGGGACCCTATTCATACCCCATTTATATGACAACTACACACGTCAGAACACTGTTAGCCTGTTGTATGTGTCTGCTTCATATTGTGACAAGTTTGGGGGGGTTATGTTCAGTCAGTGTGTGTGTGTGTGTGTGTGTGTGTGTTTGTGTGCGGGCGCGTGCGTTTGGGTGTGTGTGTGTGTGAGGAGGCTTGTGTATATATTTTTTATTTAACAGCTTCATTCTATCGCGAGAGGCTTAATAAACGCTAATCCACCAGGAAAGCAGTTCTCTGTGGTACCAGGGGATTTTGTCAGATCTATAATATGTTCATTTTGAGACCAATCCCTCCTTTAAAGCCCAATTACCAAAATAATAACAGTAGACTATTAGTTCACAATACATGTGACCCTCTATAGTGTGGCATCATGACTGTAACCTTTGAACTCCTCAAACAAAGACAGAGTTCTGGAGAACACTATAGTCTGGTAGCTAAAGTTATTAACACCATTCTGGGTATCATCCACAATGTATGCAGTCTAGAAATAAATGAGACATTATGGATATTGTTCAGTAAACATAGAGTTATGACTTATTATCATAAGTAACGTTGCTTTGAGCATTCAATCATGTTTTCCACTGTGATTTTTTCCATGGTGCTGATTTGTGTTTGCTAAATAGACACACTGGGTGAATGGGCTGAGGTGAGGACTTCTTCTTTCCACGTGCCATGGCCTTCTTGCAGTAATAATGTGTATAAAAAGGAGTGGGGGCACTCTTGGCTAAGCCACTGAGAGTAGATCTATTTTTACTGTTTCCCTATGAGGTGGTCCGCAAAAGCCCTTGATGACAATTTAGTGTCCCACCTAACCCTAACTGCTCCAGACGAGCTGGTTGTCGCCTTGCACGGTTGACTCCGCCGTCGATGTGTGAATGTGTGGGTGAATAGGTGAATATCGGGCGATATTGTAAAGCGCTTTGGATAAAAGCGCCATATAAATGTAGCCTGGTTCTACCAGACTCTCGTACTTCACTTCATTTCATTTCATTTGTACAGAGAGTCTGGACCTAATCAATTGACAAACGTTAACTCACTTGAAGGCGGGTGTCTGTTGAAGTTTAAAATGATTGGATCTGCCCAGTGCCACTCTTGATCTGCCATAACCAATCCCTAACGTTTGTTTGTGACGTATGTCATGCGCCGGGAATCACGCGGAGGTTGTACACAAACCAAACACCTTGCGCGTCTGCACGAAAATGTCCGTCAACGACAGCTGCAGGTTTTGTTCGTTGAATTTAATTTATCAGGGAAAAATTGCACATTGTAAATCAATATTTTATAGTAAGGCCAGAGATGATGTATGCAGTCAACTTTCGAAGCTGGGTCTAATCGTTGACAACACGCCATCTTCATTGTTCTCAGACACGCCCTCTGTTCGCTGATTGGGCGCCGCTGTGGCGGCCCCAGAAAACCAAATTACATACAGCAGGGGGGCTGTTTCCCAATGTCAAGGAAGCATGCTCAACGGCCGCCCTTTTAAGGACGCTACGTCATAGAACGCCGACAAGCACTGTTCCAATGTTGAGGACACTCGAAAGCCGCGCCATTTTTGCGTCCTTTGTTTTTGAGAATTCCGAGATTTTTCAAGGATGCATCGCTGCATCCTAGACGAGCCAAAACTACCCACAATCCTCTGCGTTCACTAGGCGGGTTCTTGAAAATGGCAGAGCAGTACACGTTCAAATGAAGTGAAGTTATATTAGTTTTCAGAAATATTTTGTGCCGTATTGCTTTTTATAGATTCATCATGTTAATGCAAATAATCAAGCCTAAAGACCTGTGCCACTTTTCAAACATTTTTGCAACTTAATGATACGTTGCTATATTTTGCATGGACGTAGCTGGTGTTAAACACCACTGTCACCAATGTCAATTTACTCGCTCACAAGATTACATTATTTATGTATACCTATTTATGTTTGCGTTGAATCATTTTTTTTAGGGTCAGCCCAGCAAACGGAGGCTTTTGTGTGCCGGGTGGCGCGCAAACATTTGTTTACCGGTGGAAGGGATAGTGCCACTATCCAATGTTGTAAAATTAATGCACAACCGATCATTTGCAATGTTTGTAATTTTTAATGAACGTATATAATTGTATTTTATATGATATACTTATGTGTTCAAACCACTGGTAGATTGTAGGCATATATGAATGAATGAATCAGATCAGTTAAATAATATATCCAAATAAATACATGTTTATCATCTCTTTCTTTGTCTTTCCCCCCCTGCATAATAGTACTGTATATGTGATGCATGAATTAAGTTCTCGGACAATTTCACTTAGTTTCATAAAAATTGAATGGATTTTCCTTTTAATAAAGACGATTCTATCAACCGCAACAAAGCTTTTGTGACTTCCCCAAAGAGGCTCCATGCGAAGGAGACATGACCGCATTCATAACAGACAAAAGTCAAATAAATATCGATCAGCTTGATTGCTGCCATGTTTTATTCATAAGTGTTCATTCACATGTGTTTACAAGCGGACACGCAGTATTAAAAAGCGGAAGCGCTTCCACACTACCAAGTCGTTCCAAAGTCTGAACGTTACAAACGCTAGGAAGCACTCGAGCTAGCACTCTAGTCTCATCTCCATAGGACGCGACTAGCAAGGACGCGTCCTAGCAAGGCTGCAGCCTTCACTTTGGGAAACAGCCCCAGACCTAGTACAGAAGGGAAATTCAAATTGAGCGGAAGTACTTAGGCGGGCAGAGCCAGGCTAATATAAATGCAGTCCATTTATCCATTTGCCTAAAGTCAACCACTGGGAAACACTGTACCAGAGCAACTTCTACCTGCTCCATGACCTGAACCTGGATTTCTAAATAAATTAGGAATTTCAGTGTCAATAAAATCGGATTAGTTTTTATTGACTTTCCTATAAATGGTTCCTATAACTGGTGCGGTGTCCCCAATGTGAGGTTGTTATGTTGTAAACCATCACAGGAAAGAATTCCAAAATCTATCTGGATCAATGACTGTCTGGTTTTTAACCATGAGCTAATCAATTCATGATCTAGTAATAATGAGCAAGCGCATCCACCATCTTCTGTATTGATCCGATATTGAGCCAATTTGTTCCAGACTGGAGCCCAGTCTGGCCAGCAGTCAGCAAATATCAGCCCAAAACGTCTTTATGTCAAAAACTGTGTCTGCGTAGCTCACTCTGAACTCAACAAAAGTTGGCACAGTTTGAGAAATACATGAATACTAATTATTTTGCATTGTATTGGAAGGAAGTGTGTTCAAGTCGGACACGTAACCATTTCCAAAACACCCTGTTCCAACAAAGTCTGCTGACTCAGCAAAACGCAGCGTGAACATTAGCATTCAAGGCTAGCATGCCTGGGACTCAGTGGAGCTCTATCATAGTTCATGACAGGATGTTGATTAGCATGAAGCTAACAGCATTATGAGCTCAGCATCACGGGGCATTCCGTTTATGGTGTCTATATAGCTGTTTTCCCACATGTCTTCCGCCTTTTCGCCGAATTTGTATACCAGGAGGTTTGACCCTGAGGGTTTCCACACTTATTCACACTTGATGCTTCAAGTGAGGATAAGGATACGGATACTTTTTATTGCCATTTATGCAGAACATAAAAGGAATTTTTCTCAACGTTCCAGTGTGTGTATTTAAAAAATACAATGCAACAGGAAAAGGACAGTGATGACAAGACATAAAAATTATATTATATTACAATAATTATATTATAATTATATGCGGACATCGATGTTGTTCTGACATCAGTAGAATCAACGGGGGGTTTAGGTGGGTGGGCTTGCAAGGGGCAGGATATGACTAAGGCCCCGTGCCCACTACCTCCGTCTGTTGACTGATCCCCATTGACTTTCAATGGGGACGGACGCGCAATGCATTGTGGATCCATCCGTCATCCAATCAGATCGCGTATGCAAATGTAAGCACTGTGACGCGACTCGGGCTCTGACGATACTGGAAAGCGGGAAAGCGGGTCATCTTGCCTCACAACAAGCAGGAAGAAGCGGGAAGAACCCGGCGAACCGATTTGATTGGCTGACGGATGCATCTGCAAAGACTACTCCCCCATCAGTCAGCAACGCCTTCCCACGTCCGTTGACTGACGGAGGTAGTGGGCATGTAGGGTTACGCCTTGTGCCCACTACCTCCGTCCGTTGACTGATCCCCATTGACTTTGAATGGGGACGGACGCGCAATGCATTGTGGATCCGTCCGTTCCGTTGGAGCCTTTGGCTCCGTCAAAAAGTTGAAAAATGTTCAACTTTTTCGGCAGGGACGGATCCGTCATCCAATCAGATCGCGTATGCAAATTTAAGCACTGTGACGCGACTCGGGCTCTGACGATACTGGAAAGCGGGAAAGCGGGTCATCTTGCATCGCAACAAGCAGGAAGAAGCGGGAAGAACCCGGCGAAGCGATTTGATTGGCTGACGGATGCCTCTGCAAAGACTACTCCCCCATCAGTCAGCAACGCCTTCCCACGTCCGTTGACTGACGGAGGTAGTGGGCATGTAGGGTTACGCCTTGTGCCCACTACCTCCGTCCGTTGACTGATCCCCATTGACTTTGAATGGGGACGGACGCGCAATGCATTGTGGATCCGTCCGTTCCGTTGGAGCCTTTGGCTCCGTCAAAAAGTTGAAAAATGTTCAACTTTTTCGGCAGGGACGGATCCGTCATCCAATCAGATCGCGTATGCAAATTTAAGCACTGTGACGCGACTCGGGCTCTGACGATACTGGAAAGCGGGAAAGCGGGTCATCTTGCATCGCAACAAGCAGGAAGAAGCGGGAAGAACCCGGCGAAGCGATTTGATTGGCTGACGGATGCCTCTGCAAAGACCTCCGTCCGTGTAGGGTAACCCTACATGCCCACTGCACCGTCAGTCAACGGACGTGGGAAGGCGTGGCTGATGGGGGAGTAGTCTTTGCAGAGGCATCCGTCAGCCAATCAAATCGCTTCGCCGGGTTCTTCCCGCTTCTTCCTGCTTGTTGCGATGCAAGATGACATGCTTTCCCGCTTTCCATCGCGTCCGTCCCCATTCAAAGTCAATCGGGATCAGTCAACGGACGGAGGTAGTGGGCACGGGGCGTAACCCTACATGCCCACTACATGCGTCCGTTGACTGATGTGGGAAGGCGTGGCTGACTGATGGGGGAGTAGTCTTTGCAGAGGCATCCGTCAGCCAATCAAATCGCTTCGCTGGGTTCTTCCCGCTACTTCCTGCTTGTTGCGATGCAAGATGACCCGCTTTCCCGCTTTCCAGTATCGTCAGAGCCCGAGTCGCGTCACAGTGCTTAAATTTGCATACGTGATCTGATTGGATGACGGATCTGTCGCTGCCGAAAAAGTTGGACATTTTTCAACTTTTTGACTGAGCCATGACTGAGCCGACGGCTCCAACGGAACGGACGGATCCACAATGCATTGCGCGTCCGTCCCCATTGAAAGTCAATGGGGATCAGTCGACGGACGCATGTAGTGGGCACGGGGTATTAGGGTCTAATGCCGCGTTTCCACTGCAGGGTGCGGTATGGTTCGGTTCGCCTCAGTCCGGTAGGGAGGGGGCGGTATAGCCCAGCTCAGAGTGGTAGATATAACAGAGTGGCGACACTTCCATTGGACTCCATTGTAGCGCCTACTTCCGGGGTATGGAGCCTCGAATAGTTCCAAACAACCATTTTACGGCGTAGGAGATCATTCATTTCCATTGCTGGCCGTCGAGTAACTTCTAAGGTAAATTGATTAAATAGCTACCTCTTTTGAATTGTCAACTGTCTATATTGTATCAGAGGCCCTTTATGATGCATATACTGATATTTATTTGTAAATGCACAGCGTAATTATATATATTTTTTATCTTGGTAGACGACCGATTGCCTGCTAGTTTGTTAGCTCGACTTCACCACCTGTGAGGGTATCTCAAAGGGTAAATTGATTAAATAGCTACCTCTTTTGAATTGTCAACTGTCTGTATTTTATCAGGACCTTTATGATTGCATATACTGATATTTATTTGAATATGCACAGTGTAATTATATATATTTTTTATCTTGGTAGACGACCGATTGCCTGCTGGTGTTAACTCGACTTCGCCATGTGAAGGTATCTACACCAACAATTACGAAGTTCAGTAGTGTAACTTTAGTAGTGTAAAACTAACTTTTATTTAGTTAGTTATTCATGTTGGATTACTAGGATCATTTAGGTTGATTTAAGGACGGCTTTTATGATGCGATAGCTAGTAGAAATAACCGTGTTTGTTTAATTATATCCTGGAAACTAAAAAGGGTGATGTTCAGCACATGAAGCCCTACAGATGCCGCCGCTTCAACAATGCTGATTATGATGGGCGGTGAATTTAACTTGTATGGCTTTTTCGTTTTAACTTCTTGTTGACTGAATATTTTCTCTTTCTTAGTGCCAAATTGATTCTTTTTTGTTTTACAAGAGCCCTCACTGCTCTCCTTCTCATTAATTTGTCCTTATCTAGTTGCCTTATTAGGTCCTCCTCAGTCGCCCCATCAGTCCCTGGCAGTCTGGTTCCTGGAGCAGCTGGCCCTTGCAAAGTTATTCCTTCACTGTTGACCCCTGACTGACTGGCCCTCGGCACACACATCCCTGGATCACCTGCCCCTGGATCACCTGCCCCTGGCAAAGTGGCCTCTTGATTGCTCTCTCTGTCTCCTGTCATGTCCTTTTCATGGCTCCGATCATCAATCTCTGTAACAATTACAAGGTAATGTTGCTGTTATATGTATTTTGCCTTTGCATTTGCAACTACTGTCATCTCCAATGTAAGGCAATGTAAGAAAATGTATTAGAGCGAAACATTTCTGTAATGTGAATTAAATCATCTGCCACAATCAGAAACCAATAGAATGTATAAATGGATCTACCGGCAATTGTTGATTGGGTAGAAATGTGTTGATTATTGTGTGCAAATCCTCAGAGAATCCCTGACCTCTGGTTGTTTTTTGAACTCAATGTACAAATATGAATTATGCAATCTCATTAGGAGTGTAGTCTATCCTTGAATTACATGAAATGGGGAACTTTGAATATTTGGCCTGTTAAGCCCTTTGAGACTGTAATGGTGATTAAGGCCTATACAAATAAAATTGAATTGAATATTGTTGGCTGCATGGATCACACCGAAGTTTAATTTGGCGCAATATGTGTGGTCCGTTGCACTTGGTTCTGGAGGCACCCTCACAGAAGGGGGTTTCCTCTTCTTCGGCTTAGGGCGATGAATGAAAACTGTTGGGACTGCATCAGGCCTCAACTTCAACATCCCTTCTCTTTTTGTGGCAGTGAATTGTTCATCTTCAAAGTGTACCTGTAGGTAGGCTTGTAAGATCAGTTTCCATTGCACTTCAAATATCTTAGAAAAGTCATAATTCATAATAAGAATTATTATGCCCTTTGAAATGCTATCAAGTGATGTGAACATTACTTACATTACATCGTTTTTGACTGTTGCTGACCCCTGTCACTTGTAAGTTTTGACGGATGACCATTGCCATCCATTTCTTCCTGCGCTTTTGGTCCTTGGGGAAGCCATACATGTGGTCTAAACCAATTTTGAATTTGCTCAGGGCTATTATAAGTATTATAATGGCATAAAGTATAGTATATTTGCAACGTTATGTTAATGGTTTGCCCTAAGTATATAGTGTTCCCTGCTGTGTCCATTGTTGAATCTGTTCACACAATCGCACTCACTTGTTCTTGTCACACTAATTGTTTCATAAAAAAATATATATATTTCATTCATCCAAGCGTAATGAGTTGTTATTCTTTAATATATTTGATACTTTGTGTGGCTCATATCTTAAAATGATAATGGTAAAACATCTTGAATACTTTGATTTCAATACAGATGTAAGGTAAAAGTTAAGGTTAAGCCAGTATGCTAACACGAACGTGAAGCTTTCCCTCAAACTTAAAAACGTATCTAGATAGCTTTCAGTTGTCCCCCAACCACTCTAAATGTAAAACTGACATTTACAAATATGCAATAATGCAATCACAGTCAGAAAAATACTTGTATGTGTTTTTTTCATTCATATTTACCATTCAATATTGAAATCCCTGCTGTCGTCCCATAGAATAACATTGACAGCGCGGCGTGTTTGGAACTATTGAGGCTTACATGAACCACGTGACAACCCCCTGACCACCCTGTCGGCGAGATCATAGCGTGTCGCAACTCTGGCCGTTTCTCAATTCCGTACTTGGCAAGTACGTATTTGGCAAGTCCGTACTTGAAGCACAGACTTGCGAGCACGCGAGTACGTACCTGCAATTGGAACAGCAGCGGACTCGATGACGTCACCACCTCTGCTCGTCCGTTAACTGTGCTGCGCTCTCATTTAGGCATATACCATTGATCAATATAAACAAATGATATAAAACAAAATCCCAGCCTCTTTCATTTTCAAATAGTATGTAAATATTCTGAATGAATAAAATTTGAAAAGATATGCGTGCCCTGTCATGTGTATAAGCTATACACACAAAACGTCCGAGAAAAACAAGTAGGATTTGACAGGTTGGAGAATTCAATGATAGCCTTATAAAAACGTTAAAAATTATAAATACAGATATTCGTGAAACAATATAATAATATAGCTTACAATTAATATCTTATAGATAATAGCTTACAGTTGTGTGTCTTCTCCATATTGTCCGCCATCGTACTGCTGCGAGTGCGAAATGCATCCTGGGATTTATAACGGTTGCAAGTACACACGAGCCACCTCCGATGCATGCTCGGTGAAACGAGTAGGGTCCGACTGCGTCCTACAAGACGGGGGGGTGTATCTGAGGAGGCGTGTCTTGTAAGGAGGGCGTGTATTTAGTCGGCCCTGATTGGTCTGATTCACGACGGCGTCTGGCGTCACACATAGCCTCGTGCAGAGCCATAATCTATTCTATTTGACATTTGCGGATCTCTTCTCTTGTCGAACCTACTCCGGAGATGTAACGAACTGGTCAACAGCAGTTAGATAGCAGAAAGATGATTGCCTCGATTGATTTGGTAAGTGGACTGCATTATCAGTCAGAGATCGTATACTGTCATTGTTCTTGGTGTAGTTCAACTTTAAATTTTCATGTACACTCACAGCGTAATAATGTGTCGTCAATCCAACCACAAATTGGCTGTGTTTTTGGGATGTCTCTGCTAACTTTTCCTTTATGTTGATATTGCTTAAGCTTAACAGTTGTTGCTTTTCATGTTACCTATTTAATTGTTAAATTATCAATATCTGGACTTACAGAAGTTAACTGAAATATTGAAACCCCATTTTGTGTACCTATGGTGTGGCAGGCTGTGTAGCTGTATGGCAAAGATAACTACTTTTGTAGGTTTTGACAAAAACGGAACAGCTTCGTAACAGAAGAGTTAACGATGTTGTTGCTCAACAAGACAACTGCTCCCGTCTCTGTGCTACGTTGGAAAATTACTCCCCGATCTCAGTAGGAAATCACAATCCTACGTATTACGTCATCACGCTGAGAGGAAATCACAATCCTACGTATTACGTCATCACGCTGAGATTGGTCAGTCGTTGTATAGGCGTGTATTTCACACGAGGGGCGTGTCTTTGTGCACGGGGCGTGTCTTGGCAGGAGGACGCAGGACGCAGTCGGACCCTATTGGGTGAAACGGCGAGATCGAGCACGCATCAAGAACACTTCCGGGTTTTACGACAGTACTCGCTTGATGCGTACTTAGAATTGGAACAGTGCTCAGGCAACGACTGATGACGTTTCACGAGTCCACGAGCACGCACAAGTACGCAAATTGAGAAACGGCCTCTAATTATTTTTTGCTGGAGAAGGAGGTGTGCAGCTGAAAGGAGTCGTAGTGAAACAAATGTTGTTTGTTTCGAAGTGGCATCCGAGAGGGCCTAGTTCAGTGCTCCGTTAACGTGTCCGATTTTTAGACTGGTTCAGCTGCTGCTCAATAACTCTCACGGTCCTCTGCTTGCGATCATGTGATTCACCATATATTGATCCATTTATTCAAAAGATCCAAAGACAAAGAACAGATTACGGTATCATTTTATATTATTGTTAATAGTCTAACATTTCAGCGTTGGTATTTAATTTTTCATTAGCTTGTTTAGCTACATATGTATGAAAGTTAACAATGTTGGTGTATCACAATTCTTTATGTGTGTAGGCCACTCCAACTTCGTTGCTGGTTGAAATGTAACCATTTATTTGTACATAAGTTATTGATTGCATTTTTCGTAAATAGTTGAAAGGAATCTGTTTCTTAAGCATTGTGACACTTGGAGCTTGCATGACGGAGCACAAGTTGGCACAAAGCACTCAAAACTGCAAAAAGACATCGCTCAATTGTAGACTTGGAGCTTGCATGACAGAGCACAAGGCATAGTTTAATAGTGCATTTCTTTTTGAACAGCACATCCGATCCATGACCTCTGTAATTTTTGTACATTTAAATGTATGCCCATCACGAACTGAGTTTAGCTTTATCTATTATTACTTTTATTTTCTTTATAACTTTTAATGTTATGTGTATTTTGTTTTTAAGATAAAACAAGAGAAACCCAAACATATTGTCTCGTAATTATGTAAATGTTTCATGTGTGTTTTTTACATGTTGTGACTGTCTGAGTTTGTGATGTGGGTCTATGGTCTCGTAGTTATGTACATGTTTCATGTATTTATAGGTTCTTTACATATTGTGACTGACTGAGTTTGTGATGTGGGTCTATGGTCTAGTATTTATCTGCATGTTTCATGCATTTATATGGTTTTGTTTACATGTTGTGACTGTCTGAGTTTGTGATGTGAGTCTTTGTTCTATGTTCCCACTCTTGGCCTGCATCTTGACTTGGTAAGTGGGCTTTAAACTAAGACAGGCCTTTTATATTTTTTTGTTTGTGATTGATTGTATGTCACAGTCTATCTTATCAATGATACAAAGCCTTAACTAAACCCTCTTCTGTTTGCAGAAACTGGAAACTTCAGAGTACATTTTATCTTAAGTTAGAAAATCTTTTTTGTTTCCTCATCAGATCCCAGTCCATCATGCTCCCCTACTTGTCTGCAGTGCCACCATCACCATCATGCATCACCTCTCAGCGCCCTATAGCTGCATCTTATTCCGTCGTTACTCCAGCTCTTTCCAGCTATTTCACAAAAGTGACAAACACGCTCCACCAGGCCCGGTTCCAGAACAGAATGCCTTGGGGTGCATCTGAGATCACAGGGGGTGCACCAGTAGCTACTATACTAAAACCAGCTACCCAGCTTCAGTTCAGACTTCGCTTTTTTACACATAGGCCTTTCCTACCATAGACAACCACTTCTGCGTAGTTCTACTGACATGTTGGGACAACAAACAATTACTGTGCTTAAAAGATGGTATCATATCATGTGTTGTGATGTGGAGAACATTTCAGCTGCAACATTAGCTTATTGATATCTTAGATAGCTTTGAATATGAGATAGGTTTTTGATATGTGTGATGTGTGAGGTGTAAAAAAGAACAGAATTCTACACTAAAAAAATAACATGTGACTGCAATTCAAAAATAACGTTTATTTTTTTATAAATTGTGGAAGGATATTTGACATAACAAATAATTGTACATTGCCACTTAAAAATAAAACAGATTTTAGCTGAACAAGGAAAGAACACTTCAGACTTTGAACTTTGAACAAAAACTAATCAGTATAATACTCTTAAAGTTAACACGATTGTAAATAAATGCAATAAAAAGAAATATGGGTTCTTATGAACATAATACATTTAATACATGTATTGGATATCCAACGGATATATAACTGTTGCTGCCGAAGAAGTTCAACGTCGCTGCCGAAGAAGTTCAACGTCACTACCGTGCGCACCATAGATATGGGTGTATGGCGTCACATTAGTGCCATAATTCACTAATGTGATAAAAGATGCATTCGGGCGTATTACATTATTCCACACGCGTAGATATTAACTGCGAGCGCGCAAATGATCTCTGCGCGCGCAAAACAGCCTCTCGCGCGCGCAAATTACCTCAGCGCGCGCAAAACAGCCTCTCGTGTGCAAATTACCTCAGCGCGCGCAAAACCTCTCGCGAAAGATGTTTTTACGCTCTCGCTCGAATTTAATTTTGGCACTATGGGGGAGGGAACCAAGGCAGGGCGATACGTGAAACGGCCAAACGTGATTGACCGTTTCTGAAGCGCGATATTTGATTGACAGCCCTCCTCACATTCAATTCTGAATTGTACAGTAAATGGCTGAACGTATTGTAACTCCAGATTCTATGAGTATAGGCGCAGCCTTTGAAGTGTCGGCCTCATTGTCCTTTAAATAGCTGAAGAAAAGCTGTTTATTGGGAGCAGAACGTCCGCCGGCGCCCGGCTATATCTGCGAAATGCGGACGTCGTTGAGGCACGCCGCACGCGGACGTTATTGAGGCCCACTGGTGTTGGTGGTCGGGGATTACAAATTTTCAGTGCTACGGCTCACGGCTAGGGATAACCCAATATCGATAGCCTTAAAAGGCTGCCCCTATACTCATAGAATCTAGAGTTACAATAAGTAACTATCGTTTCAGCCATTAACTGTACAATTCAGAATTGAATGAGAGGAGAGCTGAGGAGGGCTGTCAATCAAATATCGCGCTTCAGAAACAGCCAATCATAGGAAAGCCCGCCCTGCCTTGGTTCCCTCCCCCATAGTGCCAAAATTAAATTCGAGCGAGAGCGTAAAAACATCTTTCGCGAGAGGTTTTGCGCGCGCTGAGGTAATTTGCGCGCGCGAGAGGCTGTTTTGCGCGCGCGAGAGGCTGTTTTGCGCGCGCTGAGGTAATTTGCGCGCGCGAGAGGCTGTTTTGCGCGAGCAGAGATCATTTGCGCGCTCGCAGTTAATATCTACGCGTGTGGAATAATGTAATACGCCCGAATGCATCTTTTATCACATTAGTGAATTATGGCACTAATGTGACGCCATATGGGTGCGTGCATTTTGCACACGACGCCGGCATGACACACGATGCCGGCCGGCGGCCAATCACAGCAGCGCTGATATAGAGCGACAACATTGCAACTTCGAGTGTGATATTGCTTTATACAACATCGGACATACTAGTAAAATGTACTGTTAATGATAATAATTGACAATAGATTGTGATTTGTTTGTTTATTTAATCATATAAACGAATGAAATTGCTTCCGGCAGCAAAAATAGATCCCCACTGAGCGGACTGTTGCCAAGCAACATATAAACAAAACACCATACATAAATGCGGAGTGATTTTGTCAGTTTGGTGAACAGTCAGAGAGATGTTGGATGCTCATATCTCAACGCTATTTAATGGAAATTGTCACAAGTTTCATTACAATTTGTTTGTGAGCAAGTATGTAATTATTTTTTTATAAAAAAAAAAATATTTTTTATTATTTTTATTTTTTCAATTGAGGGTGCAACAATTTTTTTTGGGGGTGCAATGCATGCTTATGCATCCCCGTAGAACCGGGCCTGCGCTCCACCCAAGTGTTTTTAATCTATTATTAATTATACATGTAAGGTATGCTGAAAGGTGCCCATCAATAAAATGCATTTTATTAATATTTTTATTAATAGAACATTATGTTAGTATGTCATAGGTTGTTGCCATGGCGGCGGCGCGACTGGTTCGCTGCGACCCCCGAGAGCAAAAATACGGTGTTATTTATGTTATTTATGTGTATTTAAATCGAAATCTATGTGTCTTAAACTATGCTAAACGTATAAACTATAAACTATTACTATTATAACTATTTATACGTTTAACTATGTGTCTTAAACCTATAAATCGTACTCTTCTACTGGAACTCAAACGCAGTCCGGCAGTTGTACCATCGGGGGAACTTCTCAACGAACTACAGGCTCTTGGCTTGCTATGTAAACCCCCCAGCCCCAGCCTTGGCAAGGGCTGGCTGAGGAGGCGTCGTAAGCGATGTGAGAGACGCTGTAAGAGGGGAAAGAGAGCCGGCGTCCGTGCTAGACTAAGAGCCAACTCTAGCCGGCCGGCTCTCCCGTCTATCCTGCTCTCCAATGTCCGCTCCCTGGAGAATAAACTGGACTACATCCGACTACAGCGGACTACTCAACGGGGGACTAGGGACTGCTGTGTCTGTGTTTTTACAGAGACATGGCTCAACGATCGAGTACCGGATGCGGCCATTCAGCTAGATGGACTAACCTCGCATCGAGCCGACAGGGACTCATCACTGTGCGGCAAGACCCGAGGTGGCGGACTGTGTGTTTACATCAACACTGACTGGTGCAACAACTCTGCCCTAGTCTCAAAGTACTGTTCATCGCTGGTGGAATACGCGGTTGTGGGATGTAGACCCTTTTATTTGCCACAAGAGTTCTCCTCCCTGCATGTGGTAGCTGTTTACATTCCCCCCAGTGCAAATGCTAAGGATGCGCTGGCCGCACTTTACAGAGCCATTAGCGATCTCCAAAACACTCACCCAGAAGGACTGCTCATTGTCGCTGGAGATTTCAACCATGCAAATCTCAAAACTGTGCTTCCTAAATTTCATCAACATGTGGATTTTGCGACGAGAGGGGCGAGCATGCTGGACCTTGTTTACACCAATGTAATTGGTGCGTACCGGGCTGAGCCCCGCCCCCACCTCGGATACTCGGATCACATCTCCGTCAAGCTGATCCCAGCATACAGACCGCTCGTCAGACGCTCCAGACCAGCCAAGAAACAGGTGAAAACCTGAACAGCAGGAGCCATCTCTGCCCTCCAGGACTGTTTTGAGTGCACCGACTGGCATATGTTTAGGGAAGCAGCAACCACCGACGGCTTCATTGACCTGGAGGAGTACACAGCATCAGTGACTGGTTACATCAGTAAGTGCACTGATGACGTCACTGTCACCAAGTCCATCACCACACGCTCCAACCAGAAGCCATGGATGACTGCAGAGGTACGTGCACTGCTTAGAGCCCGAGACATAGCCTTCAGAGCAGGTGATAAGGAGGCTCTGAGCATAGCGAGGGCAATACTGGCCCGGGCTATCAGGGACGCTAAGCGTGCACATGCTCAGAAAATCCACGGCCACTTCAGAGACAGTGGAGACACACGGCAGCTATGGCAGGGCATCCAAGCCATCACCAACTACAGGACATCTACACCAGCCTGTGACAGCGATGCCTCATTGCCTGATGCGCTGAACGTGTTCTATGCCCGGTTTGAAGCAAAAAATGATGAACATTCCCTCTCCCGACGAACAAGTGCTACATCTGACCACGGCTGAGGTGAAAAAGTCACTGCGCAGAGTGAATCCGCGTAAGGCTGCTGGCCCAGACAACATTCCCGGGAGTGTACTCAAAGGATGTGCAGACCAGCTGGCAGATGTTCTCACGGACATCTTCAACATCTCCCTGAGCAGTGCCAACGTCCCATCGTGCTTCAAAACTACCACCATTGTCCCTGTGCTGAAGAAGTCACCTGTGTCCTGCCTCAACGACTACCGCCCCATAGCACTCACTTCTACCATCATGAAGTGCTGTGAGAGCTGATCCTGAGGCATATAAAGAGCCTCCTGCCTCCCACCCTAGACCCCCTGCAGTTTGCGTATCGAGCAAACCGCACTCACCCACCTGGAAAAAAAGGACACATATGTTAGAATGCTGTTCATAGACTTCAGTTCAGCATTCTACACAATCGTCCCCCAGCACCTGATCACGAAGCTGGGCTTGCTGGGCCTGAACATCTCCCTCTGCAACTGGATCTTGGACTTTCTGACGGGGAGACCCCAGACAGTCCGGATCGGGAAAAACACCTCCAACACCACCACTCTGAGCACAGGGGCCCCTCAAGGCTGTGTACTCAGTCCACTGCTGTTCACACTACTGACGCACGACTGCACGGCGCTACACGGCTCGAATCACATCATCAAGTTCGCCGACGATACGACCGTGGTGGGTCTGATAGAAAAGAACGACGAGTCAGCTTACAGAGAGGAGGTGAAACAACTGCTAACCTGGTGCAAAGTCAACAACCTGTCCCTGAACGTACACAAAACCAAAGAGATTGTTGTTGACTTCAGGAGAGCACAGAGGGACCACGAGCCGCTGGACGTTGGACGTCCCCGGTGGAGATCGTGAAGAACACCAAATTCCTTGGTGTCCACCTGGCCGAGAGCTTAACCTGGTCCCTCAACACCGGCTCCACGGTTAAGAAAGCCCAGCAGCGCCTCCACTTCCTGAGAAGGCTGAAGAGAGCCCACCTCCCACCCCCCATTCTCACCACTTTTTACAGAGGGACCATAGAGAGCATCCTGGGTAGCTGCATCACTGCCTAGTTCGGAAACTGCACCAAACTTGACCGCAAGAACCTGCAGCGAGTAGTGAGGACAGCTGAGAAGATCATCGGCGTCTCTCTCCCCTCCATCTCAGACATTTACACCACTCGCTGCATCCGCAAGGCAACCAGCATTGTGGATGACCCCTCCCACCCCTCACACAAATTCTTCTCCCCCCTTCCGTCTGGCAGAAGGTACCGGAGTATCCGGTCCGCCACAACCAGACTACCGTGGTTTATGCACTATTGCACTATTGCTTTATATTCATATTTATTATATTCATATTTATATTCCCGCACTACTCAGACACATAGTCATATTTATATTTATATTCCCGCACTACAAATTCCACACAGTCACTTTACTGGTTTGCAGTTATATGTAGCATGTTGTTGTTGTTGTTGATTTTTTGTTATTATTGTCGCTCTATGTTGCACCTTATGTTCTTGGGAAACGCTATTTCATTTCACTGTATACTGTGTATATGGCTGAAATGACAATAAATTATCTTGAATCTTGAATTATGGCTCCATCAAAAGCAAAGTACACCTGCCATTTACAGTTATCATTTATACTATCCTAGACATCTTTAATCTTATTTACATAGGCCTACAGTAGGCCAGATTTCCTCTGAATGTTTAAATAAAAAAAATCCCTGTCCATGTCAGATCCCTGTCCATCATACTCCTGTTGTTGTCTTCCTGCACACCTGACTGCCTCCTCCATCGATTGCTGCCACAGCCCTCTCCCTGTACAATATTTCATGTTAAATACATTTCAGGATCAAGTTTGAGATTCAGTTTCAGTATTACTTGTTTTTGAAACCTGACGTGGGGCTGGCACCGCCACCATCATATCTGTCTTATTTATTGCACCCACACATAATAGGTCCATGACACCATGTGGGGTCATTTCGGCCCCTTTGTTTCCTAACACCTTTTTAGTTCCCTGGGTACACCAGCTGATGGGTCTGTGTATATATTGGGCATTTGATTCTCGTTTCAGAAACAGAAATATATTAAAAAACGAGTGGTAATTATTATTTCTGTTTCAACATTCAAAAAGGTATATACAAGGTGCTTTTCTTATAAAGTCAAAAAGGGGCAAACTAATCTAAAATAATAATTGTTAAACATATAGAGAATCATCGGGGGATTACTTCCATGGTCGGTAAACAATGCGACTGCTATCTCTCACCCTGCGTTTACACCAAAAGATGCATTTGCTACCCGAACACGTTGACGCCGAGGTTTTGCGGCGCGGCAAATCAAGTTTTGCGGCGCGGCAAATCAAGTTTTGCGGCGCAGCAAAGGTTTTGACGCGCTGCAAACGTTTTGCTGCGCCGCGGTTTTGCAGCGCGGGAAGTTTCGCGGTGCTTTTGAATTCATTCACAACCGACATTACGAGCATTGCATGTCTTTACCTGTTGTGGAAGAGGGAGAGACGTCGGAATGCCCGTCGTTTATGGGTTCATGAGACCATTCGGAGCCTGGAAAGCTGGTGCTGCCTGGCACCCAACTGGGTTTTGTTTGGGGTTGTTATGCTAGCCCTTTAGCATACTTATACATACACATACTACTATAGTTTAGTTTAACTGTAAACACAACTACACTACAGAATGCTGATTTGTGGGGTTTTTCGAGTTACTAAATAAATGTAACGGTAGTGAACTCTAGGTCACTCCAAGGGAGTAACACTGATTGGCTGGTACGGCATGTCACTCAGTGGCAACGCCTCCGTGGCAACGCTGTTGAACGCTGATTGGCTGTCATCACGCGTTTGCTGCCGAAAAGTTGAAATATTTCAACTCGAGCAGCATTTGACGCGCCGCAAAATACGTGAACGCGCCCGCCGCCCGTGCCCGGCAGCGGGCACAGGCATGCCGTGCTGCAAATCAGATTTTGACGCGCCGCAAATCAGATTTTGACGCGCCGCAAATCAAATTTTGCTGGCGGTTTTCTCGGCAGCAAATGCTGCGGCAGCAAAGCAGCAACGCGTCTCTACATTCACTTTGAATGGGATCGTGACGCGCGTCAACTTTTTGCATCTTTTGGTGTGAACGCAGGGTTAGACCTCTCGCTTATGAGGCTACAATGCTAACAATGCTAAAAAACAAGAATATTTCTGTATCCGGTACGTCATGAAGGGCGTGGCCATAGACCCATGATGCGGAAGCATATCTCTCCTTGATGTTGCCCTGCACCACTGAGCAGTTTACATAGGAATGAATAGGCGCCATTTTTTAATCCGTTGTCCATTTTATAATATGTCCATGCTCAGTACCCCAACGGAGGAGTACTGAAGACGAGGGCAAAACGAGTACGGCTCAGTCCGGGTCCAAACAGCAGGGAGGCAGAACTCATCGCAAGCATCTTAAATGTTGCTGCAACGATGCATCATATATTCCGTTGCATCCACACGTCGAAAGCATCGATCGACGAAAGATTGGAGCATGAGTTAGAGAGAAATAGAAGAACAACGAAGAAGAAAGGCATTGCGAACGACTGCGTTACCGAAGAAAGAGTTGTTTTATTTGCTTTGTTTCACACAGGGACAAATGTAGTAGATTTCTTTGTTTAACTGAAAAAGCATGTCCAGCTAACTGTTGTAAATAATAATAATACAAAATTATTTCCTATGTACTTGTGAAGCTGTGAACTCATGCATTGTAATATATTGTATGATGTGTACTTTTAGGGTTATGATAGGACTTAACAATTCGCATCGGCTTAGCTCAGGAGTAGAGCAGTTGTCTTGTAACCGACAGGTTGCTAGTTCGATTCCCCAGCTCCTCCTACCAGAGTAGGACAGCAAAGTCAACCATGCAAGGCTACAGCCAGCTCGTCAGGAGCAGTTAGCATTAAGTGTCTTTGAGCAAGACACTTAACGCTAACTGCTCCTGACGAGCTGGCTGTCACCTTGCATGGTTGACTTTGCTGTCGGTCTGTCAATGTATTAACCGATGTAAGTCGCTTTGGATAAAAGCTTCTGCTAAATGCCCTAATTGTAATTGCAGTGTCCACCACAAATGGCTCTGAAAAGCAGTGGCAACATCCCCATTCAATGACATGCAAATGCAGACTGAAGCGTTATCGACACGCCCACTTAAATGGTGTGAAATGCCGACTTTCTCCTCCTCATTCACACATAAAGTAATTAACAGTTCAGCCGGCAAAACTACTTTCTCAGAGGTAGTATTTTTTCAAGATATTTTCAGGATACCCATTTTAGGATATGTTACATATACAGCCATCAGGAGAATAGCGGCAGAATAGCAGGACTTACGTATATGTGTGAAAGCAGCTTATATTTGTGTGTGTGTGTGTGTGTGTGTGTGTGTGTGTGTGTGTGTGTGTGTGTGTGTGTGTGTGTGTGTGTGTGTGTGTGTGTGTGTGTATGTGTCCTTATTAGCATTCCCCTGGCTGCCAGCCAGTGTCGTCAGCCAGAGAGAGAGAGCAAGAGAGAGATAGTGGTAGAGAGAGAGACAAATTACTCAGGCTGGGTGTAACAATAAGCAGCCCGAGGGGAGAGCGAGGGGTATTGATCAAAGCTTTGCTGGAGTTGAGAGAGCCAATCACATCAAGGTGTGACAGCGTGACATCACTCCTGACTGAGGAGCAGGAGGGCATACTTTAGATTCCTCTCAACATCATTTACATAATACTCCATAGCCGTCTAAGCCAAGAGACGAATTAAAGAGCTTCTACACATGGCCTGAAGCTCTCCAGAAACAGGATTTGAATGTTGGGGGAACTCTAAAAGACAAGGAAAAACTCCTTCATAATTATGGAAAAAGCCTTTGGAAGGGACCTGGAACGAGGTCTCACTCTCTGCGTAATTCACTAATGTGATAAAAGATGCATTCGGGTGTATCATATTATTCCACACGCGTATAACTTCGAGCGTGCAAATGATCTCTGCACGCGCAAAACAGCCTCTCGCGCGTGCAAATTACCTCAGCGCGCGCAAAACCTCTCGCGAAAGATGTTTTTACGCTCTCGCTCGAATTTAATTTTGGCACTATGGGGGAGGGAACCAAAGCAGGGCGGGCTTTCCTATGATTGGCCGTTTCTGAAGCGCGATATTTGATTGACAGCCCTCAGCCCTCCTGTCATTCAATTCTGAATTGTACAGTATATGGCTGAAACGATAGTTACGTATTGTAACTCTAGATTCTATGAGTATAGGCGCAGCCTTTTAAGGCTATGGCTATTGGGTTATCCCTAGGCGTGAGCCGTAGCACTGAAAAATGTGTAATCCCCGCCCGCCAACAGTGTGGGCCTCAATCACGTCCGAGTGCGGCGTGCCTCAACGACGTCCGCATTTCGCAGATATAGTCGGGCGCCGGCGGACGTTCTGCTCCCAATAAACAGCTTTTCTTCAGCTATTTAAAGGACAATGAGGCCGACACTTAAAAGGCTGCGCCTATATAGAATCTAGAGTTACAATACGTAACTATCGTTTCAGCCATTTACTGTACAATTCAGAATTGAATGAGAGGAGGGCTGAGGAGGGCTGTCAATCAAATATCGCGCTTCAGAAACGGCCAATCATAGGAAAGCCCGCCCTGCCTTGGTTCCCTCCCCCATAGTGCCAAAACTAAATTTGCGCGCGAGAGCATAAAATCATTTGCGAGAGGCTGTTACGCGCGAGAGGCTGTTTTGCGCTCGCAGAGGTAATTTGCGCGCGCAGTTAATATCTACGCTTGTGGAATAATATAATACGCCCGAATGCATCTTTTATCACATTAGTGAATTATGGCACTAATGTGTCGCCATACTATGGGACCATCATGGGGAAACATAATGGTAAAATAATGAGTAAAGCAGTTTAAATACCAAAACTCTTTAAAATAAGGTTCAAATGGAAAGGTATTACATTTTGTCTGACTATCAAATTCCGTGAAATGTAATTATCAGATATGTGTGTATTGAGTGATAACTTGAGTGAAGATGAAATTGTAAAAGCATTTAAAGGGATACTTCACCGGTGGTGATATGAAGGTTATATGAAGTAAATAATTCTTTGTATAATAAATGTGCAAAAAAAATTGAAATCGGTTCATCCTAGCCCAAGAAAAGGCAGAAAGTGGTCTCTCTGGCTCAAAGTAAGAAATCCTCCAACTACCACAGTGCATTGCGCTCACTGCACCGCCCGCCTGTTTCCGTTTGGAGGGGGAAGGACCCATTATACTAGCGTGAGTGGTAGCGCGAGCAAACCTTGTGCAAACATATCCCTGTGATACGTTGACTAGTTTAGACCTCTGCTCTCGTTTTTTCAAACGCATCATTTGTATATTACTGTACAGCATAAAAACATTTTCTAATTACAGTAGCTCAGCATTTCAAGCATTTGTACTCAACCTTTTCTCCCCAGTTTTAATAAGTGTTTATGTAATACAGTAGGCCTACTTTAGTATAACAGCACTTGGGTTAGTCAACAAATCACAACAACCAACATGAATTTGAAGATTTATTCATGAAAAACTATTGACAAAAATAAAACGTGTAGGGTGCGTTTGCTAGAGTCAAAATAGTCACAGCTCATCTTGAGCATCTACTGTCTCCGCCACGGTACTGCCCATCTGGTGTTTGGTAATTATCTCTGATGGCCTGGACAACACAAGAAGCCAATACTGTCTAAGAAAGAAAGAGAAAAACATTAGCAAAGCAAGGTAAATCATGCCTTGAGTAGCCTATACAGCATTACACAGACTTCAAGCTAACGTAACGTAGTATATGCTCTGCCAATAAGATCGGCTACTTTCGGATAACTACATTGTCACGTTCCCCGGGACTCAGAACAATTGCAGCCAATGTGTTAGTAAAAAATCTAACACTTACTCTATGCTCAGACATCTGTTTCTCCCGGCGGGCCTTGGCTGGCGTTTCCAGTTCACTTTCTGGGTCCGGAAATATGTATCCAATACCCAACTGTTCAGATGAGGCGTAAAGCCTGGGTGAGAGGTTACACACATGGCCCCGTCCTCGCCAGATTCAGCAATTAATTCTAGAAGAAACTTGCATCGCTGAAATTCGGTGCAGCACAGGTTGCTGTCCATAGGCGACGGCGTAGTTCTCGGCCCTTCTAGCAGGCAAGAAAAGTTTTGCTGAGATGACGTCAAACGCGTCATTTTAGCTCAGGAAAGCTAGGCTAAGGGAAGACTGGGTTAGACTGAGGGAAAAAAAGCTTTTTTTTTATATAATACTATAACGATTTTATAATGATAGAACGCCGGTTCTGAATCTGTGAAGTATCCCTTTAATTAAATTAATCTGAAAAACAATGACGGTAAGCTAATTTAGAAACAGGTAGCCTAACCTCTTAACCAGTATAATATAGTAATGGTATTACATGCTCTCGACATGCCTCATCGGTAACACCTCCAGATTGAAGCTGAAATCTTGCTCCAAAATCAAAGACATCTCACAGCTGGACTATGGTCATCGACCTCATGATGTGTGAGTTCTAGAGTTCTTATTACAAGGACTCGTCATGTGTTAAGACTGTCACAGGAAAACGGTGACATCAAAATAAGAGCAATGGAGTTTAGGACGAGGTCGAGAGTCATAGGGCCCTATTTTAACGGTCTGAAACGCAAGTGGGAAGTAGCTTTGTGGGCGGTTCTACGGCGCTATCGCTATTTTACAGGCGGATAAATGACACTTGCGTCGCGGCGCAAGTGTCAAAAGGGTTTGTCTAAAGCAGCCTAGTTACCCGTAGGTGTGGTTTGGGCGTAACGTCCAACAAACCAATGAGAGTGCCAGCTCCCATCCCCTTTAAGAGCCATGAGCGCATTTGAATCGGACGAGTTGATATTTTGACAGCGCGTCTGCAGTCTCCGATGAGACAGATGCACATGAATTTTCAATTCACACATGGAATAAGGGGTTTTCTTCCACAACCTCAGAAATACTGAGTCCTCAAATAAATTTTGGCAAAGAAAACGTATATGATATAACATATGATATGCGGCAACTGTGGTTCTATTTAATAATATACGCAATACATTATACACATTGTTTCTTATCAGTATTGTATGCTATCCTAATATGCATGTGTCCCCGCGGTAATAGACATTGCCATTGATTGTATTATGCGTTACGTGTTTAGTTTGCGTGTGTTTAAACAGAGAACACACGCGCGCCCGCATTCATTCATTCTTTTTAACACTCACTCGCGGTAAAACAATGTTTTTCAAATACTCAAATACTGATGAGTATCAAATACTCATCAATCCTAAAAGTTATGGGCATGTAGGCCTACACGATGTCTCTGTCAAGAAAATATGTGTATGCTGTACGGTGTTTGCAGATGCATTGATTTAAAAGTACAACTTATTGCCGCTGCATCAGCTGTTCTTTACCAAATAATTTACCAAGAATGTGCAGCTAGGTAGATGGGAGAAGCAAAGTGCATGCGCGAGGTGCACAAGCAATCCGTATGCATCGCATGCGCATGTATGCATCGCATGCACATGTATGCATGCGCCCTTAAAATAGCATCTGAACAACGCGCCACTGACTTTAAACCAGGTATTTCCTGGTCAGTAGCGCAATGGTATTCAGAAACGGCAAAATACCGTTTGCGCCAGAACACGCCTCCTCCTTCCGCCGAACCGCCCCTTGTGGCGCATGATCAATCCCTAATTTACCGGCGAGTGGCAGTGGTGGGAAAAGAACGCTCTGCGCCAGTTGTAAACTAGCAACGACACATGCGCCAGCGACTAAGTCACTTGCGCCGGATGCAAGATAGGGCCCATAATGTTAAAGCAGCAATCAGACATTTCGGCTCACCACACTGTTTGGATTCAATTGTGTTTTGATTGAGTCTCATGGTTCTCATGCATTTGTTTGGTTACTATTACCATAGAGAAATATACATGAAACTCAATCATGACCAAAGTGGGGCCAGCAAATTGCTGTTGGTAACTTATAATAAATGCATCTATCGTAAGATACTAGATGTGATAATATGAATAACTCAACCTGGAGATAGTTTTGTTCCAAACCTTAAAAAACGATCAGAGTTACTAGATGTGGTGTTGATAATATGAATAACTCTGCTTAGAGATAGTTGTGTTCTAAACATAACAAATCTATTAGATACTAGATGTGGTGTTGAAATTATGAGCTACTCTACCTGGAGATACTAGTTGTATTAGGGTGTGTGTAAAGGGCCAATTAACAAACAAACATACATGCCAACATGCACTCCTCTGCTAACTAGCCTGCCAATCTTTACATTACAATCAAATGTAATGCAACTTGATGTTTCTCTCACACAAACATCAGGTACAATGCTTATAATTAACACAGTAAGTTAAATAAATGGAACTTATCGAAACACTTAGTCGTCCAGATCAGAATCAATATCATCTGTGATTAATTATTAGATGTCCCATTGTCGCTGCCAAGGTCATGCTCTGTCCAACAGCCCCTATGTACAAGAACAACTGAAGCAGTGCACGCACACATACCCACATACACGCCTTCCCATCCCCCCCACACCGATTCAGGTCATCCTTTGATCCAGCGTGGGAATTTAAAAGCAGTAGAGTACACAGCGTTCAGTCAGGGCTTTCTTCAATAATTCACAATGCCTGACGAGTGACGGGCTACAGCGTTTACCTCAGTGAGCGTTAGAACCGTTTTCACATCTCAACACCACGTGACCCTGCAGGTAACAGCTGGTAGCAGGTAGGAGGTAGGAAGAGGGTTTGATCTTTTTGAAGCTGCGCTATGAAACAGGCGCTCCAAGGAGGTACAAGCTGCGTGTGTATTATGTATGTCGTATCTGACTATTTCAATACACATCTGTTAACGTACTGTCAGCCTTTTTAGATCTTCAATCCATTAACCTCAGAGAAAAGATGGGTAGTTCAAGTATTTATTGCGGTCAGCGTCGTGTTCTGAAAGCTCATTGTCACACTCAATTGATCTAATCATTAATGTATGATCTTCACTTCTAGGTTACAAATGTGTAATATGTAATAATGACAAGAAATGCATTCACTGGCAGACAGGCAGATGGGAAGACAGAGAGGCAGACTGGTATATTCACAAATTCCAGTTCAGCTGAGAAAGGTTTCGTGAGAATACTTAAATTCCCAGAGTAGCGGACAAAAGTCTCAGATCAGAATGGTTCTTACCTTGACTGTGAATGTTGGTCAAATCTTTGGGGTCGTATTAAAGCACTAGAACCTGAGAGGAAACTTAAACGATGGAAGTGAAAACAAGGTGCTTCTCAGGCGCAAACAACCCAAGAATTTTTTTTATGACATTATAAATAATTCAGACATTATACTACGGTTACGTACTCACGGCCAACGGTTTCTGAACAGTGACGTATAACGGTATACAACAAATAATTTCCTCATGAAGAGGAACTAAAATGCGCTGATAGCATGTTGTTGCACAAATTCTCACAGTTCGCCCTCCCCTTCTTCCTCCCAACATCGCTACAGGTGGTTCCAGCGACTGAAGGCCACACCGATAGAAATGCAGGACTCCATGGATTTCTATTTTTCAGCAGTTATTTTTTTGTTTTGGTTGATATAATGATGTAATGATGAAATCAGTGCACAAACACAAAAAGGTTACAAAGCAAATTTTTATTTGTTTCTGTAATACAGTAAAATGTCTGCATCCCACCCCGATCCTGATCAGGCCAGAGGAGCTCATCTACAACACATTAGAGCTCCTCTGAGGCCTCTTTTATGCTCTCAAACATGATTGAAGTATTTTGCCAGTAGAGTTTGAACAAGAGTGAACTGAGTTGGACTAATTGGTAATTAGGTGTTGAGTTTGGAATGCCAGTGTTTTCCAGGTGAACCAAGTATGCTATATGATGATATTTGTGTTGAGAGTTCAGTAAACATGTGATTTAGAATTTCTAGGTGAGTGAAAACAATGGAATTGTTCTGAGAGTCCAGCAGTATTCTTCTTTTTGTTGACACATTTTCAGAATTGTGTGCATGGTTCCATTTTTTTTGTGTATACAATGGGGATAAGGTGTAATGATATGTTATATTATATTCAGTAGCATGAATGGCCCAACCTCTTTGTCTCGCAAATCAGCGACTCCACCACAGCTGAAACTAATTTGTCTTCTGCCAGAGAAGAAGGGAATCGGTTTCAAATGAAAGGTATACTGTGGACGTAGACTGAAATTGGGGCCAGCAGACAGAGTTCCTGCTCCAGGGAATGACCTTGGCAGCCACATAGCCTTTGAAAAGGTGCTCTGTGGTCCACCTGCTGTTTATGGGACCACAGCTTCTTTCTATCACTTTATTCATTAATTTTTAAAAACGTTCGATAATATCAGACTATAAATATTCTTTGAATAAGACGGTCGACCAACAGACGGAGAGAGATTATTTCTTTTTTTGTATTCTAGCTTTACATTTTCATGCTTTACTATGCCAACATTTTAAATTTTCAAACAGATTTGGCAATGTAAATGTTTATTTTGCCAATTAAGCACTTTTGAATTGAGAGAATAGATTGATGGGAGAGAGAGAGCAAGGAAGAGGGAGTGTGAGAGAAAGAAGGTGACAGAGAGAGAAAGAGAAAGAGAGAGAGAGAGAGAGAGAGAGAGAGAGAGAGAGAGAGAGAGAGAGAGAGAGAGAGAGATAGATAGAGAAAGAGACAGTGAGGGAGTGAGATAGACAAGGGAAATAGAAATAGAGAGGAGAAGAAGAGAAATAGAAAGAGAGAGAGAGAGAGAGAGAGAGAGAGAGAGAGAGAGAGAGAGAGATAGGGAGAGTAAGTGAGAGGGAGAAAGTGAGAGAGAGAGCGAGAGAGAGAGAGGGAGACGGAGAGAGAGATGGAAAGATTATGACACAGCAGTTGGTAAGACAAAACATTAACGTTGCTAATTACAAAAAAACTGACGGAGGAAATAGACAGTCAGACAGATAGACAGACAGACAGACAGAGGATCATGTTTAGACCATGACACTGCTGAAAATAAGTACAAGATGACACCCTGATCACAACCACACAGATAGGCAGACAGACAGACCGGAAGACAGACAGCCAGACAGTCAAACATACATGCAGGAAGATAGGAAGAAGATAGACAACCAGACAGACAGATAGGCAGACAGTCACACATACAGGCGGACAGGCAGTCAGGTAGGCAGACAGACCAGAACACACTGCAGGTAAGTGAGCACGCTGGACTGGTGGGAACAGCAGGAATAATAACTAACAGGGTGTCAGAGAGGTGATGAATGTACAGAGACAGTGGTGTCGTGTTTCTCTCATAGAGCGATTAATAGGACGAGACTGTCAGCCAACAGATCTCCCACTCACGAGAAGAGGAGCTCGGGACAAAGACCTCCTGAACACCCATTATTCTGGGCTCGCTCCCTTGTCATTAGCTCCTGGATGGAACCGCCCCAATAGGGCTTTCTTGATCTACCGTTGTGGCAGAGGCGATGGGAAACCTCCCAGTGGCACAAGACTATTGCCTAAAACTACGTCATATGCAAATACTGCCTCGTTTGGGATGTTTAAAATCATATGTTGATTATTACCAATACAAATCAAACCGTTTTGAGAAATTATGTCTAGCATTGTCTAGCTTACATTTACCTTCTCTCTCTTCTTTGGACCCTTCCCTTCTCTCTCCACCCCTGCCTTCATCCCTGTCCTCACCCTCTCACCCCTCTCTCCTCACCTCACCCCTGTCCTCACCCTCTCACCCCACCCCGCTCTCTCCTCTGTCCTCACCCTCTCACCACCTCTCTCCCCTGTCCTCACCCTCTCACCCCCTCTCTCTCCCCTGTCCTAACCCTCTCACCCCCTGTCCTCACCCTCTCACCACCTCTCTCCCCTGTCCTCACCCTCTCACCCCACTCCTCTCTCCTCACCCCCGCTCTCTCCCCTGTCCTCACCCTCTCACCACCTCTCTCCCCCCTGTCCTCTCCCCCGCTCTCTCCCCTGTCCTCACCCTCTCACCCCCTTTCTCTGCTCTGTCCTCACCCTGTAGTATAAACCACAACCTGTCCACCTAGATTCATTCCGTGATGTCATACTGTATTGGATCAATCTGATGTATTGATCCCCGGAGAGGTGTGAATTCTAGTCTCATTTGTAGGGGGAATATTAACCAATCATTAATCCACACCAGCCTATTAACCCATCAATATTCAGTGGCACAATTTAAAAGCCAGTTTCTGATGGCCGCTGCTCACCCCTGACCTATGGGTTATGTAGCGACGCATGTGTCAAAGGAGGAGCGCAATCGCAGGTAGTTGGTTGACTGAACACCTACAACAGGTTGTATTAAGAACGTGTCGTTTAAGAGGCTATGTTTCTCTGAATAATGTCTTTATATTACCGTCCCTGCTGATTCGTTATATTTTTTCAACAAAGTAGCATCCAGTCCGGCGTTTGTTGGTTTATCAAAATCAACACTACACGTAAGATCAGCTCATGATTTCAAAATTCACATTCAACAATTAAAAAAACATCGTTCCGATTGGAAGATTGCATCTCATTGCTCCTGTTTTCTTTCAATTGTGTAAAATCATACGACTCTACAAAATCGTATGTTTGAAGTAAGTAACTTTGTTTTTAAAGGATTTTCTAAGAACAATATAAACCTATTCTCTTTTTAAGCTTGCATAATAAAACCCACGGTAAAGTCACCCGCCACACCGAGCCACCCCCCGTCCGTAGACGCAGAAAGCGCTCACAAAGTGTTAAGTGACACACCCCACGGTCAAACTGGTGACTGTGGGCCGGATCCACCAGAAAGACGGTCACCTCTCACTCTCTCTCCTTCTTCCCATTTATAAATTGCAACCGGGCAGAGCGGCGTGCGCAGCGTGCAGACGGGGCTAACAGTGAGCGGGACCCGGGACGTGCACGGGTAGCGGTCTCGTGCCGAGGGGTCTCGCCAATGTGAGAGTAGGAGGGGGGGGGGGGGGGCGTCAGACGGGAGCGCTCCGGAAAATCCTTACTTGGTGTTTAACTGGGAGAGGAGCGGCCACGACGCCCGGGATATGAGTGGATACATTCTTCAAGTATAAATAGGTCAACCCTGGGATTACATTGATGGGCACGTGGTGGATATCTGGATCTGTTTGAAAACAGATACCCTTGTTTTCCTCTGCGTTTTCCCCAAAGGGCCATTTCGTCCGGTCTCTGTCCCCTGCTCCGCTTGGAATATGGGCACATTGAAAGCGTTTTCCCCGCTTTTTGTGAGATGGCTTGATCGTTTTTACCGTTTGAAATGAAAAGCGGCACTTTGACTCCGAATTGTGCATGTGCGCGACGTGTGCTCATCCTCGCCCAGCCCGTCGTCTGCTTTGGAAAAAAAACGCGCAAGTTTCCCGCCAACGGGAGCTGTTCGGAGCGACGGACCGCGCGGAGTTTCAGTGTTTTAAGCTCGTGGTGCGAACATGGCGAGCGGCCCAGGAGCTCGCTTGTGGTTCCCGCTGCTGTGCGCGCTGGCGCTCGAGCTGCTGGCCCCTTACGCCTCGCACCCGCAGCCGTGCCAAGTGCTGAGGCGGATCGGCCACACGGTGCGGGTCGGGGCGCTGCACCTGCAGCCGCGCCTACTGTCCGCTGCCGCGAACGAGGACCGGGAGGGGGACGCGACAACAGGTGGAGACGCGAGGGCATCAGAGGGAGAACGACGGGAGTTTGAGAAGAGTGCGAGAACCAGCGCCGGTGCACCGGCCGGCTACGGGAGCATCCGAACCCGAGGTGGCACCGGCCAGAGGGGGGCTAGGAATAAGAACCTCGCACGGCAGCGCGAGGGGAACGCCTCAAAGGAGAACCGCGTGTTCGCGCCTCGGGATTCGGTTCTGCTCGCGGCCGAGGCCCTGAACCGGTACGGGGTGCTGCCCTACAACCTGACCCTGGAGCTCGTGATGGCGGTGGGCTCGGGCCTCGGGGAACTACCCGCCTTTTCGTACGCCTCCCAGGGCACCGGGGACGGCGAGGACCCGCTGTCCTTCCTGGAGAGCGTGTGCCACACGGTGGTGGTGCAGGGGGTGTCCGCCATGCTTGCCTTCCCGCGCAATCGGGACGAACTGGTCAAGCTGGAGTTCGTGTCGGTGGCGCTTCAGGTGCCCGTGGTCAGCGTGGTGCATCACGAGTTCCCGCGCAACAGTGAGGTACGTGGCGGGAGTTTAAAGTTACTGCGACGATGTGAAGTGATTCCCACTAGTGACTTGTTGTTCCAGTCATGCATATGTTGGTTTACTGTGGCGTCGAAGGCACGTAACGTTGTTCTGATAATCTGCTCTCATGACGTTACGTAAGAAGTTCGGGTAATACAACGAACGAAATCAGCACCACGCTCATGCGCACAAACGCGCGCGCAAACACACACACACACACACACACACACACACACACACACACACACACACACACACACACACACACACACACACACACAACACACACACACACACACACACACACACACACACACACACACACACACACACACACACACAAACACCGGGGCTTACGAACGTTGATTTTGCGATTTATATATTGTAGGCTACAAACATACAGACTAATTCCTTTTGATTAAAATATTTTAAACGTATGCGCATGAATGGATAGATCGTTTACTTTTTATTTGCAAATTTCATTTCAGTAAAAAGGCAAGCACACGGACCTGGATATGTCATCTGGAGTAGTTTGCACATGACACATGACCAATACTAACACACAGGCATCATATCTACAGGGACCTTTAAAAGATAGATGGCAGATGTAACAGATGTAACACACATGCAAACATTGACTCACTGATACATACACACTAACACACAGTGAAACACACACACACACACACACACACACACACACACACACACACACACACACACACACACACACACACACACACACACACACACACACCAATGCAGTCACACACACACACACACACACACACAATTTGATCACTTATACAAACACAAATGTGTGTAGGCACACACAGAAAGATACACACACAGATAGATACAAACAAACAAATAAAACACACACACACACACACACACACACACACACACACACACACACACACACACACACACACACACACACACACACACATCCTAACATCATTAGTTAGCTTGAAGGCTTCTGGGACACCTGCCACCTACAGAGCTACCATGATGTGTGACCCTGTGTGCGTGCGTGCGTGCGTGCGTGCGTGCGTGCGTGCGTGCGTGTGTGTGCGTGTGTACGTGTGTGTGAATGTACGTGTTTGTTGGGGGAGTGACAGAGAGCCTGTATGAGTGTGTGTAACACAGGGATATCTTATTTTCCTCTCTGTTAAATATGACTTGCAATCAGCAAGCAGACAGACAGACAGCCTGGCAGAGAGTCAAACATTCATGCTGACACAAAGGCTGGCAGACAGACAGACAGACATACATACTGACAGACAGACAAACTGACACAAAGGCAGGCAGACAGACACAAAAAGAGGCAGGCAGACCCACAGACAGCCAGGCAGACAGACAGGAAACAGACGGACAGTGATAGATTGATGGAAAGCATAACGGTTGGATCTTTCCCTCAAAGCCTCATCTTAAAGGTCCCATAACATGCCACCAGGTGTTGGTGATTAGCCGTTTCAAGCCGTTTCTGAAATCTGCCCCTTATGACATCACAGGTGGGCGTGTCCACCTAGATGAATGACAGATAGATGAGCACCGTTTGCTACAGTCCACTGGGTAGGCTGGTAGACTGATCTATCCAGCACAGATCTAGTGGGACATGCCCACCTGTGATGTCATAAGGTGCAGATTTCCAAAACGGCCTCTAACGGCTAATCCCCAACACCTGGTGGCATGTTATGGGACCTTTGAGAAAACGATAACCAAACTACAAACCACGGCCTGGAGCTGGTTGCCTGCGCTGGCGGGAGAACAGCTCCGTGGCTCTCATCCCCGGACCACCAAAATACAAAGTACATGGTGTAATATAACTAATATATATATATATTAGAGCTGTCAAGCGATTAAAATATTTAATTGTGATTAATTGCATTAATGTCATAGTTAACTCTAATTAATCGCGATTAATCGCACATTCTTTTTCTATGCTAAATATCCCTTGATTTTTTTGTCCCATAATTCTTCTCATTTTAATTCTCTTATTAACATGGTGAAGTGCATCGGCTTGCCTTGTGCAAATGATTTTTTATTGATAACAACATTGGCATATACACTGATCAAAACAGGACGATACAAAAAAAGAGCCTATAGTGCAATTAAACGACTGCTTTGAACAAATGTCATTTGAACATAGCAGTCAGGCTACTGCTTCTTTGTTTTGAGCCAAAGAAAAAAAAAAAAAATTTTTTTTTTTTTTTTATTATAAAATAATTGCGTTAATCGCACGTTAAAATTGTTAACGCAGTTAAAATTGGTTTGCGTTAACGCCGTTAATAACGCGTTTAACTGACAGCTCTAATATATATATATATATATGTTAGGGCTGCAGGATATATCGGCTATGTACGATATATCGATATAATTTCCACGGGGATACAAGATTTGACAATATCGTTTATATCGATATGCGTTAAAATGGTCAGTTTCCCCCTCAAGCGTCTACAGCGCTTGCCTTGGAGACTGTGAGCGCGACCCCTCCCCCTCCCACTCTGTCTTTCCGAACGTGCCGTGTGCAAAGTAGGGTTGCACATCTCTCTGTGATAAACGATTAGATACGCATCTAGATACACAGGTTACGATTCGATTCAAAAACGATATCCTTTTATTACAGACCGATTCGATACAAATCGATAAAGTGTAAGAACGATTCGATTCGATTAGATTAGATTCGATTCGATTCTAAGGTTAATATTTGTTGTAGATATTTTATAAAATAAAGAAGCCAATTCTGTGAAATGACAGTGCAATATTTTCTTTTCAAATATGTAAAAGACCACATATCCCCAAGCATTGTTGCTTTATGGCACTGGTAAAAATAAAATTAAAATAAAACTAACAACAACAAAATCACATGTCAATGTATTTATTTTTAGACATGGACCAAAGAGGTAGAAAAATCACAACCTGAGCATAGTGTTTGGAAAACAAAGGTGCAAGTTACAAGTTACAAACTGAAAAATGTAAGCAGCAGCAGATTGAGGGCACCGCAGGAATTGATAATGGGTTCAGAACCTGTGACCTATAAACAAACCATGTAACCAAAACCTTATGACATCTCAAAATGTGTCAGAGGGGGAAGAACAAAGCAGCAACCACATTCTTATCTCAACAATGCTTAACACACAGTGACAAGTGCATTATGTAAAAGATTAAAGGAAATAAATATGTAACATATTAACATATGTAACATTAACACATGTATTAAACAATAAACATATGTATAAAGTAAATCAAACTGCTGCTTTTTTTTTACAAATCTCCTTCATTCAAGTCTCACTATCCTTGTTGTTTTTGGGGGACAGGTTTTTCTTCAGGAATATCAATTGATCCACGTGCTCAGGTTTGAGTAGACTGCGTTTAGAGGAAACAATATCTCCCGCAGTACTAAACACCCGCTCAGATGCCACACTGGTGGCCGGGATACAGAGGTATTTTTTAGCCAGAGACGACAGCCAGTGGCAAGTCCTGCTGCTCTTTCCACCACTGCAGTGGGTTTTTTTGCAGGGACAACAGATCACGCACTCTGTACCTCTTGACTTCTTCGTTGGCCTTATCTCTTACAGATCTAGCTCCCATCCTCACTTCAAAGTCTTTTCCCAACAGCTGGTCCAACGCTGACATTTTCTTCTTTTTGAGAGGAGGGTCATCATCTGAAATAGAAAACAATTCTGTATATTACTGGCTTTGTTTGTCATGACTCAGTGGCACTTTTTTTCTACCTGTCTTTACCATTTTATATATGAACCTTCATCTGATGTTCAGAATGAATTTATATTGGCACTCTTGTTCACATCAGTAAAAGTTGTATTATCATCATCATTATTATACTCTTTTTCTTTGCATGCCGATTATCTCATTGCATTGAATCTGTTGTTGTATGCTAATATTTTATGGCTGCATGAGTTTAAGCCAAAGTCAACTCTTTCTTGGTCACAAGTTATAAAATACACAAACCTTTAGGCTCATCTTGGGTCTGGGGTGCATCAATGCTAATGTCCAGATCTCCAAGGGCAGGTTCAGTCTGACATGGATTTGTCTGCAGTGGGCCTCTCTGAATTGGATCCCCTGTTGCCTTGAAATAAAATATAAAAGACAGTTAGTGTGTAGTAGTAACAGCAGTCAGAATAAAAAGTTGAAATCTCAATACTTTAATTAAGCCTAAAATGGCTATGCTAACAAAATCCAGCCTTAAACGTTCCATTGAAACCCCTTAAAACCACTTTTTTTGATCCCACGTTTATCCTAACAAACATTTTGGCTTTAGGAACATCCACGGCATAAATAAGTTAAGAACACTCAAGGGATAACAGTGTGTTGGGAGATTTACCTTGTTATGCAGGGATGTAGCTTCTGCTGTTATGCTTCTGAACGTCCGCTCAGCATCATGGTCAGTCAGGAAGGGCAGAGACTTGAAGCGGGGGTCCAGAGCTGCTGCAGTGTAGAACAGATCATCCAGGCCAGTGTAGCGCTTCTCCAAGTCATTTCTGAATGCTTGTTTCATCTCTCTGATTACCGCTGAGTCTTCATCTGATGCTTCAAAGTTCTTTTTAAGCTTTGCTCGGACAGGACAAATCATTGAGAGTGTGGGCCGCTTGTCTTCACACATGCTGGTGGTCACAAGTTTGACCGGCGCCATCAGCTTCACAATATCTACAACATCGCAGAAGTCTTTGTCCTTAAGAGTGTTAACCTCTTCTCCTCTTCTGAGATCCCTGGACATGAGTGCAGCAGAAATGGCAGGCTGTTGTTCCAGTAAGCGTTCAAGCATGTCATGGGAACTGTTCCAACGGGTGGACACATCTTGGATGAGTTTGTGGATAGGCAAGGCCAGTTGTTTCTGTTTGTCTTGTAAAATTTCTGCTGCTCTGACACTGCGGTGAAAAAAGCCAACCACTCTCCTCACCCTTCCCAGCAACCTTTCTACTGTGTCCACTTTGAAGGCTTTCTGTGTGGCCAGATTTATAGTGTGTGCGAAGCACATGAGGTGAGGGCTCATCTCTGCTTCCACGCCAGCTAAAACCATGTTTGAAGCATTGTCCGTTACCAGGGCTGGCTCTTTATCGAAAAGTTTCCAGTCAATACATGCCTGTTTCAGTAGAGCACCAATATTCTTTCCAGTGTGAGATCCTTTGAATGCCCTGGTCTGCAACACATGAACATTTAACGTCCAATCCGGAGTGATGTGGTGGGCTGTGATCGTCACATAAGACTCCGTTGCACATGACGTCCAAGCATCACTTGTTATTGCCACTCGCTCTGCATTTGCCAGTTCTTTTTCAACTTGGCTCTTAACTTGTGTATACAACGCTGGCATGCACGTGTTGGTGATATGATTTCGGGAGGGTATCTTATACCTGGGCTCTAATGTATGGATCAAATCCTGAAATCCTTCCCACTCAACTATATTATACGGACATAATCCTTTAGCGATAAAACGCGTTATTGATGCTGTGATTTCCTTGGCACGTGCTGAGTTTTGACCAAGTTGCGCAAACATGTTAAAAATAACCGGCTGTGTGCTACTGCTTGCAGTGCGCTCCTGCTCGTTGGTGCGGGTCTCACCGATGTATTCCTGACCGTGTCTCCTCCTAGCATGCTGGTCGAGATTTGTAGTGCTGCCGGTGTACGTTAAGGATGCTCTACACAGCTTACAAACAGCACGGCTTCTGTCGAGCTTCCCTTCCTTCTTGTAAAACCCAAAAACAGTCCACACTTTGGATTTTTGTTTCCCCGGTGCATTGAAAATCTTTTCGTCATTATCACCGCTGACCTCCTTAACCCCCTCCATTTTCCTTCTTGTCACTTGTCACTCATTCACGGGCAGCTTCAGCTCTCGCGTTGTTTTAGAGACGCTGACGCAAACTGTAAGTGTGTGAAGCCGACAACCGATTCTAAGTGTCGCGATACCCGATCCATGACTCTACAACCGATTAATCTAGATATTCACAGCTAATTCCTATCGATTAAGGAGGCTGCTACCGATGCAGCCGTATCTCTCACTTGTAACCGAATATCCGGTCGCATCGGTTTATCGTTCACAACCCTAGTGCAAAGACGCCACATTCCCGCCCCCGCCGCCCCCTCACAACACAACAAGCATGGATGATACCCGTAAAGAAAACGAGACGGCGGCGGTAGACGAAATTGTTTCAAAGAGGAGAAAGAACGGCTCCATAATGTGGAAATAGTTCGGGTTTAAAAAAAAACAGATGAGCAGCAGCTGCAGGTCATCTGTAGAGAGTGTAGCAAAACCGTTGCGACTAAAAGTGGAAGCACGACAAATCTGTTCCACCATACTCCAATAGGGTCCGACTGCGTCCTGTGTCCTCCTGCCAAGACACGCCCCGTGTACAAAGACACGCCCCTCTTGTGAAATGCACGCCTATACAACGACTGACCAATCTCAGCGTGTTGACGTAATACGTAGTAATACGTAGGATTGTGATTTCCTCTCAGCGTGATGATGTAATACGTAGGATTTTGATTTCCTACTGAGATCGGGGAGTAATTTTCCAACGTAGCACAGAGACGGGAGCAGTTGTCTTGTTGAGCAACAACATCGTTAACTCTTCTGTTACGAAGCTGTTCCGTTTTTGTCAAAACCTACAAAAGTAGTTATCTTTGCCATACAGCTACACAGCCTGCCACACCATAGGTACACAAAATGGGGTTTCAATATTTCAGTTAACTTCTGTAAGTCCAGATATTGCCTGGTGTTTGTAGGCTACGGGAGGGAGTCAATTTACTGTAACAGTGGAGTTAAAAAGTTAGTGTAATATTTTGCTCATGGGCGGTGTCATTTAAATTCTGGCTCTTAATATTCACAAAAATATTACTCTGAAAATGTCAGGCTGACCAAAGAGTAATGAAGAGAAACCGAATTTGCATTTACTGATAACTTTGATGTCAAATGCATATACTTGGCTTTACAGAGGTGCAACAACTGTTAAGCTTAAGCAATATCAACATAAAGGAAAAGTTAGCAGAGACATCCCAAAAACGCAGCCAATTTGTGGTTGGATTGACGACACATTATTACGCTGTGAGTGTACATGAAAATTTAAAGTAGAACTACACCAAGAACAATGACAGTATACGATCTCTGACTGATAATGCAGTCCACTTACCAAATCAATCGAGGCAATCATCTTTCTGCTATCTAACTGCTGTTGACCAGTTCGTTACATCTCCGGAGTAGGTTCGACAAGAGAAGAGATCCGCAAATGTCAAATAGAATAGATTATGGCTCTGCACGAGGCTATGTGTGACGCCAGACGCCGTCGTGAATCAGACCAATCAGGGCCGACTAAATACACGCCCTCCTTACAAGACACGCCTCCTCAAAATACACGCCCCCGTCTTGCAGGACGCAGTCGGACCCTACTCCCATTTACAGCAGCGGTACAAAGTGCAGTATAGGGAATGCGTAATACTAATATGTGTTGGGGGCGCCCTCTGGTGACGCTCTTAATTAATTAATTAAAATATACAAAACAAGCGAAATGAAACCAAACATGTTCCCAAATGGAACGGAGAAGGGAGGGGGCGGGGCATTAAAGTTACGGCGCACTGAAACCCTCACCGTAGTACACAGGACAATGCGACGAAGCCAATGCTCTTATTGGTAGCTAATGTGTGTAACCTACAGCTTTATAATGTTTTGCATAGGTGATTATTTTGTGAAGAGGGTGAAAAACGTCCCTTTTTTTTTTAACATGTTCATTCAATTCTGTTGAAAATAACGATACAAAATCACATGTTGCAGTCATACTGACCTATGTTTTAATAAAAGTGCTTGCAACATCTCACATGTGGCTTTTGACTTAGAAAAAAAACATCTAACCCACTCTATAGAAAATATCGAGATATATATCGTATATCGCCATTCAGCCAAAAATGGCGGGATATCATATTTTGCCCATATCGTGCAGCCCTAATATATTTATACATCTAAAAATTAATATATATTTGTATTTATATTTGGAATAAAATAAAACATTATCTTGCAAATTTCGAATCCAGAAAAGATCAGAGAGCAGTGGTTTGGCTGCTCAGGAGGCATCCCAGGTACATCCTGATCACAAGGACCTGCACATACATATCATTCAGATATAATTTACACATTTATTGGTAGTACTTTGTAGTCTTATTTACATTTGTATCTATCATACTC